>NC_045561.1:112471038-112790076 GCF_009819795.1 Aythya fuligula | reverse complement strand
GTGCTGAAATGTCCTCTGAAGGATACGAAGGCTGACAGTTGTTTAGGTTGAGGGGGGAGGGGGTTGAGAACGGAGTAGGGGGTATTCATTTGTCATCACAGCAAATGTTCCGTGTGTGTGTAGAACAACAACTCCATGTACTAATAAAAATGGTCTTTTAAAACTTCTGTCCATACTTTGACATGATCTGGTATTCACCCCTTAATTCACGACTTAAAGGTGAGCTAAGGAGCCACTTTTAATTCTTCTCTACCTGGTACTGTATTGAATGCAAATCATTTAACCTCCCCAGGTCGGTGATGTTGGCTGTTTAATTGTGCTTGGCTTAATTCCCGCTTGATACCGATGTGAGATGCGATGCTGTCTGTATCAAAACAGCACAGTAAATCATGCGTACCTCTGGGCTAAAACGAGATCTGTCTTCTGGCTGATGATTGGCTTTAAATTGTGGTTGCAAACAAAATGACTTGGAAACCCTATAAATTCATAACAAACACATTGCAGGATTGTAGAACTTTTTCTTTGACCAAAGTTCATCTGAAACAGTCTTGTGGATAGAGCAGTGGGAATTGGTCTTCTGTTATGAGAAACTGCATGCTGTACGGTACTGGCTCCTGCAATCCTCAGAAAAGCAGGAATGATGGTGAGCCAACATTAAAAAAGCTAACGCTGAACATGGCACAAGCTTCAGCAGGCAAATGTAGCCCCCCTTCTGTGCAGTCCATAAGGAAAATATCACTTGGTCACAGAGCTTTTTAGCTGCAGAGGGTATTATCAGTAGTCTCATTTTTGATTTATGAAGCACGATGCATTAACTTGGCTAAGTTTTGGTTGTGAATTCTTTTCGTCTTTGAAGACTGAACATCTGAAGACCTAAATACAGCAGAGCAGACGGTGCCTCCTCCACGAGGGTGGAAGGTGCAAACCACACAGGCATGACTCACTCGTGAGGACTCCCGACCAAGGTGGCAATCCAGCAGTTTTGTGGGCGTGTTTGCAACTTGTTTTGGCATTTTTCAGTGCAATGCCTTTATCATCACCTGCAGGTTCCTTGCTGTTGATCCAGTCGGACAAGAAAAAAAGGCAGGCTGATGCCAAAGGTTATTTCCTCATGGGAAAACTGAATGAATCAGAGCACAGAAGCAAGGCTGGGTAAGACCATAATAGCGAGACTGGGGCAAGATGGCAGCAGATGAGTGGTTGGAGTCTAACCCGTCATATCTGGAGGATCTTTGGCTCTGTTAATTTTGCTTACAGTTTATCCCAGACTTCCGAAAACGGTGAGTACCATCACGAAACATTTTTGCCAGGACTGTTTGAAAATTATCAGTAAGGGAACTGAAGTAATCTGTGAGATCAGATGACTAAACTAAATCTAGCTGCTTTAGGCTATTTTTACTTTGCACTTGTTTGCTCAGTTTTATATTTGCTCCTTATGTCTGTGGAAGTAATTAGACATCTTAATCAACCTCTGCTTTTTGCTTGGAGTTTTGTAATTGGTCTCTAGTCACAATGTTGTCAGTTCTCAGAAAAATTCAGATTTTCTTAGGAAGTTATTGTAAAGATCCCTCTCCTTGTGCAACTTGCTTTACTTATATTCACCTTTTCTGTATCCCTTTAAAAAAGTAATTAATACCAATCAATCAAGCCTTTGTATAAATAAGGGCCTTAATTTTTTTCCTGAAATGACCACGTTGAGGACTCTTGCTGTAGCCTTTTTAACTTACCGTGCAGCAGTTAGCTGTATGAGTGATCATATGGTTGTTTGTGAACTGCTTGGATTTTAAGCTAAACATGTAGGCATTCAAGCCCTAAATAAATAAATCAGTTCCATAACTAAGGATTTTCATAACTTTCTTCTTCAGATATTACATACACATAGCACAAGTTTGCAGTGAAAGTTTGGGGGAATAAAATTGTATAGCTGAATAGAAAAGTCCGATGTAAACTTTCTTTTTGCACAATATGTGCTTAGAATTTCTGTGCTGGATACCTATTCCTATAAAGGAATGGGTATCTCTTTCTAGTTCTGCTTCTGGGGTAGTGGAGAGGGGAAAGCTGTAACCTAAGGTGATGGAGAACCCTTAGGCCAGAAACCTTGGGTCCCCCAGTTTGAGGGTGTAGTTCCCACTGTTGTTTCTTGAGCAGGGTCCTTTTGTAGCTGTGCTTGTGCAAGGTCAGACTGCCTTTTACTTTTAAATCAATTTACTTTTTTTTTTTATTATTTTTTTTTTTTTATTTTTTTACTATTTTAAAAGTGTTATTTGTTTCCTCTCCTTTAACCATTGTCTAGCCACTCGTTCCTTGCTCCTCTTTTCCTTCTGCTGGGACCTTTGCTTTTCCTTCTGCTGGGACCTTTGCCCTCCTGGGGTGCTACGACCAAATGAAATTAGTTGGAGGAGGAGATGCAACATCTGGTGACCATCTCCTGAATTGGGCAGGAGACACCTGCAAGTCTATATACTTTTAATATGAGCTTCTATAAGTGTATCCATATTCTTTCCCAAAAGTGACTGACTTCTTGCTGTATTACTTGCTTTAAGTTTCTACTGATGCGTAGTAGTAACTGTGGCATGTTCTTGCAGTGCTGAGGCTGGGTAGTTTCCATGATGAGTCAAGCAATGAGACTGAACGAGATCTGTGTTTCACCGGTAACACGGCTCATTATCTCGATGAGCCTCAGATACCTGGAGCTGTCCCAGGCTGTTACCTCACCTAGAGGTAACAGCCCTAGGTGGAGTTACATCAGTGTATAAATACAAAGTGGATATGAATTAATAATGGAACATGACGAGGTCAAGGATTCCCAAATGTGAAATGGAATTCAGGCTAAAAGCATACAATAAATATCATTTAATGACTGCAGAAATTGGAAAAGAAGTTGGTACAATCCTTTACCTAATATCCTTAGGTGCTTCCTGGTCATCTCCTGTTCCTCAGCAGTGTTGATCTGAGTCCTGTGGTTCACTTATCTTTATCAGTTTTGGTCCTTAGAAGGGCTAATGGTTGCTAGCTTTAAACCTAACTTTAAAATTGTTCAATATATATTTCAACATCCTATGATGTTGATGATAAAGGCTGGGTGCTCTGCCAGGGCTGGCTGCCAACTCTGGACAGTTTGCCATGTGCTGAATCAAAGGTAGCACCTGCTGAAGGCAGCATATGCTCTCAGCTCTTATGGTTGGATATCTGAGCTCTGAGGGCCCGAGTTGCCCATCTCACATGGCAATTCTCATCAGGGACTGCCTGAGGCGAGTAGCAAAAGTTAAACCCTGTGGAGATGAGGTTGTGTGAAATCACTTCATAAAGCACCCACAGGCTGAAATGCTTTAAGCTCTTCACCTTGCATTTTACACTAAATTATTAATGCAGTAACTTCTAATATTGCGCAGGTTGTTTGTTTTATTTAAAAGTGCACAAATCATTTTCAGTAAAAAGTTGATAAATGTCTGAAAATCACTTTGCATGCCCAGTGAGAACAGTGTTTGGAATGGGTTTAGCTGCTCACTTACTAGCAACTGGACAATGTTCAAGAAGAGAAAACAGATGATGTCATCTTCAACATGTTTTTCTTTCAGGAGAAAGGCAGTAAATGCGAGGTGATGGATGTGAGGGTGGCCCACTGCCTGCTCCTTTGGGCTATGCACTTCTTCCCGGTTGCACCACGCATTGCTCCCAGGGTGAGTTGGTGAGCCAAGCTGAACCTTGCATCCCTGAGAGGCCGTGGACTCCAGAGTTTTCTGGCACAGAAGCCAGCAACATTTGATTTTAATGGGTTTGGGGAACTGCCAGTTCACTCGAGTTCATTCAGAATTCAGTTTTACCTACTAATGAAAGGAAAAGATCTCTTCTTTCATATCAGGACTGCTACAGCTTATATTTATCACAGAATCACAGAATTGTCTAGGTTGGAAGAGACGTCAAGATCATCAAGTCCAACCTCTGACCTAACAAAGGTTATCACAGAATCACAGAATTTCTAGGTTGGAAGAGACCTCAAGATCATCGAGTCCAACCTCTGACCTAACGCTAGCAGTCCCCACTAAACCATATCCCTAAGCTCTACATCTAAACGTCTTTTAAAGACCTCCAGGGATGGTGACTCCACCACTTCCCTGGGCAGCCTGTTCCAATGCCTCACAACCCTTTCGGTAAAGAAGTTCTTCCTAACATCCAACCTAAAACTCCCCTGGCACAACTTAAGCCCATTCCCCCTCGTCCTGTCACCAGGCACATGGGAGAACAGACCAACCCCCACCTCGCTACAGCCTTCTTTAAGGTATCTGTATCTTATTATAAGGTATCTGTTATCTTATTTATCACCAGAATTCCCATGGATCTACTAGGCACCCTGGATAATGCATCCAGAATTGTTCTGGTCTGGTTGTACTGTGCTTATTCAAAGTAGATCTGAGCCAGTGAGATACAAATCTCTTCCAAGGATTTATGATGGAGACATAAAATATGTTCCTCCCCACTTTTTTTTTTTTTTTTTTTTTTTATGGGTTTTTCTTTCTGTACAGCCACTTGTAGGCAATGAACATGGTTGTTGCTTTGGGACCTCAAAGCATGAGATGACAAGAGATGCCTTTCCCTGAGGACTGGAGGCTGCAAGGTCTTGCAGAGATCTCTTGGTAAAAGTTCCTCACTGGCTTTCAGGGTTGCAAGGAAGAGGTGCCTGCAGTGAGAGAATTAGTCAAATCAGTAGGTCTGGGAGGAAAACTTTACACTATTCAATACGCTCAATGTGCCAAGCAGCCCCCTGCACAACTCTGAGACTGTTAAAAGCTGCTATTCCGCCTACTCTACCCAGCAATAGCAGTGCGATTTCTAATGCATCGCCAGCCAAGCTTTGTCTCCAGACAGAGTTTGGCTGACGGCAGATAAGCCATTTGACCAAGAAGTGAAAGCCATGTGTGAGCAGTTGCTCTGGATTGAGTCTGCCTGTACAACACGCAGTCCCAGCAAGTGTCCTTCAGCTGAGCATGGCACATCTGCCTCGTTGTTGCTTCCCATTCAGGACTGGAACAAAGAGGCTTTGTTGGTGGTGTTCTGTAGAGCTGTAGCTGCGTCTTATGGCACAAATCACGCAGATCCTTGTACATCAGTGTGAGAATACTGGAGACCTTAAGACTAATATGGGCTTTTTGACTCAGAGATAACTACTGGAGGCATGTATGATCCTGTCCCCTAGCTCAGTATTGTCACTTTAGTAGTACAACTGTGAAGGCTTCACGTAGAGACAAAGCATTAGTAGAAAGTTCTGAATTGTTCTGTATGGGTGATGGGCCATAAACACTCTATTTTGTACCTTAAAAAGTCTTCTGCACCTCAGAAGGACTATTTTGCCCTTGAAGTCACCTTTCTAGTTTGTTCCAGGTAGTCATCTTTTATTTATTTTCATATTCAATATACATTCCACTTTACTTTATTTTTCAGGTCCTCAGCAAGGAATCAAAGACTGGTAATCTGCAAGGTACAGTGAATAGCTACATGTCTTCTAATTTTTTTGAAATGTTATCCATTACCAGTATTTATGCCCCCCCAAATACTCACCTCATGGATTGTAGTATGCCGTCTTGCACATTAGAACAATATTTGCTTGATTTGTTTTCCAGATGGGTGTATAAATCGGATTCCCTGTGAACATAGTGGAGCTATTTGTATTCAGCCTTGTTCTCCCTCCTTCCATGGAGAGATGAGCTTTGTCTGCAAAGACAGAAAGTGGCAAATGTTCATAGATGCCTGTGCAAATCTGGATGTTCAGTCGCTTTTTCAGGTAATGTAACTGTTACACATATACTTTCCCCTACGGTCATAATTTGTTGTGAAGACACATTCCCCTCCCACCCAAACTTTAAATTTTGAGCAAAGGGAAGAAAATGGAATCCTAGAAATCAAATTACAGTGCAGCTTTGACTTCATCTTAAATTAAGTAATTGGAATTTCCCAAATTCACTTCCTATGTTGAAACAGTTCAGAAATGAACTTGTCTTCTTCACCTGGTTTTTCACACAGATCTAAACCAAGACAATGATACTCTAGGATGAACCTGAGAGAACAACTGTGTTCTCAAAAGCTCTTTTAAATTCGAATTACTACAAAGGTCTGTAATAATTAGATGATTTGTAGTAAATTCTTCCCCAACTACAAAATAAAAAACTGTTTTTTTTTTCCAAGTCGCTTGAAGAGTAAGGTAATACATTCAGATCTTGCCCCTTCCTTCAAATGTGTTGCACAAGGAAGAAATTTTTCTCAGTGGAGCTTCGGTCCTGGGTTTCAGGCCTTGCAGCACGTTAATTACACTCCCCAGCACTGTACAAATTTGCAGGTTGTAGTAGTAGCATCATTTTGATTCTGTTTGTTAATCCTGCAAAACGTATTTTTCTCCCTCCAGAGGATTTCTGAACGTGAACCTCTTCCAAGTTCTGGAGGCCACATTAGTGTTGCTGGAGGACACCTGCCCTTTGTAGGGCCAGGAAAGCCAGTGCACGGGAAGCCAGAAAATGAAGCAAAACATTTTGGTGCTGATGACCATGGGAATAGTAACTGCCAAGCTGATTTTTCATGCATCATCCCAGATATCCTGTCCTCACCAGCAATTCCAGGAAACATTGCTGATATAGTGGAATTGCTAAAGAATATCTCCCTGATGTTGTCAGAAAATGTCAATAGAGAAAAAATGCAGGTATTTATTTCTATGGGCTTGAAGAGTTGGATCTGAGCTTGCCAGAGCAGCCGTGCAGTTTCTTGCTTTGCCAGGGACTCTCCAATGAAGGGGTAGCTGCAAGTCACACAGAGATCACCTGGAACGAGTTCCCAAAGGGGGGCATGTTGTGCTGTCAGAGAAACTGTTTGACCTATTCACATATGGCAGAAATCCTCCGGTTCCCATTGGTGGAATTTGTTTCCTTTAAAAGCAAATGTTTGCAGCATTTATAGACTTGGGAGAACACTACAAGGAAGACTTCATTTTTAAAGTATTACATGGCAGAAAAGGCAGTGTTGGATATGCTGATCACAATTGTGTTTTGACATGTCGCATGATAAAAACTGAAATCGTTCCCTGATGAACACAGAAATCAGAGAGGTGGAGGAAGAATTGTGCAGAGGGAGATGTAAACAGAGGGTGCACATTGCAGGTCAAAGTCTGAAACAGAACTGGTATCATATATATATATTTTTTTAAATTTATACTGTTCTTCCCAGTACCTTTTGAGCTTTGATGTGACGAGGACAGTACAATTCTGTTGGTGACTCATGCCAGTGAGATGTTTGGGTTTGACTGAGATGGGTCATGTGAACCTGTTCATTGACAAAGAAGTATATTGACTTTATAGAAACTAACCTTGAGTTTAAATTAGCTTTTTTTTTTTTTTTTTTTCCTCCCTTGGAGACTGTTTTATTTTAACATAAAAAATAACTTATTTTTCTTCTTTGTTTCAGAGTTACAGCAGGATAGCAAACCATATTCTGAACAGCTCTGTCATTTCCAACTGGGCTTTTGTCAGGGACAGAAATGCCAGTTCAACATTACTGGACTCAGTGAACTTATTTGCTGGGAATCTTCTTCTAAGGAATGGGTCGGAAAACATACAGGAACACTTCATCTCTACTAAAGGCTACAGCATATATAAGAATACTTCAGGGAAGAGCTTTGATTTTTCTATGGAGTTGAATAAGACAAGCAACATAAGTGGGCGTGTGGTCATTCCAGAAGAAGAACTTTTGAAGTTACCCAGGACTTCTAAAGCAATCAGCATTGCATTTCCCACGCTTGGAGCTATTATAGAAACCAGCCACTTGGACCCTGTTTTTGTGAACGGAATGGTTTTATCTGTGTCTCTTCCAGAAGAGCTTCAGCATATTTTGCTTACTTTTGAAAAAGTGAATAAACTGGAGAACATCAAGGCTCAGTGTGTTGGATGGCACTCAGCTGAGAGGAGATGGGATAGCAAGGCATGCAAAATGAAGTCAGACAACATCAGCAGTGTTGTTTGTATGTGCAAGCACCACCGCCGGACGTTCAAATCCTTCTCCATTTTGATGTCCCCCACCATGCTGCGAAACGTGGTGTTGGATTACATTACATGTGTGGGGTTAGGCCTTTCTATTTTCAGCCTGGTTCTGTGCCTTACCATCGAGACTGTCGTCTGGCATCATGTTACAAAAACCAAGATAACCTACATGCGCCATTTTTGTTTGGTGAACATAGCTACGTCACTTCTCATTGCTGATATTTTATTCATTGTAGCAGCTATTGTGCACAACACAGCTCTAAACTACCGGCTGTGTGTGGCAGCCACTTTTTTCCTTCACTTTTTCTATCTTGCCCTGTTTTTTTGGATGTTTACCCTGGGTCTCTTGATTCTCTATGGATTGTTATTAGTTTTTTTTAAGATAACAAGATCTGCATTCATAGCTGCAGCATTCTCTATTGGATATGGATGTCCATTAGTCATATCTATCCTCACTGTTGCTATTACTGAACCTAAAAATGGATATTTAAGGAGTGGAGCCTGCTGGCTTAACTGGTATGAGACGAAAGCCCTTTTGGCCTTTGTTGTACCTGCTCTGAGCATCATTGTTGTCAATTTGGCAGTGGTGGTAGTGGTTGTGGTGAAGATGGGAAGACCCTCTATTGGAGATGGCTGCAAGTCACAAGATTTGAGCAACATGATCCGAATTAGCAAAAACATTGCCCTTTTGACACCTCTTCTGGGCCTCACCTGGGGGTTTGGATTAGCAACAATCATTGATAGTCACTCTCTGGCATTCCATGTTACATTCGCACTACTAAACGCCTTCCAGGTAAACCCAGCAAATCTAGGCGTAGTGCCTTCTCAAACTTTGACCTTGGGAAAAGGTAGCAGATAGAAGAGGGGCTGGCAGCATGTACTGTGCTTGAAAAGTAGGCTTTCCTTGCATCTTATCTATTTAACGCAGTAGCTGCACTAGATATTCTGCATTGACATGGATGGAGATGGGCAATAGAACAAACCAGTTGGTACAAAGTCTAATGAAGAATTAAGAAGAATTTATATTAAAATACATGGGTTAATGTCGAGTAACTGCAAAAATGTCTAATCCATATCACCCAACAAATACCCAGAAAATCTTACTTGCCATTAAGGATGATTTTATTTAATTCACCAGTGTCAAAGTCCAATGTTACCTGACATACCATTGTATATCCATACTACCTTAGTTCTTCTTGGCTAATGCTGCTATTAAGTATGTTGAAAAAATTCTGGTATGTAACCCATCAGTCCAGTTTGTAATGAGAATGAACAAGAATTGTGTATCCATTCTTGGCATTCCTGGATAGTCCATGTGACCTGGGTAGGTAAACTCATTTGGGGCATTGCTGTTACTGTCATAGGTGATGAGATGTTTTACACTGATAAAAGCATTATTTTATCTATGCTAGAAGAAATATTTAAGAAACTTCATGTGGTTATGGTGTTTTGTAACTGTTTTTTTATCTCCAATGTTTTTAGGGATTCTTCATCCTATTGTTTGGGACACTTCTGGACAGAAAGGTACTTGGGTCATTTCAACTCTAATCCTGGATTATATGAATATTTTCTACACTTAGAAACTGTAACCTCTAATTCTGGGGGTCTGTTTTTAATCTACAGACCAGAGAAGCCTTGAAGAAAAACTGCCTTTCATCAAAGCGGAAGTGTAGTCTAGCAAAGGTAATTTTTTTTTTCACCCCTTAGTGGTTTTATTTAGGATTTATGCCAATTCTAAAAGTAGAATTTATATCACCTGCTCATTTATACATGGAAGGTATTTTGCAGGTAAAGGTATTAAACAGTAGAAGTGGCAATCTGTGACCTCTACATAACCTGCTGTTATTTTGTACAAAATTAAAAGTAGTTCTTCGGTCTTCTCTCATCACACGTGCTACCAAAGTGCTTTAGAAAGAGAATATGTATGACTTTTCCCTTCAGTAGAATGGATCTATCTTGAGGTTACTAAGTAAGATATAGAATTTGGAATCCAAAATCCTTATGTAATGACCTGTTTGCTTTCTTCACAAAAATATCTCTATGACAGCATCTCTAGTGTGTCAAGAGGGTTTTTCTGCTTCCAGCTGAATGTCAGTTCAAGAAACCACTCAGAGCTCAGCCAGCATATCTGGTGCTAATTAATGTTGTTAATATCAAGGCAATTTATTTAAAGGAAATGTTTAAACCCAAAGGAAACAAATGTGTTTCAGCAGCTTCCTAAGAAAATGTTGACAGCATAGATGTGTTGACATCATTGAGTTAGTGTTTCCTACCTCTGGTGGAAAACCTTTGTCTGATGTTAAATAGATACCTTCCGTTATGAAGGCTTTAGAGGCACTAAAGATAATAATTCCTTTATGCTACTAGCATTGCTGGTGTGCTTTGGGTCATTTGGTGTTAGAGAAGCCGATTGTGCAACTTTGGACTTCACTGCATCCTTCCTCTCCAATGTAGTCTTTGCTTGCATCCAGCTTTGCTGTTATGTGCTAAGTTTAAATGCAGTGCAGAAGGTCCTCTTTTAAAAAGAAAAAATAAAATAGCCCTGCTAAAGTTAACTATTTCCCTGTCTAACAAGAAAAAGAAGGGAAGTTTCTGATTTGCTCCTTGTTTAATAAACTCAGATTACAACTCCTGCTTTTCAGTACTAGGATCCAAATAACAGTGAGGATGTAAATCCTCATATGAGGCTTTAGGTCAGGCTTGAAAGTTAAAATTTCACTCAAGTCACCACCAACAATATTCTGGAAAAAAGAGGTGGAAATAACACTAAACCAGTGACTGAGCAACACTTTCTAAAGGTGTTACCTCGCTGAGCAAAACTGGTTGTGGAAGCCATAACTGCATTTGGCTAAGCACTTGGTTTGATTCTGGCACTCACTTTGGTGGAAGAGACCACATGTAAATATTTACCATTGCATAACAGAGAGGGGTGGAAAATGTTAGTTACTCACTTGTAAAGTTGTTTGTGAATATGGAGCTTGACTCACCAGAGCTGGAAAAGTTTGTCACGGTACATTTTTTATTTTATTTTTGTCTTCTGAGATGCTTCAGAGAGGGACTACATATCTGGAGTCTTAGTGGTGAATATTTAAAACATCTAGGGCTATGCAGACTCGTGTAGAATCAAAGAATATGGCAAGTTGGAAGGGACCCTCAAGGATCATGGAGTCCAGCTCCTGGCTCCGTGCAGGACCACCCAAAACCAGACCCTATATCTGAGAGCGTTGTCCCAATGCTTCTTGAACTCTGGCAGCTTGGTGCTGTGACCACTGCCCTGGGGAGCCTGTCCCAGTGCCTGACCACCTCTGGGTGCAGAACCTTTACCTAACCCCCAGCCTGACCCTGCCCTGTCCCAGCTCCATGCCGTTCCCTCGGGTCCTGTCGCTGTCCCCAGAGAGCAGAGCTCAGCACCTGCCCCTCCGCTCCCCTCGTGAGGGAGCTGCAGGCCACCATGAGGCCTCCCCTCGGCCTGCTCTGCTCTGGGCTGAACAAACCAAGGCACCTCAGCTGCTCCTCATACATCTTCCCCTCCACACCCTTCACCATCTTTGTAACCCTCCCTTGGACACTCCCTAATAGTTTTATGTCTTCCTTTTATTGTGGTGCCCAGAACTGTCAAAGTACTCGAGTTGAGGCCACACCAGTGCAGACTGAGTTAGTCACTTCCATCAGCCGACTAGCAGTGCTGGGCTTGATGCACCCCAGACTTACTTCAGGTCTTCTAGCTTCTCCTTTCTTTTGGTTCAGATTTAAAGATGACTGTGGTGTTTCTCAGAGGATTTTATGGAAGTAGATTTTAAGTGTTTGAAGTGGAACCTCTACCTATATGGAAGATGTATCTAATCTGAGCTGCTGATTTTTCTCCTAGTCCTAGCAATGGACAGTTGTCTTCAGTGGATCTGACCAGTGAAAGGACAAGGAGCAACTCTTGCAGAGAAATTCTGGTTGGAGATGAGCCTTAGTGGTGACCAGTTCAGAGTGTGGACAGCACTGTCTTGGAGCATGACCACAGGAAGCATCGTGAAAACCAGAAGAGAAAAGGTCCTGAACCTGCTGTCAGGAGCAAGAAACCATCAGCGTTTCTGCAACCCTCAGAGGAAGCACAGTGACATGTAAAAGTTGTTTCTCACCGTTGTGAAAACTGCTGTGAGGAGAGTTTGTCCTCATTTGCCATTTCAGTGCTTCAAGTTCTTCCTGTTTTTGTTTTTCCACATCAGTGCAATAAGGAGCTGTACAGCATATGGGACTGTTCTAACATTTGTACATCACATTAAAAATGAAATAACTTTGAGTGTTATCTAGCTATTTTTGTCTGTCCTTGACCACAAATAATTCTATTAGGTGGGCATTGTATTCATCAGATGTCTCTACTCTCAGGCTGAGGGACAGCATAACTCTGTTTCTGTGTTACAGCTCTGTTCTCCATCTCAGTATCCCTATGTCAGAGGAAATGTAGAAAACACTTTTCTAGTCTTTCAGGAACAGAATTGTCATTCTTTTTCCAGTCCTGCAACGAACAGGCAGATGAAGGAAAAGCCCTCCACAAATAGGGCTTCCCTTCCCTCTTTAGATGTGGGAAAGCAAGCTTTGAATATGATTCAGAGTTGAATCAGGTGTAGATGGAGATCTCCTATATCACTTGTGGTGTACTAACCAAGGAAACAGTTCATCCACAGATGATTGTATATCTGGTTTTATTAGAAAGAAATAAAAGTCCTTGGAAAGAAACCCTTAGTAATGAAGACTTGGATAGAAATGTGTTGTCTCTTGTCAGGACAAGTTGATGCTTTCAAATAAATAAAGTTGAAATGTTGTCTTTGTTTCTAGTAAGTGGTCCTTATCATCCTCTATCAAAAGCTGTAGACAAACACCTTTTATAATTAGCTAGTATTACTCAGGCCAAAAATGTCTCTTCCTATTCTGGCTATATGTTTGAAATATAGTCAATTTAATCAGTGTACTGCTGGCCTATGTCATCAGCACCCTTTTACTGAAGAAGGATTAAAATATCCTGGCAGATGAACTGTGGGTTGTGGGGCATGTGATAAAATACTATACAAAACCCACAGCTAGTGTTGCGGAGAAGCTGGGACAGTGGAGATGATCTGTAGGGCAGATCCTCTTGTCCCCAGGAATCAGTTGCTGCCTTGCATTTTCCACTCCTGTCTTGTCTCTACAAAGACTCATTATAAGAGGCTACCCCTGCTCCTTTTTTTTTTTTTTTTTTTTTTTTTTTATGGTGTGTCTGCATGCCTGAGAGCTTTGATTAAATTGAGATAAAATTGGGATCCTGTGTAACATAAATTTAAAAAGACTATTGCCCTCAAAGTCCACTTCTTAGTGTCAAACAGCATCTTCTGTGCTTGACATTTCTCTTCTCGAAGCAATTATAGAGCTTACTCCTTGCCTACCTCCCTGCAAGTTGCATGTGTCATAGAGTTGTGCAATATATTTAAAAACACCTCTCTTTCCTGCCAGCTTTCCAGGGCTGCATTTAAGTCAGATTTTTGTTGTTTGTTTTGTTTTGTTTTCCTGTTAACAGTGAAATTTTATTAATGAAACATTGGGATTTTTATAGTACCTGCAAACACAACAGGACTTGCCTTAACTGAACACTTTGCCCTTCCCTCATATGTACATCCAGGTGTGTGTCAGACCCCAGTTCTTTATAGCTGTGGATTTGCAGAAGCTGGCACAAACCACAGTATTTTGCCCTGTTTTTTATGATCATTTAGCTAATTAAGAATATCTGGGGTTTTACAGAGAACCAGTTAATGGTACAGGATGAGGGTAAGGACTGGAGATTTATTTTTATATCCCCAAATTAAACTGACCAAGGACGTTTCATGAATGTTTTTTGAGAGGTGAAAGCTGTAGCTGTCCTCTAAGCATTGTGAAATGGTAATTTTTTTGTAAGTGTTGTGATTGATGGCTAAATTCTAATCCTAGCTAGAGGGGGAAGAAGGGGAAGAAAAATCACTAGAGTTGAAATTCTGTTGTAACAGATTAATGTCAATGCCAATTATTATGAGATGGACCCATTAACGTGCAGGGGTTTATTTTGAAGCTGTTCCACCATGTCTGCCAGTGTGATCAGACTTGAAAACCTGAAGTGCTCTTCTTCACCAGGTGTTGCAATTAATAGGAAAACCATATTTTTCCCCGGACTTAGTGTTGGTTGCACGGCCAAGAGTAGACAGATATCAGAACCCATTGGTTGGGTAGGTAAAATTGAATTATCTTGAATCAAGCTCGAAGCCAAAACAAGTTCTTGGGCAGAATATTAATTTATCCATGTTGTGAAGTCCCTCTGCTGCCTACAAAAGCATCTAGGCAGTCATGCTCTGCAGGGCATCAGGAAGTGATTTAATTGTGAAAATGTTACTTGGCAAAGAAGCATTCTGGTGCTGCCTTGTGGTTAGTCTGCTTGGATTTTGGTGTCAACAGTATGCTTTGCTAGACAAGTAGGGATAGTAAGGTAATATCCTTCCCTAAGTCAATCCATGCTTTAGGCTATGGAAAAGAAGCACAGTTTTGGATGTGCAGCACCAATTGGAGTTTCCTCTCACAACTTTCATTCTACTGCAAAATTTTTCACAACTGGAAAAAGTCATCATCTGCCAATTTATTTATTTAGCTACAGCTGATTTTTCACTTTTATTTTCAGCAGTGCTAAACTTGAGAAGCCCAAGTGCTCTCCTGCTTGCTTAAGCATCAGTGTTTACTTACAGTCCTTCAACCCTCATGAAAGATGTACGTGTATCCTTCGAATACTTTTGTTTCAGGTTGAGACCAATAACACATCATCTATTTGGGCTCTTTGAAGATTGTGTTGAACAATGGTTTGATCAGAAAGAACATTCCGACCCTTGGGAATGCAAGTCGAGGTTTTTAATTTACTTATTCATGCTGCAGCGTCCCTGGTTAGGGAACAGGCAGACTGTTCCAATTAGTGGGCTACTGGAAGATCAAGCTATATTTAGCTTGAATTTATCTGTCTTCAACTAGTCTTCTGTGGCTTTAATGTTTGGTAATCATCCCAGGACCTTTTCTCCTTTGAATTGTTGTTTTCAGTAGCCAGATGTGAATACCTGGTATTGTAGGTATCCCCAGGCAGAGCAATCTGATTTAGCTGGCTCTTTGATGGCAGTTCCAAGAAAAATAAGAGGGGAAAATTGCATCAATGGACTCATATCTGTGCCAACCTCCTTAATAAACCCTGCTATTCATTAGTAATAGTTTTGGTCCACATCACATCTTGGAGTGTTTTCCTTCCAGAAATACTCCCCTGACATCGGTAGTTAATCCAGACTCCCAACGGTCTGAGAAAGCAGAGGTGGACCTGGTGTACCCCATGCCTGTCTAAATCGCGTTAGATCCATGACACTGATGAGTGTCTCTGAGTGATTACAGTTTCCACCACTGAGGATTTATTTATTCTAGTTAATGATGCTTACTCATGCAACCTTTGATTCTGTTATGGGGTGGCTGAAAATCTCTTGCATTGCTGGGATGGTTGGCTTGGGAGCTCTGGGGCAGCCTGGATTTCCAGCTTAGCTTCTGCATTATTACAAAATGTTATGTTAATCTCTGGCAGTCAGAAAGATATGGCAGAAAATCTCCCTTTATCTCCTGTACCGCAAGCTAAGTGCTGCTGTGCATAACAGGAATAGGACAGTAGAACAGAGGATTTTGACCTTTTTATCAAAATGCTGTCAAGCTACTTGAGCATAATATGTCAGGATCTGCTCAAAGATCTGCTGAAGACAAGATTTGAAGGCTGACTTGGCAGCGTGCTCATTAGTAGTAAAATTCTCACTGACTTAAAATGAGCTGCCAAGCAATAAATGTCTTGGAAGTACCTGTTCTTGGGACAAGTTTCACTGATATATATATATATATATATATATAAATATCACTGATATATATATATATCAGTTTTACTGATCAGTGTATATATATCAGTATATATGTATATATGATAAGATCAGATGTATATATATCAGTATATATATCAGTTTTACTATATCAGTGAGATATATATTTATCAGTTTTTATTAATATTTTTAATCTAGAAGAAACTGTTGAGACTAACTAGAACTTTCCCTCAGGTGATCAAATAAGCTTTCAGCCTTATTTTGTGCAAACAAGATAGATTAGCCTGCCTTTTTCTTTTCAGAAGAGGAATCATAGTATTAAATTTGTATTGATTTCTTTTTTGTTTGCTAGTAGGTGGAAGAACTAATTTAGTACAGAGATGCATCCTTAAAGTTACAAGCTGTGTTGAAGTAACAGTTATTTGGGTCTGCTTCCCTAAATGAATGTGTGAAAACACACCAAAAAAAAAAAAAAAAAAAAAAAAAATTGAGAGATTTTTGGTTACTGAGACTTAAGCTGCAAATACAGAAATTAAATCTGTAAAAAAAAATAGTGGCTGGCATCTGAAACAGATACAAGACAACTTAATTGTGATGGTGACAAAGAAAAAGGCTGCAAAACTTTTATTACTATTATTTATTTATCTATGTACTAACTCATTGGAGACAGTGCTTACCAGCCCTTAAAGCCCCATCTGGGACATGCTAATAGCCAGATAGTAGCTGGACACAAGGCTTTAGCCATCAGGCTTCTTCACATGAGTACATGCCATCGTGCAGCTCCCCACTGGGCTGTTCATGTTGTGTGGCTCCTCCTACAGCATTGCAGTTCTTGCTGCACCAGACCTGTTTTATAGTGAGACCCATAGGGGTTGTGATGGTGTGAAGATGTGGGAGCATGGTATGGGGCCCACAGGAAGCCCATTAACAGGTACTGCCATGGAGACCTTCACATGGTCTTTGTCCCAAGGTGTCTGGGACATCAAGAGTTTGGTATGTGGCAATGGGAGATAATAGCTGCCAAAAGCATAGAGCAGAAGTTGATGAGATGTCCAAGATTGCTCTCCCAGTTATCTGGAGCTCTGTGGTTGTTTATCGGCAGCAGAAGGCAGTCTGTTTGTAGGCCACTTTACCACTGAGGGTTTGCAAGGAATTATGGAATTTATTTCCTTGAGGGCATTTTTGCAATTAAGTGTCATTTGTATATGCAAGATAGGATGTGCCCGATGCATGCACGATTGCTTCCATCTAAAGGAATGTTAGTTGCCCTTCTTGCTGGACGCAGTCCTGGATTATGTAAATTATAAAGCTGAATAAATAGCTGGCATGTGTTCCTGATCATGTGAGCTACCACAAGATTCTTAAAAATAATGTGCTTTATGGCAATGGAAATGGAAATTGAGCCAGAGGGGAGAAAGGAGATGTGTTATGTGAGAAGCACTGTTGTTGCTTCTAGCTCTTCTATGACTACTAGTTCATAGGGAGATGAAAAATATACAGGAAAGTTGTGTAAGTACAATCAGTGTGACTTTCAGCTGAAATATGCTCCAAATATAATTGACCCAGTGATGGAATAGTCACCTCTCTCCATAGATTACCTGAACTGCTGTCAGTCAGTCCTAATTTCTCCCAGTGCATAAATTCTCTTGGGCCACCTCAAGAAGTGAGTGGGATGTAAACCTGAATCCTCCTTTTCTAAAAGTATTACTGATAAAAGAACAACAGCCACAGAGTGCTATGGGGAAGGTCCAATGCTGGTTTGAAAGTCGAGTCATGCTGTGTAGCTCCCTGGTCAGGAGACAGTGTTTCAGAAAGAAGACAAAACATTTTACTGATTGTAAAAACGTCACATCAGGCTAAGTGTAACTAGCGCTGGGACAATCCATAGCTCATACTAACTTCATTCAGACTTTAATTGCTCTTTTAAAATTGTTTTTGTAGAAAGACATTAATGCTTTCAAGTGTGTATCTGCCTAAATGTTTTTTTACAGGCATTTACATGTGATCAATTTTTTTTTCTTCTGTTGAAAATAAAATCCACACATGCTATTTATATTATACATTAGTGAAAGTTGGTGATAACTTGATTTTCATAAAAGTTGGTCGGTCCAATCACTGATGCTGGTGATTACTTGAGGCATGCCATACCTAACCTTGCCTTTTCTTTCCTGAAAGTCTCAACACTGGGAACCGTATTTTCTGACCTTGGTTAAATTCTCCCTTCATGAAACTGTGCAACACAACCCTGACCCAAGTACCAAATCTGAATATTGAGAATATGATCTATTCATTTTTCTTTCCAGCTATTTTTGCACAGAGTGCAGCATGCTGGAGAGATGGGCTATGGCTCAAGATCCTGCAAGATGCCAGAAAACAGGTGAATAACAATAGTGCCTGAACACTGAAGGCTTCCCCTTGAATATTTTTTGTTATGCATGTGTTTATGAAATTACACTCTGAAATATGTTAGTGACAGGTAAGACATAGATATTTTTAAATATGTACCTGCTAATAAAAAGTCTTTGCCTTGTGCAGTTCTAAGTAGAAGTCATATGGTTTAGTACCATAAGGTAGTCATCTCTCACTGCAGGAAATCAGGTAATTAATGATCACTTACCAAAATTCTTCATTCTTAGGAAGGTGTTAGTTTTGCTGATGCAAGCAGAAAAGGCCTCTGAAATCATGCATTTTTATGAAAGAAACTGTTAAAACTGTATTATTTTCAACTGGTAAAATCTGGGCTTGAATTCAGGTTAACTCGATAAGATTTGACATAACTAACTCATTGTTTCCAGTGTATAAAAACAAGTCATGTAGTCCAAAACTGATCTTATTATGATGTAAAGAAAAGCAGATAGTATGCAATGAATTCTTGGATTAATTCTTAAGGGTAAACTCATTATTTCCAAAATATATTCCTATCATAATTAGAAGACACATTGTAAGGCAATAGCCTTACCACAGTTTGCAGCAGAAATACTTTCCCAATATTTTCTGTTCATCAAAATTCCTACATATTAAAAGAAAAAAAAAAATGTTAACAGCAGAAGAGAAACATAAAGGGAGACATTTGAAATACAGCTAGCATCTGCAAGTTTTTTTTTTTTTTTTTTTTTTTTTTTTTTTTAATTATTTTCTGGAGATCTGACTCCAGAAGGCTGAACTGTTAAGACTTTCTAAAAGAGGCACTGCTAGAGGTATGCTTTGGTGAACATCTAGAAAAGAAGTCAATTTTCATCAGTGTGCCTACAAATGTTGGGACAAAATGAGATCAGTGATACTTGTTTACAGTTTTTAAAACAAGGTTATTTTTATTGGTGCAATCAATATAAACCATGTAAACATCAGAAATAGAAAGAGAAATGTAATGGATTTTTCTCAGTTCTCTTATTTGCACACAGGTGTGACCATCCTAGTAGTAAATAAAAACTCTAAATTTGAAGGAACAACTTGGGCACTTGTAGAAAACTTTCTTTGCCCTGCTAAAGTCTGAAATTTCAGTCATCTTGCTTTTATTATCGAGATCATCTCGGCATGTATTCAACTCAGTTTCTGTGTAAGTTAAAAATAAAGACAATTTCAGTGTAACAAATTATTGATTTGGAAAATAGTATTTGAGGCAAGTTCCTTCTGAATTTCATCATCTTTTTTTTTTTTTTTTTTTTTTTCCTAGTCTTTTCCTGGGCTACTCAGTGACCCTAAAGCTTTTCTTGCAGAATTGAGGTCTGTGTAATGATTTAGCCTTGTTCCTGTGGTGTTGCTTTGCCATTGTAAGATAATCGAGAATCATCAATTTATCTAGTTTTGAGGAAGATTTGGCCCACAAAGTATCTTGGGCAGGGTTGTTCTGACTGCACATTGACATTCACTTCTGAGCCTGTGTTGTAGGGCTATTCAAGTAGGCACTCAGAAATACTCACTGAGTACTGGTTTAGTTAGTTTTTTCCCACTCAAAGAGTAACTTTGAATGTACTGTCCCTGGCTGCATACCGTTGTAGCATCTTTCAGATACAGCATATTTTTCAGATAACACACTTCCCAATACGTTAATTTTATTTTATTTTTTTAACAAAGATGCCCTAATGATAGGAAATGTTAGATTGATTTATGGATGAAAAGTATGTCATTGGCTTTATCACCAGACTTAAGGAACAGTCTATGTATGTGCATGTATCAAAACACATTATATAGCCTTTATATGTGGAAAAAAAGGGTAAATCTGTTCATGCAACATCAATAGAGGCTGTGCATAGAATAAGTTCTACTGTTTAATAGCTGTATGGGGTGTTAGGTATACAGAGCTATCAAAAATAAACAACCAACCCAATGAAGTGAAATATCTCTGGTAGGATTAAAATTCAACAATATGTGGCCAGTGGAAAATTTGTGAAATCTGTTAAAGCGTGCATGGCTGGAGCTGCAGACTAATGAGTTTATTTGCTTCCTTCACTCATGTGAGAGAAAGATGAGGAAATGTGCAAACGAATTACTGTGTTCTAATTTTTTGTCATCAAAGATACAGACAGTATCTTCTCAGACAGGCTGAGATGAAGACAAACAGTTGTTCCCAAAGGTTGACTGAAGAATTTTTAAAATGGAAACGAAGTGGAAGGGTGAAAATATGGAAACAATACAGAAAACAAATACCTAAAGCATTTTCCTTACAAAAAATCGTGTTGATAAAACACACAGGAAGTGCCCAAGGCCAAGTTGAATGGGGCTTTGAGCAACCTGGTCTGGTGAGAAGTGTCCATGGCTATGGCAGGGGATTGGAACTGGATGGGCTTTGAAGTCCTTTCTGACCAAACTATTCTATGATTCTATGATTTCCCTGATGGGCTGTGAGCTGAGCACCTCTGGAAATGGCCAGCCTGTTTCCCCATTGCATGGAGAGCACCTCACTACTGTTGTGGTGTTGCTCCCAGGTAAAACCAGAGGTGAGCTACAGGCATGGAAACCTTCCCTGTGGTAACTAAAAGTTTGGTCTGCTAGCATGACCTTGATAAAAGCAATTTTTAAAAGTCAAAGTCATCTTGCTCAGCACATTCACACTTTCTTTTTCCTGACCAGACAGCCACTGAAGGTGTAAATATAATGGAATCTGTCATCTTAATGTCATAGATTTTCCCCTTTTTTCATCAGTGTTAGCACAGACCCGTGGGGAATGTGTAGTGCGAGCTCTGAGATCTCCCTCCCGCAGAGCAGCTCCCCCACCTCAGTTATCGTCTGCATTGAGGAAATCCAAAAGGTACTTTTTCCAAAGTACAAAAATACATATTTGAAGGGATAACACTGCTTCCCTCCCCAAACTTGTCCTCTTTATTGAACAAATCCTTAACCGAAACGTCAGGATTTTCATCACTGCAAAGTCTTTAATAGTCACTCCTTCAGCATAACTTCCAATTCATTTATTTAAAAATCAAAACAAACAAAAAACTTATGCAAAAGTACAGGGGATCACTTTTAATTTCATATATAGCATTTTGATACTGTTGGTATGAAATGTATGTTGTGTAAATTTAGATGTGTTTTGCTGGGAACTTTCAGAAAATTCTGATGCCTACAATTGGCTTTTTATTTACATATTTATGTAAATATTGACTTAACTGTTTACAGCAAGGGTTGCAAGATGAAAACCCAAGCCACATCCAGCTCAGGAAAAACAAATCACTTGGTCTCCACTCTGCATCTCGCCATCCTCTTCCCTGGGACACTCACATAAAGGCTATCATCTTTTCTCATGGGGAAATTTGGAGGAAATGGAGAAATTTGCAGCTGAGTGCTTTCTTCTTTTTTGTCAAGGGCTCTTCTTTCCCTTCCTCAGCTCTATGAGTGATTGTGCAGCAGTATACAAGCCAAATGCACTTGCCCTGGAAAAAAAATCCATGTTTGTCTTGTCCTACTGCCGGGATGAGCCTGGTCTTACTCCGGGCTGTAGATGCACTTTGTTCCCATGGGTTTTTGTGCTCACTGTGTATCTCTGATGATACCACAGAGTGTGTTCGCTGATGGACTAGAAGAGGAAAGTGTCATTTGCACAAGAAGGTACATTGTTGGTACATTTTTGGTGTAGGTATTGTCTTCTTTCTGTATGTTCATTGACAGTTAAAATTTCAAAATATGACAGAACAAAAAGGTTGACTGAATAAAACTGAAACCCTGCTGAGTTTCATGGAACCAATCTTTTCTGGGAAAAAAAAAAAAAAAAAAGAGTCACCTCCAGTTCTGTTCTCTGGGTTCCAGCTATCATGAGCAGATGTTTAGAGGGCCAGCTGATCAGCTGTTCCTCTCTTGTTCCATTTTTTTCCTTGACACCTATATTAGTTCCAGGCCCTTTCCACATGAAATTTTGTATCTGAATAAAGGCATAAGTCAAAGTTTGTCTAAGCTGAACAAATTTTCATGCTTCCTAATTAATCCTCAGTGTTCCTCCTCTCCAGACTTGTCACATTCTCCTCTCTTTCTACATCAAGACATGATTTTGGTGATTTGTCTCTGGCAATAAATATACTCTCAGATAGTCACCCATCTTATTTTTTTATTTTTTTCCCCTAGGTTTTCTGTGCTGTTTGATTTTATGAAATCTTTTTTTCATTGGGGTGTCTGTTCTGGTGTAGGATGTCATCACATACTAAGGAAAAATGTTTAAAGAAATTCTTCAGGGAGAATAATGGAAACATCTTTTTGTCTTAGCAAGTTAATGCATGATTTCACTTTTACAGTTGTGTAAAATGGCTGCACCATCTAAACATTTTATGCCAGTTGTACTGCACAGCCAAGTCTTTTATACTAAGAAGTATAAGAAGTGTTTTATTAGAAGGGTTTTATTTGTTTTCTTTTGAAATATGAGGTGATGTGACTTTTCCTATTATTATCTGATTTCTCTTTAGGGGAAAATGTCAGTGTGACTTGATTAAATTAACATTCCTGAGGCAACATTTCTGACTGTGAACTTTTCTCCGAAAAATCATCCATATGTACTGATCATCTTGAACTTTAGCATAAATTTGGTATGCACCAATTTTGCTGGCAAATTGTTAATTAAACAAACCTTAATTATGTTTAGCAAAATCATGAAAACCCAAGTGCAATCACAAGGATGTAGACAAAGTACTACCTTCTGTAGTATTCTCTGTAATGACTTGGAAATGTAGAAATATTTCATCTGTATTTCAGGGCTCCTAAAAACTTGAGGAGATTGAAATGGGAAGCAGGCAGCCTGTAATTAAATGGTTGTTATCTTGGGTATAGTAAATTATTACTTAAATAATTTTAAAATTAATTTGGGGTGTAAGGAGATAACATTTTTCTTCAACCTCTGTGAGTTTTTAATTAAATCACAATTAAGAAAGCACATCAAGGCACATTTAAGAAAAGGTCAGCGAAGCACCTGTAAGTAATCATTGTTGCATGAATTCCTACCTCCTAGCTAATGAGTTTGTGAGGCAGGAATTGCATTTGTGTGACAAGCAAAACATTTCCATATTTTAAATGGTTTGCATTCCTTATAAGCTCATCCAAAAGCCCCCTGTGTCATGTTACCTCATTTATGAACTGTAATCTTGGGAAAACCTCTCTCTTTGGATATCTTGGTGTAGTTCCCTACTGAGTTGGGATTAATCCTGAGTCTGTGGAGGTACCCTTGTGTCAACCTTATCTATGGAGATTATGCACTATCTTGGATGGGATACCTATTTTCAGAAGCACTAAGTTTGAGGGAAATGGGTCCATTTCCTTACCCCTCACATATTTTTGTATACTGTGGCACATGCTAGCACATGGAGACAGGGGTGGTAGTGGTGTCTCCCCATGAATTGTGTTTGATTGCTTTTATACTTATCAGCCCCCAGGCGAATTTTGTTGTTTGTCCCCAAGCTGGCAGTCAAGCTGAGGACAAAAGGGCTGTGAAGAGAAAATTGCAATGTCCTTCATAATTTAATGGCCATTTCAATCATTTTCCAAAATACAGCAGCTTAATATTATTGTCTTGTTAGTATTACCTCAATAATGAATCACTTACACTGTCCATGTTCTGTGTGATATTGCTCTGTCTGCTTTGTTGTTTCTGTGTGTTCAAGCACATATATGCATTCAGAAATCTACTACAAAGATTTCCTGAGTTCCTCAACAGCTGAAAAGCATTATTGATGCTACTGAACTCAAGATCTGGAGGAGCCCGCCTCTCTCAAAAGGCAATTAAGCATGTTTTCCCTCCCTTGAGACAATATAGGATGAACACATGGTCTTACTATTGCATTTGTGGAGGATTTGCACACTTCTCTATTTTCTCCTTGGTGGCATCGCTTCTCAGCTCAGCTCTGAACCACTAAGCTGAGTTCATATTCTTCATCTTTACTTCTCAAGAGTGGAGGAAAATATCTCCTGAATGTTTGATTCAAACATGGCTTTGTCTCTTTCCAGTAGTTTTATGATTCTGTCTCTATACTTTTGCTATGAATGTTTAGGGGGAAAAACATCTCGCTCAATAGAAGTAGAAAACTTTTTTGTTTCTAAGTAGAAATTCCAGCATGCCACTCCAGTCACTTTGATATGCATTCCATGTTTTTACTGAGTTTGATACAAGAGAGGGAATTTGCTCATGGTTTCTTTCCTTCTTCACTTCAAAATTTAACGCCAAAACACTTTTTCCTAGAGAAAAGCTCAGTGACTTTGGAAATATAGATCATATCAGCTCCTACCAGCATATATGTGCACAGATATGCAGTGTATGTATCATTTATGTTCATGACCTTGAAATGATCTAAACAAGTTCAGCAATGGCTGGTTAGCATCTGATACCCTGCCATAAAACACCCGAGTCTTTCCTTAGTCTCTTTGCTTCAGTATGAAGAAGCCTTAAGGGATTTGTTCTCAAAGTTGGGAAAACTTTAGCTAAACTTCCAGTAATTTTCATTTTTTTCCTTCTGTGCCTTCTGGAGGATACTACATTGAAATGGTGCACCTGCAATTGTGAAGAGTTTATCTGTTAAATCATTTTCTGCTTCTTGGATAGATTTTGAGTCTTTCTTTGCGTTATAGGGTCCAGCCCTCTGTCTCAGAGCTGCCCATACCCCAGTAGAGATCATAACATGAATTCATCACCATTTAGAGAGAGAGATTGTGAACAGCAAGGGATTTCAAATACATAAGCAAACCTCGTTTGAACACTGGGAATTGCTAAGATGAAGGTTTATCCACCATCATGAGTTTGTGTGTTTCCAAATCTCTTATTCCTTTAGGAAGAAAATATTTTTGGAGGGTAACACTTCAGGTTACACATTTTTATTGGAGCTCTACTCAGTTGTGATATGGGACATTAGGCTACCACAGTGTGAAGACTGTAAAATTAATCCACTGAGTGGAGAGGGCCCTCTTGTTTGCACAGAAGTTTCTTCATCCCTCTGGTAGTATAACTTATACTGCAGTGGGAGCCCCATAAAACAAAGGCTTAGAAAAAAAGAACATTAGGTCTGTTTTGGGGGCATGTTTTCTGGTTACATCTTCATCTACTTGTGCTGCAGTCACTCAGTTTTCTTCTTTGGTCTACATCTTTTAGTAAATATGATCTATTGTGGGTGTATTTCCTAGATTAATAGAGAGGTTTTGGATGGAAAGGCCCTTAAAATCAACCAATTCTAAGCCCCTTGACATGGACAGGTACACCTCCACCAGACCAGGTTGCCCAAAGCCCCATCCAGCCTGGCTTTGAGCACTTCCAGGGAGGGGACATCCACAGCTTCTCTCTGGCACCTCAGTGCCATTCTGCAATAATTTGTATTCAGTCGTCTAACATTAAGCCATTTCTCATAAAACACATAGACTGGGAAATTAAAAATTAATGTCAATATTTTCTCAGGACTGACTGACAGTCATAGCTTTTCACGTCCTTACCTGACTGTTACAAAGACAAAAATTGGCCATAGTCCAAAGACAAATATATTGCTTTCATCTGATTTAAACTAGGGCTATATCTATTCTCAGTGATAGTGCTTCAGCCAGAGGATGTTGAAACATCACAAGCTGAGTGCATCGGTACTAGGAAAATCTATAAGATCACAGATAGTTTATTGGTCCTGATGTCCTCCAGTACTTGGGTGCCATGAGAATCTTCTGGCCTCCAGAACAGCACGGTCATATCCAAAGTACCTTCTGGGAATGGTTTCTGGATGATGGTTGGAACTTGGTTTTGGAGAGCTTGTTTGCCCTGGTTGAAAATATTCCAGGGTCCACACAGTCAGCTTAAGTTTAGGTGAAGAATTTCCTAATAGGAATGTGGCTGATGGAAACAGTCACCATGAAGTCTGAAAAGATTGGAAAGAGTGGAGGTAGATAAATATGAAGTGCAATATGCTCTTAGGAAATAAGACCAAGGAACTGTTATTACGTTGTTTAAGCCCAGTATATCTTGAATGAAAGACTGACCCATTAGAAGCTGGACATGGACCCTCATTTCTCTGCTGTCAAAAAGCTGAATGCGCTCTTAGATTGTGCCAGAGAAGTCTTTCAAAAATCACAGGAACATGAATCCCCCAGGTACATGATGTATGTAGCAACTCATCTTGGATGTAGTGTCTCACACCAAATGAAGATGGATAAACTAGAGCTGATCCTGAGAGTGATGAACTGTGACTTTCTTCAAAAAGAAAGAGAAAGTACTTCATTTATTTGGAAGGCAAAATGAAGGCTGAAATGGTATCAGATCCTGTAATACACTGGGGAAATAAATGCTGGAATGGGGAAAGACTTATCTAAGCTACAGGACAGATTCAGCATAATAACAAATAGGTATATACTCAGGGTGGATGTTAGAGAAAGATTTCTATTCATCACTGAATAAGAATCAGGAGAAAGCCCATGGCAAAAGTAAAAGGAACGAATATCTAAGCCGTACAACAGAAAAGTACTGCAATCAGTTTGCATAACATTTTCCTGCAATGCTGGGTGATGAGATTGCCTTGCTCCAAACTTTCTCTCTAATGCTGTGTCCCGTCTTCATCTGGATATTTATATAGCTCCATAACTCACATATTAAATACATTAATATTAATCTATGTATATGATCTCAATATATACATCTTATATAAATGTTTGAATGCATATTTCAAGAAGATGCACTCTTTCACCTGTGACAGGGAAGCAAACAATGGGGCAAATTGCTTTTGGGAAGTGCCAATGCCCAGACACTGTAATTTTAGGTGAATCGGTGCAGGTCAGACAATCTCTTCCACAAATGTCTCCTTCCTCATTTTTCCCTGCTTTCTACCATCAAGAAATGAGTTTATTTCAGAGTGTTTTAGTAGTGATTGTAGTTTATCCAATAGCAGTTTTTATAAGAGCTTTAAAAATCCATTCACACAGTATGAATGACCTGGGAATCAGAGGCATAATAGACTGTCCCCTTTCTCTGAGGTTGCAAGAAAAATCTGCTTTTGCACAGGTTTGTGTATGTTAGGTACAGCTTCAGGTAACTTTTTTGTTTGTTTGTTTGTTTTTGTCAGCAAGGCTAACTTTGAGGTATACTTATTGTTGCCTTCTCTACCTGTGTCATACAACTGGTTGTAATGCTGTACGATGGGGGATAAGTCATCTGAGGTGGATAGAAATCGGTCTCTGTCTTCCTTCTCCCTTTCCCCCAGTATTGTGGACTTGAGGAAAACAGGGACCCATGTGTGAAAGCACAACACAGCTACCACAAAGACATCAAGCTCCATCAATAACATAAAATTTTTGTCAATCCCTCTCTATCAACTCAAAAGGATGTAGCTGTACAAGTAGGCACACAAATACCAACCAACAGGATACCAACATGTTCAAAAACTAAGCAAGCAGGAGCAAAACTTAGAACCACAAAGCCGAAGTCTTATTATGTCTAAAGGATAGTGTTGGAGAGATGATCAATGCACAACTAGGAGTTTATCTGTCTTAATTACAATTAAGATATGTTGCATGAAATCTTACCAAAACTGCTTGCTAAAACCATGGTGTAAGTTAGATTCACTTAAAAAAACATATACAGGAATAACAGAGAATTTGTAGCTGAAACAATGGCAGGTAAAAACCTAAGTACATTATCTCCAGTGAAAGATGCACAGGGAAGTGATTTGCTGTCACAAGTGATTTGCTTGCACCACCACAACTGGAGCCATTCAAAACTGGAAATTTGGAGGTTCCATGTGATGAGGAAATAATGAGCATTTTGGAGAAAAGACAGGGAGAGGATTTTTGTGATGCCACCTGGCAAAGAGCCTGCGAACTGAGAATAAGGACCTTTTTTTTGGATGTTTATTATTATTATTATTATTATCATCATCATCATCATCGTTATTTATTTTTTATTTTGTTCATGTAGGAAGTAAAGTTCATATTCCTTTAAGTCCAGAACTTTGTTCCAGACATACTTGACTACCAACTTGTGTGTGCTTATGGGAAAGGAGGTCAAACAGTTGCTGTTGATCATTTTGCAGTGGATTAACAGTGCTGTGTAACATTTAGAACACAGTAATTAGCAGCTCTGTGCTCTGTTATGAGTGATATGAAATCATGCACTTGTGGAGAACCTCAGAGCAGAGAAGTGTGTGTGTGTGTGTGCATGTACACTCGCATGAGCAAACAAGACCAGTGGAATAATCCTATTGTGTGTAATAAGATTGAGGCTGGACCAGCAGAGCTATTTGAAAACAGATCAAAGAAGCTTACTGAGATGATGTTACCTTCAGCAAGATGGTAGAAAAACATTAAAAAAAAATCTCAAAGGGGAAAATTTTTTTTTAATCCTAATTTGAGTTCTTCATGAAAGAAATTATTACTTTTTTGCAAAAGCCAAAGTCATCCATAACTCTGCATAACTCAAGGCATCCTTATTTTTATTAGCTATTAAGTGTAATAACATAGCTGTTAGCTGTATTAATGTACTTTGGAAGACTCTGACCCTCTCAGACAATAACATAAATATTATTTCTTCTGATACTATTCTACAATTCAGTACTTTTGTGTAAGGCTAATTGCCCCTGAGCTGTTTTAAGAGCACAATATAGAATGAGCGTTCCAAAGTTAGTTTTAAACAGTATTAATTTTTATCTCCTCCTTTAGGAAAGGTGGAGAGGCTAAAGCTTGTCTAATATACTGGAAAATTAAAATAATAATTAAAAATAAAAGTGTCCCTTCTTACTGTGTGCAGTTTTGGGCACCACAAGTTAAGAAGGACATAAAACTATTAGAGAGTGTCCAAAGGACGGAGACAAAGACAGTGAAGGGTCTAGAGGGGAAGGCATGTGAGGAGCAGCTGAGGTGCCTTGGTTTGTTCAGCCCAGAGCAGAGCAGGCTGAGGGGAGGCCTCTAGGCGGCCTGCAGCTCCCTCACGAGGGGAGCGGAGGGGCAGGCGCTGAGCTCTGCTCTCTGGGGACAGCGACAGGACCCGAGGGAACGGCATGGAGCTGGGACAGGGCAGGGTCAGGCTGGGGGTGAGGGAAAGGTTCTGCACCCAGAGGTGGTTGGGCACTGGCACAGGCTCCCCAGGGCAGTGGTCATGGCACCAAGCTGCCAGAGTTCAAGAAGCATTGGGACAATGCTCTCAGACATAGGGTCTGGTTTTGGGTGGTGCTGAGTGGAGCCAGAGGCTGGACTTCATGACCTTTGTAGATCCCTTCCAACTCAGGATATGTTATGGTTCTATGAATTATTTTATTTTATTTTTATTTGCAATGAAAATGGTGAGAGTCTATGTGGGACTACGAGGGATGAAGGTGTATTGTGATTTTCCAGTTCATCAGACTCATCAGACTATCACCAGTGTCTTTAATAATTCCACGTTAGCAAAATTAAATGTTTGGAAAATTAAATATGGTGTGAAGATGCTACACTTTTTAGCAATTAAAAGATACAATCATTGCTGAAATTGCTGGATGGTGTCTGCTTTCAAATTCAGATTAAATCCTTCTATGAAAGGGAATATTAAAACGGAGCATTTTATTTATTTATTTGCAGAGGAGGGAGTCCAAACCAAGTCTGAGCAGTCAAGAATCAAACAGGAAGTTTCTTGTTTCAAATCCATCAAGAACTGCATTTGGTTCGCTAACATACAAGCCTTCTGAGGCTAATCTCTGCCAACACGTGTTCGAAAGCATTCTTAAACTGATAGTTTAAAGTAGAAAGAAGAAATGTACAATGCAAGTCGATAACAATCAAATACTGTTCCCTATTCTTTGAATTCCACTGTTTAAAACATTTCAAAATCCATTTCAAAATTATTCACCTTGTTTAGACAGGTAACTCCTTTTTCCATGGTGGTTAGATCAATATTTGTGTGTCATATACCCTGCTTTTTCTTTTTTTTTCCTTTTTTTTTTTTTTTTTTTTTTTAAATTTAATAAATGGTTATAGTTATGTTGTTCAAAAAATATATCAAAACACCAAAAAAAAAAAAGAAAAGTGTCACTTTTGTGGAAATGTTAGCCTCATTGCCTTCTTGCCCTCTCTAGCACAGGCAGGAAGCAATATTACTAACTTTTTAACACATTTTGGCACTGGTCAGCAGTCTGTCTTGAATAGTTTCCATTTCAGAATAAACAACTTTTTTGTGTGTGTTTTTTCTTTCTTATTTTAATATCTCATATTTTACTGCAGCTCCACTCATTTTGTGCCCTTTTTATTTTTTTCTAGATTCTTCACTGTACGATTCTCTCATTTTACGTGTGGGGGTCTGCCCACATTTACAACCCTACCAAAACAAATAGGGTCTGCTAGGCAAATAACCCTAATAGGTAATAAGTGCAGTTTGTCATTTGGTATGCTTTTTTTTTTTTTTTTCCCCATGAGCAGTGGAATTGGTGAAACTTGATTTCTTATTATTTTTCATGCCTAAATGCACATCTTCCTTCTAAACTAATCTTGCTATCTTCTGTTCATGCTTCCTAGCCTTAGCAGATGTTGAAAGAGAAATTCTGTACACAGAAATATTGGAGTTTCTGCTGCCTGAGGTGTTTAGTGTCTCAGACTGAGCACACTAAACAAAGGTTGATACCACATTAGCCTCTATCAATGACACAGGTGGTGTTTTTTCCTCCTTTCTTTCCTGGGAGTTGTGGTTCTGCATATCTTTTAATCTATGTTCCTACTCATTTTTCAAAACGTTGAAAGGGATATTCTTATATCATAGATTTCTACTAATTTATATTTTGAACAGAATTAATAAGTTCAAAATTTATTGGTGGAAACTTGGGCAGTGCAATTGGTAGTCTTTTCCTTAAGAGATCAAGAAACAAGTTCAACTGCCTAATTTTCATTAGATTTTCAGAAGTAGTGTATATTCTCAGGGATAGAGAGATCAAAAGAAGTGCTGAGGGAGCCTTTCACTTCTGAAATTTTAATTTCAAAATGTTGAGAAAACTGTTTTTCCACTTTTCTTTTTTTTTTTTTTTTAACCTATTTCCTCTTTTGAATGCGTCCATGATGAAAGTGCTGTATTCTGTTTATTTGTCTCATGTTTAAATATAAAAACCATATGGATGTTCAAAATTTAGATATTTAATATTTCATCAACTCATGCTAGGTGAGATGAATCTTAGCCCTCATATATGACACCTTTGTATGATACAATTAAGTCCAGAAGTCTGCTCATCTGTGCATGTTGTGCTGTTACCTTTTATTTAGTTATTTGCTTTGTACCTTTCATGTTCCTCCTCTTTGGAGACTGGGGACCACAGGCCAAAATCAGAAGATCCCAAAGTGCCGTCCTTGCCTGAGACGGGCTTTGTTGAAGTGAGACATACCCAGATGGTCAGAGTGTACTGTCAGCAAGTGGCCTACTTTAAAGACTTACCTTTGGTAAGTTCTGCAGGCCCAGGGGACAGAATTAATGGCTTGATTGATCACATAATTTTTGTATGCAGTAAGTTGAAAAAAATATTCCTATGGGCATGCTAAAGCAGACATTGCTTACATTTGCAGAAGTTGGTACAAGGTGTTTTGCAGGGATGTGTATGGAACAAGTTTGAATTAGGTCCAGTTTTACACCTAGTCCTCCACTCCTAGGAAAATGGAGAGTTTAGAGAACAGTTTGCTTGACAGGCATGAATTTTGTAGTGAGATGAAATGTTTTTTGGCAATAGTGAGACCTAAACTATCTGTTTATCTGCAGTAATTGATATGAGCTCAATGTACGTAGGTTCCATCTCAAGGCATAGCAAGGTGCCTGAGAGATTTTTGGTCAAGACATCTGAGAAAAATTGTTCTAGGTGAAAGAAACAAAGGAATTAAGGAATTCTCCATAGCTAGATGTGGTGGAACATGCACCCCGGTAGGCTCAGCTGGTTGTGGAGCAGTAGAGGTAGCTGCTGTGCACAGTTTAGGAGAAAATCATATATCCATATCATATCCATACAATTTCTTTTCACATAGAAAATATTTTGCTTCACTTGAGGGTTATGTATTAAGAATAATATACCTATATATATATAGATATTAGGGGATGGAAGAATAAGAACATATTTTCCCTTTCTATCTGACTTAAGCTATTTGTCCAGAAGAATTATTGGCACTACATGCAGTTACCTACAAGTAGAGGGAGAGAGTTCTGTTCTGATGAAAAAAATTTACTGAAGTTTTCATGCTATCAGTTCCCTTGTAACTTTTCAAGAACTTACAGGTGACCGATTCATAACTTGAAGTTCAGAGCATTTATTAGTGAGAAATACAAGTTTAGTTTGTGTATTGACAAATAATAGTGGTAGTTTGGATACGAATTTTCAAATCTTGAAGGAAAGCTTCTGCACCAAGAAACTTGCAGCTAAAATATAAAGAGCAGGTGAAGACAGGCTGTTAGAGAAGTGTGAACTTGCCTTAGAGGCCAAAAGATCAAATTCTGATTTTTTATTTACTTGCTTTGAACTGTGACTTGAGCCATACTGTTCACTTGAATGCTCAACTGAGAATTGCACAGCGCAGAGACAATTTCAAAGATAGGTATCCCAAATGAATGAAAAATTGGATTTTGGTGGTATGTTGATATTTTAATCTGAAATCTGGATGAAAAGTATCTGTGAGGTTTTGGTAAGGATGCATATCATATGCATATTTTGATCCTTTTTACTTAAGAGTGCAGATTCTTTTCTTGGTTAGGACTGTTAATATAAACATACTCTTTTCCCTCTCATGTATTTGTTTAGCCATTCAGATATCTTCATCATCAAAAACAACAGCAACAACACCACAACAAAACAAAAAACTGGACAACACTATTTCTAAATGTCACCATCTTCCTTCCTTCCTTTAATTTAGCTTCATGGTTCTTTATTTAGAACAGGGTCTTTCAAACTTCACCTTACCCAAGAGAGGACTTCATGGGTAGTTTTGAGATCAGCAGATTTCTGCTCTCTGGAGATAAGAAGTTTTTGGATGTGTCTTAAATTTGTTACTGGACAGTGCAAGAACTGCATAGAGTCCTGAGTTGCTTGCCATGTCTTCTCAAGCTATACAAATCCTTTTGCTAAATTATTGTGCATTGTTTTAAAACTCTGTATCTGCTGCTTCCCAGAAATCTGTAACCTCTCAAGAGCTTTCATTTTGATAGCAGCGGACTGACTGATGCACTTGCATCACCATCCTTTGCGGTGCAAGGTGTCTCAAGGGTTGGTCTTTGTGGGGAAGATCTCAATGTCAGGAGCGTTAGAGCTCATCCAAGTGACACATCAACAGGGAAGGGTTGGACATATGCACAATTGCTCCACTTGACAAATTGCATCCAAGAATTAATATTTAAAATATCAACCAAAGTGGTACTAGTAGGTTTATCATAGTCAACGACTCAGTTAACGTGTTTTGGCAGCTAGAAGATGAGGCCCCAAGAAAGAATGGCACACACCACCACTGAGCTCTTCTGTGCCTTAAGCTCTGCACTGGCATAGGATTAATTAATTCTGTCACGTGTCATGATGCATGACTTGGAGGTATACACAGCCTTGCCCTCTAATGAGCCCTGGCATTTACTTCTCAATGAGAGAGTGTGAGTGCCCTAAGAGTAATTAGGATGGACATATCCTGATGGACGAGGCTCTTTCACTCACATTCTCTTTTTTCCATTATGTGTAGCCAAGCTGAAGCTGCATAAGCAGAGTAGAGTTAAAGTCTTATGCCAGCTGATCAGTGTGATATTAAACATCAAGGCATGCTTTTTTTTTTTTTTTTTTTTTTTTTTTAACAACCATTTGAATGAACAGGCTTGCAAGGCAACCTGAATTTGGCACATGGCCACAGTTACTCTGAACCAATGTTCCATGTGCTACACCAAGAATACTGCACAGTGGTGGAAATGATTCAGTTCACAGGGGCTGCATTGTGCTTCATGCTGTTTGTTGAAAAAGTACATTACAGTGCTGATGTGTACCAGTAACTGAAGTCCTTCTATTCCAATAATATTTTTGAGGCTTTTGTATTAAATTATTAATTCATTAAAAGGCTGCTCTAGAAATAGAAAATTTCTATGTACTGGTAGGCTGAAGGATGTTTTTCTTCTCTTCTCTTCTCTTCTCTTCTCTTCTCTTCTCTTCTCTTCTCTTCTCTTCTCTTCTCTTCTCTTCTCTTCTCTTCTCTTCTCTTCTCTTCTCTTCTCTTCTCTTCTCTTCTCTTCTCTTCTCTGCTCTGCTCTGCTCTGCTCTGCTCTGCTCTGCTCTGCTCTGCTCTCTTCTTTTTTTTTTCTTTTTTTTTTTTTTTTTTTAGTCCTTTTATTTTTCTTAAGAAAAAAACAACTATTCAGTCTTGTGTTATTGCAAGCATGCTCATTATTGACTTTTTGACTTTCATTTCTCTGTTCATGACAGTCTTGACATGAAAGGTAATATGCTGGTAATATGAAAGGTAATATCCCTCCAAGGTTCCTGGAAAAAATTGTCCCACAAATTGAAACTCAGTGTCTTACACCTTCACTAAGCCCCGCTAAAGGAGTTCATCAGTCAGTTCACAACATTCGCATTGGTACCACATCCTAAGCCTATCCTGGTACACTCAAAATATTGTTATGGAATTCATATACACATATAAGAATTAATGACTAGTCCAATTAAAATAAGGAAAAAGCTTCTACTAGCACTATTAAAATGATACCCATGCATCCACAATCTAAATAATTTAACTAAAATTAAAGGTGTGAAATCATCAGTGTAATTAATAGCAATATACAGGCCACATTGTCTTATTGCTCTTACTCTTCTCCAAGCTACTTTCTCACCCTTGTGGTTGCCTGTGTCTTCCTCTGGTCACCAGCTGAGGATCATCAAGTGCCAGTGCCTCAAGTCACCAGAATTTCTGTTGATGGCAATAGTTTGTTCACTTCAATTTTGTGGTTTGCTTGGGGGTATTTTATACTGTTGTTAGCAAGCTTCTTTTCCAGTGATCTATGATCCTGCACTATGCTAGGATCTTCACTCACATATTGGACTTTTGCCTTTTATGATATGACTAAACCTTACTAAATATGAACAAGTCCAAGGCTTAAAGCTTCTTAGCATGGTCTGTGGTTAAAAGAATAACCATCTGACCATTTGCATTTGCTGTTAGAGGTCAGTCACCCGACTGCTTTGCTGCTATAGCAAGCAAAGTCAAGACCAGTTAAGATGAGGGCTAAGATCAGGACTTGATCTCAGAGCAGCAAGCCACACTTTCTGCTAATATCATATCACCAACACCACCTGCAGTATAGTGGGGAATAAACTCCATTCTTTTCCACTGCTGCCTTTCGAGAGTTGTTTGCCATGATTTCTGCAACTGGGGGAAGCAAAACATTTCTTGATATAGTGATAATCAAGAGATAAGTGACATGTCCCAGAAGGACTTCAGTTTATAACTTCTAATGTATGACTTCATAGCAAATATCAACATATTCCTTAAAAGTGATTTTATAGGCCAGAAGCTTCAGTGGGAACCTGAAAGTCCAATTCTTCTGGTACTGCTTTGGAGGAGAACCATGCTCCTGTTGTCTCCTGTTGTCTTCCAAAGGCTCTTAGCCATTACACCCATCTTTCCCTTTTCTTTCTTTTACCCATTCTCTGTTTTTTCTAAGCCCTGACCCTTTTGTGATATACCACTCTCTTCAACCCTCACTGCTGCTTATCACTCTGCTACGTGTGGATGTGAACAAAGTGGAGGTGAGGAGAAATGGGACATTGTGTTGCATCTGCCTTTGGGACTCACTGCGTACAGAGCAGCCAGTTACCTTGGTCATCTCTTGAGGCTTTCAGGGGAGCAATACAGCACTGTTTTTTTTTTTTTTTGGGGTGGGGGGGGGGGACGGGTTGGAGCTTATCAACCTGAGACTTTTTCTGACATCTGCAACTGTTTTGGCACACTGACAGTCTGGAAGACTGAAATCTTACCTAGTGTGAATTTTCTGTTTAGAAAAGCTTGTGTTTTTCACCTTTCTCTGCCCTGGTTCTTCACCCTGTAAATAAAAGATGGCTTTAACGATGAGCATTTTCTGCAAAGCAGCTTCAAGTCAATTGAGCGTAAATCTCTGTGTTCCTGTTAATTCTTTAGTGGACAGTCCTGATGTCACTTGCCACACAAGGTTTTTTGGTGCTGTAGCCTGGATTTTGTGTCAGCCAGAAAGTAACTCTGGAGTTCCATGATCCTTCCTTTTATACCCTGGGCTGGAGGATCTGTATGTGTGCAGAGACAGGCAAAAGCTGGTGAGGCTGCAGGGTAACTGGAGGTGAGCTAACAGGTGCCAGTCTTTAACTTTGAACTGAGCTAAAGTGCATCATCCCTCTAACATATGCTTCCTAAACCCTGAAAAGGAGAAAACATGCTGCTTTTCTTTTCTATGTAGTCATCAGGGAATGATACTCAGCCTTTATGTGAGACTCTTCCCTGGCTCAGAAGAATCTCCTGATTTCTAGAAGCCACTTGCTTCCTTCTATCTTATTTTGACATCGTACAATCCTTTTTTATCTTTTACTTATAGGGTACAACTCTACCACTTCTCAGGAAGTTCTATTTATTTATTTATTTTTTTTAAAGAAAACATGTGTCTTAGTCTGTATTGATTTTTGACAATAAAGCATCACTTGAATTGGCTGTTTATGAAAAACTGTCTGTGACTTCTGCAGCCTCTCAATCTCTAGCTGATGGTAGGAAGGTAACAGGACTAGTCTCTACAGAGCAAGTACAAATGTTCCCTACAATATTATTTCCACATCCAGGAGTGGGTTAATTTTATTGTGTTGCCCAGGAAAGTGCTTCTTGACCAGGCAGCTGATAAAAACGAACTGATTCTGTGAGCCAGAGTCATGTAGGATCACAAATTTGGCTTGGTGAGGGAAAATCTGGGACTCATTCTTGTATTTCATAGTTGTAATTTATTTATTTATTTATTTATTTTAGGCTTTAAATTTTCTGTATTGTATTGTTTTGTTTTATTTACTGTTGTGCAGGTTGAAAGTCAGGACTTCAGTTAATACAAAAATATTCTGACTTCTGGGTGGTAGTGATGATTTGCACACATATTCTCACTACAGCCCAGTTTAAAAAATGTCTGGATGTGATGGCAAACATGAATGAAATGCAATGCCAAAAGAAGCTTTTATTAACTCTTTGCAAGCACCCTTTAGGCTGGCAGATTTGTTTCCCCTTTTGCCAGAAAGCAAGAATCACTTGATGAGAAAACAAACCAAAATGACAACAACAGAAAACAAACCGAAACAAAATACAAAAAGCATATAAGCCTTCAAGTTTAAAAGCCTTCTCGGTTTGGTGGCATGGGCAATAGGCAGGATTACAGCTGTGCTCGCAGGAGGGCTCCGGCAGCATGTGACATGTGGCTTGACAGAATTTGGCCGGCTCTGGCAGCTCTGGCTCACACCCCTGCCTCTGCACTGGGGTCACTGCAGCTCTGGCAGGCTGATGGACACAGACACAGGGGCTGCATGCACTGGAAAGTGATTTTGGTTCTGTAAAGTGGAGGACCTGCAGTGGCACTGCTAGGGAGAGTGAGAGGAAAGGAGAGCACAGCCTCCACAGCCTGCCTGCCCAAGTCGGGAGCGAGGGGAAGGAGAGGGGTTGGCTTGTCCTGAGGGTCGGCGTGATATTCCCCTCTCCCTCCTGAATGCTAGAACTTGAAACGCCAAGGGCACTGTGGATTTATGCTTTTGCAGATTGCTCTGATCTGGACATTGGAAAAAAGCAGCTGTGGAGCTCTGGGGGGGATGCTCTGTACGGAGTTTGTGCATGAGGTATGTCCTGCTTCTCCTCTTGTTCTTGTAAGGGAAAATGCTGAAAGCGGAGGTGTGTGAGTGCAAAAAATGTAAGTGCAAAAATGCATGCAGATGTGTACAGGTGGATGTTTGCACTGTCTATATTCAATATATCCTTAATCCAGGTCTGTATTTATGGCAGCTCACTAGTGGTATCTCATAGAATCCTCTTGATTACCTTTCTACCTTTCTTCTCCTTCCTATGGAATAAATCATCCTAGGAATGAAGACTTTAGTGTGTAGCCTTCTGAAAGGTATTTGAGAATGTCAGAAAAAAAAATCTGAAAGTTTGATATTTAGTGTCTCTTTCTTTCTTTCTTTCTTTCTTTCTTTCTTTCTTTCTTTCTTTCTTTCTTTCTTTCTTTCTTTCTTTCTTTCTTTCTTTCTTTCTTTCTTTCTTTCTTTCCTCTTTCTTACCCTCCTTTTCTCCCTTTCTTTTTCTTTTTCTTTTTCTTCTTTCTTCTCATTCTTCCTTCTTCTCTCTTTCTCTCTCTCTCTCTCTTTCTCTCTTCCTCCTTCCCTCCCTCCCTCCCTCCCTCCTTCCTTCCCTCCTTCCTTCCTTCCTTCCTTGCTTCTCTCCTCCACCTCTTATGATGGTGTTAGTGTCACTGTGTGTGTGTGATATAACCAGAGATAATTTCATGATGTAACATGCCTAAGAGACAAAAAGGCCTTTTGATAAGTATTTTTTAGCATTTCTGGAGGTCTGTAAAGATCTGACACTAACTTTAGTGCAAAATTTGGAATGAATTTGGAAAAGAACATATCATTTCTGTCTCTGAGCAACATGAGGAACATAAAATATTGATTGGATTGTTTGAATACAGATTATACAATTGATATTGATTTGATATTGACTACTGTTTGATTTTAAAGGATGAGATTGAAATGGACGTCCCATAACACTCTCTTAGAACAAGAGAGAAAGTATTGGCAGAAATGGTGTGTTCACATCCCTTCCTCACAGCTTTGGCTGCTGTTCATGAGGAGGAGGCGATCACCAGAAGCTGTAAGATGAAGTCAGCACAGGGATGTGATGGCACTTCATGCCAAAGGAAAAACAAGCTCCTGGTATTTAGAAGAATTATTAAGTCATTTCAGTTGCAGAGTAGTGCTGAGGTACATCTGAGAGCCAGTCATCCTAATACCCTAATTAGCCAGCAAATCCTAATATCTGCATGTAGTTTGGAAGGGAACAGGCTGTGTTTCTTTGCAGAGCTGGGTGCAGGAACTGTGTTAGCCTGGCTCACTGAAGTCTTTGGTGCCAAACTACTGGTCTGCTGGTACACAGGCAGCACAGGGACAAAATTAACATCAGGCTCAGCCTGTAATAGGAGAGAGATCCAGCAGAGAGAGGGGGAAAGCAAGTTAGCATTTCCAAGCTGCATTCCTAACCACTGACTCTCTATATGCATGCATGTCGATCACTAAGCCACTCTGATTAGGTTTGTGAGCTGGAGAATTGTTGCCTATATATTTACCCCAGGCGTATCATACAGCCTTAGTGTTTTATATAAGAACAGAACAGATGGGATTTTTTATGCTGGTCAGCCAGAAAACCTTTCTCCCTGGGACAGGATCAGGCCTTTGTGCGTCACCAGGGCACTTGTATGATGGACAAACAGCCAGCAATGTTGAAGCAGAGGGGTAGGATCTCCTCTGCAATAGTCCAACACCTAAAAGTGTTCCAGGATGTTTCCTAATGTGAAATAACACTGAAGTGAGTTGGGACTGCCTTTCTATTTTTCTTTAGCTTGGCTTATGTGAAATGTCTTTCCTTGCTGCACGTTGTCCTGTAGTGCTACATTGGGGTGCTGCCCCCTGGTCAGCACCAAGTACCTGCTTAAAATTGTGCTGGATGGATGACTTAGCTTTGGTTTTGGTGATGTGGCTGTGGTGTGGCTGTGACTTCTTTTCCTTTCCTTCTAGGCTGTCTGTGCTGATTACATAGCTCCTATATGTGAGCAGCATGTGCTTTTTTTCACAAGGCAGCCTGTGGAAAGCAAGGAGTGTGAGACCTGCTTTATGGCTGCAGGCTGTCAGTACCACAGAAATGTTCATATGCAATAAAACCTTTGCAGCCTATTCACATGCTATGAAATGTCTGCTCTGTTTTCTTTCCTTTAGGCTCAGGCTTAAAGGTACACCCTAATTCCTTCTGCAAGGGTAAAGGGGGCTAGTGCCAGGTATCTGGTGAGTATAAGTCATCTCACCACCAGGACTCCCAGGAACATTATTTCAGGGATGTCCCAGCAAAAAATCTCAGCCCTGCCTGCCCTAGAAATGGAGCAGGGGTGCATGCCCTGAAATTTGTAGGCAGGAGGAATTCAGTCATGGATGTAAGTAAATCCTGGTGTGCCAGAGCACCCTGTGGAGACAGAGCAGGAACACACACCTTTTCCTCCTAATACATGTATGTTGGCTTTCAAAGTTGAAGAATTTTGCAATGAAGATGCAAATGCAGAGATGAATATTTAATCCAAGCAAGGCCCCTGGTGTAATGTGTTCATCTTTGTGGGCAAGCTGTGAGTGAAATTTGGGTGCTGCCTCCCATGTCCCTTGGTGGGGGGCACTGGAAATGTACTCAGCTGTGGGCAGGGGCTGGGGTGTGGGGTGCTGCAGTAAGCTGGTGTGGTGGCAGCATATACCACATATATGTGGTGCTTTGCAGTTAGGTGGTCTTAGGAATGAAAAACACAGGCAGAAGTAAATACATGTCATTGCTTGTCAAACGATTTCATGGTTCTTGTATTAATTTTTATTCCCAAATCGAGACTCTCTCAGTGCTTCGTAAGCACTCCAGATAAAATATTGCTTGAATTTCAATTCATGTTCTTTGGAATCCATTGTAGCACTTTCCTCTTTCCTTCCTGCACATACACCTTCTATGATTCATTTAGATTTTGTGATATAATATCACAATGACTTTCAATTTTTTCGGTGTCCCTAAGGAGCACTGTTGATGCCTAATTCTTGCCAAAGTAATGACAATTGTCACTGACAAGTGCACTTCTCCTTAATGTGTATTACCCATTCAGGTCCCTTGAGTTGTCCTTCCTTGTGTCCTGGTCTACTTACGCCTCATTTTGCATTAACAAATATTATATCTAGGCTGGATTCAGCAGTATATTGAATAAGCAATTATGCTCCTAAAATAATGAAATTAATCCTTTACATCAATGCTTCCCAGAAGGATCTGCCTATGTTGGAAATCAGGATTTGGGGGGAAGATCGATGTCTCTAATCTAACAATGGGAGTTAAGAAGTGAGTGGTCCCAAGTTTCTCTCTGACAATTTTAACTAACCTCAGGAAAAACATACCTAGGGAGGCTTTGAAATTTCCATTATTAAATGCTTTAAAGAATTGGCTGGACAATCATCTGTAGCAACATAGCTGATTTCATGTCAAGATAAATCCTGGTTAAGAACTGCCTGTCAGTTTGAAGTCCTCTCCAGCCTCTTTTTCAGAGGTAAGGTTTCTAATGGTCGCAAGCCAACAAGTTTGTTGCCCTGTGTCTGGCTTCTGGAGGGCACAGGCAATCCAGGAGGTTCCTGGGATGCATTGATGACAGCTTCCTTCTCCAAGTGATAGAGGAACCAAAGAGGAAAGGTGCTGTGCTGGATCTCATTCTCACCAGCAAGGAGGGGCTGTGGGGAATGTGAAGCTCGAGGGCAGCCTTGGCTGCAGTGACCATGAGATGGTGGAATCCAAGATCTGGAGGGCAGTGAGGAGGGAGCACAGCAAGCTGGACATCAGGAGAGGAGACTTTGGCCTCTTCAGGGGTCTGCTTGGTAGAGAACCACGGGACAAAGCCGTGGAGGGAAGAGAGGCTCAAGAAAGCTGGTTAATATTCAAAGATTACCTCCTCCAAGCTCAGGAGTGATGCATCACAACAAAGAGGAAGTCAGTCTGCTTAATGTAAATAAATCATTCAAATATCTTCCATAGATGCTGTCCTAGGAAACAAACAAACAACAAAAAAAGGCAAATACATGCTTCAAACACAGCCTCAGGTCTCTGACTACATCACCTCCAAAATCATACTCTGCTGTTACTGGAGCATTACTTAAAAGCATTGCAAACCTTTACCTCTCTTAGGACAGCCTGTGGTTTATATTAATTTTCCAAAACAGCAGAACACATTATTACTGTTCATATTGCTGACTTGAGTGCTGTTACACCACCCCCCATCAGTCCATTGGCCCACCTCTGCTGTAGATACAAATTCACTTCTGGGGGAAGAGGTTTTGCAATTTGCTGATAATTGGCCTTGACAGAAGAAGAGATGAGACTGAAGTCCCACGGTGTTCACAGAGTGGAAGAAAGGAAGGAAGCTCTGGAGGTCAACTTGTCCAACCCCTCTGCTCAAGCAGGGCCACCTAAAGCAGGTTTTCCAGGACTGGGAAAGATTGCATCAGTGATTTGAAGCTGTTCAGGTAGCAGATATCATGAAGCTCCTGCCTTCTGCAGATGATGTTGTCAGGGCAGATGCAACCAGTTCAAGGGCTGGAATTTTCTTTGGGCATGGAAAATCTCATGCTATGCCTGTAGTGTGCCAGTCACAAGGTATCTATGAAAGCCTTAAACCAAATGTCAGTGCCCAATAAATAACAGGCACCAGTCAGGTTCGTTCTGATTGCTGCAACTCACCTCCACGGAACACCCTGATTATTTTTGTTTTTTTTGAAAATTCCCTGAGATTTTTCTATTTGTTCCTTTGGTGCCCTCCCTATATGAAGCAGCGAGCAGGGAAGTGGCTGCTGTTTTGTGGTCTGTTCCTTTCCTTCAGGACATGGGGATGATTTGTCCTTGCATTCCTTGGGATAAGAAGAGCCTGGCCAAGCCACAAAGGACATGGTGAAACACCACAGAGAGGAACTGAGGAGAGAGCACGGAGCAAAAGTGATGCAGGGCTGGCAAAATGGCATTATTTAAACCAAAAAAAAATAGCCCCAAATCTCTCTCTCTCTTGTCTCAGAAGTATTGAGGGTTGTTATTGCTCTTTTTTAGAGTCTGAGTCAGGATTTTGGGTCTCCTGAGATCAGCTCTAGTGGAACAGTTCCATTTTAAAAAATATATTATTTAGAAGTGGAATCGTTTGTATTAATTAAATATGAATTGTCTACAACACAGGAATAAGCACGAGTCCATTTCTCATAAGGAGCAGCAGACTGGTGTCCTTTGTTGTGGTTTTAAATCTGTTTTCAGAGGCACTGGGGGCCTTTCAGCATGGGCTGTGCTGGAAAGATGATCTGTCGATGAGCTACACGGGCAGGCTGTAGTGTATTGCTCTCTGTTCCCATGCCTTGGTCATTGGAGACCTACTGCAAAGTAGAGTCTCCAGTCTTGTGAGGGAGCAAGAAGGAACTGATCCTTGATAACTGGCTTATTTTCCAGGGCTTGCCTGTCACGCCTGATGGAGCAGTTATGTGTTACAAAACATCTTTTGAGAGCTTGTTTTTCAGTCTATGATTGTTAATCGGAATCAAGGCCTCAGTAAAAATAAACCAAAACAAACCAGAGGGATTTATATCTTTATTCCTTTTTTATTTTTAAAACAAACAAACAAACACAACCACAAAACCACCAGTGCTCAAAAAGTACACAGCCTTGGAAAAAGGAAAGTTCTTGGCTGGACTTTACCAGCAGCTGTTTAGCTCTACAGATCCTCTGCTGTAGGTTTGCTCATTAATGTAAATATAGCTGTGGACACCCACATAATTACTTGTGAATTTATTATTGCATCAATTTTTATGATCATTGCATTTTTTCAAAACTCAGCAGCAAGTTTAACTGCATACTTTTAAGACCGAAAAAAGATGGAAGCAGTATCTGGGGCTTTGATCCAAAATTTTGATTCCACCTTTCAGCAGGGTGTTTAGCCTGAGATGGGAGCCACATGAATCTGACTCTAGGTTTTCTCCTATCCCTGCCTTTCCAGTTTTGCTCTTTTGATGTTATATTATGTTGATTGGGCAGATTGGTGATAGGTATTTTCCCAGTATCTACATCCAAAAAGTTGAATTTCCAAAAGTTTTCTGATTCTCTATTTTGGGAGGACTATGTGACATTTAAATTTTTATTATTTCTGTTGTCACTAGATCAAAAGCAGCAGTTTGATGTGACAGAGCACAGTGCTCACTTGAAATACAGGAAATGTTAGTTTGAACTTTTAACCTAGTGAATAATTACTGAAGGTGATGATTCCCCTTCAACAGGAGCGAGAGAATCTGCCTTAGAATAGCCATCAGCCTGGTGGTTAAACAAGTTACCTACTAAGGAGAAGACAGATTCCAGCTCATAGCCTGAGTCTGCAGACTTTACACTTAAACTGAGATTAAGTCATGACCATCTTTCTTAAACAAGTCTCTTCAGATATCTTAGGAGGGAAAAAATGAAGAGGCAAGGTGAACGAAGGCAAGGCAAGGCAAGGATGGTGCTCTGTGATTGTTTTGAGATGAGTTTTCTGGTCACTGTTATCTACCTTCTGAAATGCAGCAGCTAGTCAGACTGTTGACTAAGGAGGCATGCCACTATCAGAAAACAAGTCTGGAGAAACACTGTCAAACTGGAGAAAAATGAGTACTGAGAATCAGGCAGATAAAGGGAAGAGCAGGATTTGTCACCAGGTGTGTTGGTAAATGTTATCATTGTAGCAGCCAGGATGGATGCAGGAGGAAAAGGCAATGCCCATGGGGGCATTTGCCCGTGTCTCCCATGTCCCATGCTTGCACAATGTGCTCTGCAAAATACAGGGGATGTTTAAAATAAAAAAAATATTAAAAATAAAATAGAAATTTAAAACAAAAATTAAATGTTTAAAATAAAAATTACATCTGACAATATGAACTGGCTTTCAGCTTACATTGAGAGCTAACTAACTTTGTTATGGAGAATCTGAGAAATGGCTATCACTGGACAAAGAAAAGAGAAAGATCATTCCCTTTTCCCCTCTTGAAAACAGTACCCTCTGGCACTAATATATCCTTATAGCTTTTGTCTTTTATTTAATCAGATAAAATTATTCATAGTTTTTTTTTTTTTTTTTTTTTTTTTTTTTTTTTTTTGTAAGACTTACTACGTATTGTGAGAGAAAAGAAAGTTAGTTTCTTAATTAACACACTTCATCATGTTATCACTTTAGCTGTGATAGCTCTTTTAAAGTGAGCTCTGCTAATTATTTCTCTGCACTTGCACAGAGGTCCACGGATGTCTTTTGTTTCACTCTACAATTTACATCCCAGTAAATTCATCTGCTTCCAAAAAGGATTGCAAAATTTATATGTGGTCCATGACTTTGCATATAATCCATTCCTTGTTCTCTCTTGTGAAACAATCATGTTAAAAGCACTGCTGCCACAATAATTTTTGCAGAGGACTCTTTTGGCAGCATCTAGTTGTAGCTCCCTTTCTGTGATTCTGTGACATGTGCTGCATACTGCTCATTCTCATACTGGATAACTTTTGCCTCTGAGCTACACCATGCTTTTTTTTTTTTTTTTTCAGATGTTTTTGGGAAAATGGTTGGTGTTTATATTTCCCTCAATTCCTCGCAAAGTTACGAAAATACTTTTCCTGTTTCATATCAGTTGGCTGTTCTTCATAAATAGAATGCATCTTATTATTTTTTTTTTTTTGGCAAGCTAACATCAGTTTAAAGACGTTTTCTTACTAATTTAGATTAGGGTACTCAAGTTTAGCCTGCAACTGCCAATACTTAGTTTAGCCATGTGGCAGAAGGCATAATTTGAATCTTATAGCTCACCTGTCTGATAACTTGATGTTTTAGAGGTTCACAGGAACCTGAAAACAATGGAGATTGCCACATGTACATATCACTTATACCACCAAAGTTTATATTAAAATAACATTATATGGTCTCTTTCCCTGACTTATTAACTTTTAGAGGCTGTGGATCAGAGCCTTTATGACCTTTATAAGGCATTATAATACTGTGGTGTCTTAAAAAATCAAATGCATAAAACAAGACAAACTAATAGGGTTAGTAGTTCAAATCTTTGCTTATGAAATAATTAATATTGGAAAATATACATCTCCTAAATATATTAGGCTTTACCTGATAGTTTAAAAATTATCCCCATCCTTAGTTGTTTTTACCCAAGCCTTTGTAGGAATTGGATGCTGATCAGGATTATGGCTTTTCTTGACATGGAATTAAGAGAGGCATAATTATTCTGCCTTGTTAATTGCATTTTTTTTTTTTTTTTTTTGAAGTCAGAGATACATCTCCCTTTTCTTTTGTAGAAAATTGGCGGCAAATCTGTGTGCCTGTAAATAATATTGTTTTTTTTTTCTTAAAGCCAAGATAAGTAGTTTTTTTCTTTTTCTTCAGCCAGATAGAACTACTCTGTAATAACATTAACATTTCCAAGCAGATAATGAGTTATGAGAAAAACAGCAATATCTCCCACATTGTAGCTGTCCAGTTTCATCAGTGAAGCATTCCTTCCACCTGGTAGCCGTGATTTGTTTGGAAATCTGCACCTTTCCTTCAGAGGCAGGTTGAAGAGTCTAATGACTGAGTTTCTGGCTAGGGATAGCATGTAAAGAAGTTGAGACTTCTTCTTTAAAGGTACTCTTTCATGCATACTTACAAAATAAATGATATTGTCCTCATGAGCCACCAAATAATAAGTTGAGTGGGAAATTTTAACATGGCTCAGGAAAGGAAGAAGCCCCCAAACACTTCAATACTTATTTCTATCAAACCCAAATCTTATCAAACCTGGTTTCTCCCATGGAATGGTAATGTTCACCCAAGGCCTGATCCTCATAAATTGAATTTTTCATTATTGTTGTTGTTTATTTGTTTGCTTATTTATTGTTTTCCCCAAAGTTTGAGGGACAGCAGGGAGGGAGATATGGGTACTTTAGTTGTAGGTAGGTGTCATCAGGTATGTCTGTGGCCACACAGGGCTGTTAGTGAGAAGACTGTCTGCCTTCAGGATGCAGAAGAGACAGAGAATTGGTTAAATAATGAAATGCTTTTCTAGGGGAATATTGAGTATCTCTGAATTCTTTAAACACGTCTGAACTGCAGCATCTTTGGCTGCATGTTGGAGAGCTCTGACGTGGAAGGTGAGGGAATACACATATATCTGAGATCAAGGAGGTGGGGTAAGTCTTTTTCAACAAAAACACTATTTGTCTCCTCTGGAGGAAAAAAAAATGTTAGGTGTTAAAGGCAGCACTTTTTTCTCTCTCACCTTTGCAGTAAAGTTAAATAAAATGATTCTTTCCCTCTTGTCTTGCTTAAATGTGCATGAGCATTCCTTGATCAGCAGCAGTGTATGAAGTTAACAGTAAGAGCCAGTCTTTCTTCATACCAGGAAACAGGCCTAATTCTGCACTGGCCAGGCAAAGCAAAACTGTTTTTTATTTGTTTGTTTGTTTAATATTAAGGGTATCACTGATCTTCTGAACTTTAAGCCCCTGTAAATTAGACACCACAGATAGGATTTATCTTATCCAAATCTGATGTTTTTGTCATGGGTATCTACAAGAGAAAAACATGCTTTAGTTTCCAGGTATCCATGAGGATACCTTGCATCCTAGTGTAGATACAGAGCTCAATTCAACTGCCTAAGCATGGACACCTGATGTTCATTTGAGATGCTTAAAGGTAGACACCTTGTGGAGTCCTGCTACATTCAGGGTCAAGAAGAGGCACCTGTAGACAACAACCCAGTCTATACTGGTCTAGTGTCAGCTTCTCAACCTGCAAGGATGTCTGCCAGATTCTACACGTATTTTTCTCTTATCAGGGTTCACCTTATTGATCTTAAGCTCATTTCACCATTTTCCCCCAAAAGAAGTAGGAAACTTAACCAGCCTGCCTAGGTGAGTCTTATTTAATACTCCTGCTGCTTCTTCATAACCATAATACCAATTAGTGTTTATAGCCATAATCATGTGAAGTTATTTACATGAGAACCCAGCTAAATAATTCTAAGGATAATTTATAGATACAGCTCTTCTTTTTACTGTGAAATTTGCACAGCTCCAGTCTGTAGACAGTGCCCCTCAGGATATGAAGAAATTGCTAGGACTGTCTAACTGATAATTCCTGGTTTCTCGGGATTATAAGAACAGTGCATATAGATAAAGACATTAAGTTCAGCATGCATTAACACATTGGACTATGAAGCTATTCAGACATCAGCAATTGCCCTACTTCTTTTTCCCAGATTCTCAGTCTTAGGTCACTCTTCTGGGTCACTTGTCTGGAAACATGAAGCTCCTTAAGATATTCGGGGAAGGTACTTCAGAGAACCTGGCTTGCATGCCAGAACACACTGGTTTTTAGATATTGCTCGCATGGATTACTATGGTGATTGCAATATGAATCATGACATTCTGGGATAAATAAAGGCCTGAAATAAAATATGTCAGAATGCTTTATGCAATTTTGAATTGGATCATGAAATGCCCTGGGAGCTGGTAGAACAGCAATGGAGATGGGAGGAAACATATTATGTATGAAGAAAATTATCTTCACAATTTCTTGTGGCATGTGTTATCTATTGCATACTCTGTTCTTCCTTTTTTTTTTTTCTTTTTTTTTTTTTTCCCCAGACATTGATCTGGTCATGAATGGGATGGCATCAGATCACAACGCTTCCTCCCAGGAAGAGTACCTCCCACACTACCTACAGAAGGAAGACCCCTTCGCATCAAAGCTTTCTAGAGAAGCTGACATCATAGCTGGGTTTTATTTGACAGTAATTGGTAATGATTTTTTAATTCAACTTTGAAATATGAATATGTCACTGAATCCTTGCAGGCATTCACAAAGAAGGTAGAAGCTGTAGTGCATTAGATGTGTAATTGCATAGCCATACCAGAAAGAAAAATCTAGGAGGGAGAGGAGGGAAGATATTAGAAATATGGTTAATGTCAACAGACAATGCTGCTCCAGCTGGTCAAACATGAAAACTAGTGGACCTTCCAGTGAAAAGTGAAGAAACCTTTTATTTCTAATGATAGGTTGCTAGCCTGCAGTTTAATCGTTCCTGACCAGAGATGTCTTCTTCTCTTACACTGTGTGGATTTTCAAAGTCTTTCTCATGTGCCCATGCATCAAGAAAGAACATCCTCAGATGTGTTTGCTCAAACCTTGCTCAGCTCCTGACATCAGCTGTCCTCTGTTACTTACTATATCAAACAGCATTTTCTGCCCACGATCTTCACCTACATTTTGTTTTGGAGTCTTTCACCATGTGCAAAGTGACTTTGTAAGCAGAATAAATGCAATTATTTATTGGTTAGTGCACAGAGATGATAGCTAGGTTCATTCATATGCCAGGCAATTGTCATTCAGTTGGGAAACACTGTTCTCCATTACTTCTAAGAATAAGCAAGTCCTTGTTCTTGCTGATTTACGATCTGAGTTTTTGCCTTTTGGGGAGCACTGACTTTTTTTTTTTTTCCTTCTTTTTTTTTGTCAATGCTTTTGCTCTCAAATACTTGAGCTTCTAACTTGCCTTAGCAGCTGCACTTCTTTTTGTGGTTTTGATTAGGGTTTCCTTGTGTTTTATGGCTTTAGCTGATTTACTTTCTCACAGCTCAACCACTGTTTTCTCAGTAAAGCCAAGCCCAGGTTGTGTAACAGTGCCACACCAAACTGTGCACCGGGTCTCAGAAACCTGAACCCCACAGTTAAAAACAGGATATACAGGATATTCATTCCCATTGATTTCTTTTGGGTTCATTCTCTAACTCTACTTGTACACAAAACACAAAGACATTTCAGTCCTACCTTCATGTTTCTCATTCACTATTTTGCATGCATGCCTCTTTTACTGCCTTTCCTCTGACTCATCTAAGAGTAATCTAATTTTATTTTCTACTGTGGAAGTCTGACAAAGGCTTGAATAACACTTATTTCTCACCAGCCTTCTGTTTATGTCTTTAGTGAAAAAAGAATTCAGAATGATAGAGCTGATAAGTGAAGCTGTAGCTCTGCTCTGCTTAATATCATTGTGCTGTTTTCAGTATTCATGCATCATTTTGTATGTATCTTAACTCTTCAGATTCTTTATATATGTATAATATAAATAATATTTTTTATAGCTACTGTGCAAGGAGATTTCTTCACTGAACTGTCCAAAATAACCCCCCTCAAGTCTTTTTTGCTCAGTTAAGCAAACTTACTTTTAATCCCATTAAAATTATGTCAGAGGAGCTGAAATTAATTCTACCAATGTATACTATATTGCCTATTTATATGGGCTGTATTTAATATAGATTTTTTCAGTTCCAAATAACCCTGCCAGGTGCAAAACATCTTGAAAAGCAGAGACTCAAATTAAGGCAAAGGCAAGAAATCATAAATTTCCAGCAAAAAGCCAAACCCCAACCATGCAGATGTAGTCTTAAGTGAGGAGTGTGAGGAGACTGGCTTTATAGTTAAAAAGGGCTTATAAATAACTTATCTATTGATTATATGTGTAACTTTTTTCATTGCAATGATTTCAAGCAATCATTGCCTGGTTGTTGGTCAGCCGTGCCCTCTGCCATTTCAGCTATGGCAACTGGTTTAACTGGTTTCATGTTTTTTAGACCAGTTTTTGACCAGCAGTGTTTTTGACACTGCAATTCAGTAATGGATGTTACTTCTCAGCCAGAGGCTGAGAGAAGTATACAACTATTCACAGGGGTTTGTTTGAAAAAGGAGAGTGTTATGCTTTTTATCATTAAAGAAGAATTACAAATCAGCCTCTAATATAAGAGCTCAGGTAATAAAGGAGGGTACTAAACAGAAATGATAGATGAAGCAAGGTTATGTCTTCCTTCTCTGCTTGTGCATAGCTGGGGAGAAGTAGTCTTAAACACATTTTACTTTAAAAAAAAAAAAAAAAAAAAGGACTTTGTTTGGGCTAATGTTTTAAGTGTGGGTTATACCTCACACTAGCTCCTGTCATTGTGCCAACCCTTATTTTATAACTCATTCATGTGTAGGTGGATGACAACATTTTAATAATATCCTGGGCCATACAAAAATATGAGAAGTTAGAGGAAAATTAACTCATGTTGTTCCCAGGAAAATCTCTAGATGGCTATTTTACTTTCTTCAGACAAAAATAACCCTGAATTTTCTTTACCACTAAGCTGATTTCTACAAGTTCAGAGTCCCCACTCCTTTTGCTGCAACATGAACTGCTGTGCAGATATGTTAGGTGGTGGATAAGGTCTCTGTTTGAGGTAGCAGGGAAGGAATTGTAGCTCAGTGAAATAATTCACTGACATGGTGGACTTAGCAAGGGTACTAGGTTAAAAGATAGACCAGATGATCTTAGATGTCTCTTCCAACCTAAATGATTCTGTGCTCAAATTTCACATGACAGGCTTGCTGAGGTCTTTAATTGGCAGCCTTGTAGATAATCACAACTCCCAAGTATTCAAAGAAGTAAGCAAAAGCTATGTGCCTAAATAGCTCTTGGGCACAGTTGTGGTAACTGTGCAGTATTGCAGACGTGTTTGATTTACTTTGTTAACTGCATTATCAGTAGAAATGGAAAACAGCTGGAGCATCCATTGACAGTATGTCTCTGTCTTCTTATCAAAACTTGTGGTTCAGAACAAACCTGTCATTGGTCTTCTTCTGCCACTGAATTGCATCTCTTCCTGTGCAGATCCCTTCAAGAAATGCTCTGCTATCCTGAGGATGTTTGGAATGGACATCCTGATGGTAGAGACCAGCTGTGGAGAAGTGGGAAGTTGGGAGGTGGTAATTACTATTGGGAATCTTTGTGCTTGAAGCTAGAGAGATGGACTTAAAATATGGTTCAAAATGGGAAGAAGCTTCACAGTGAGTGAACAAGACTGGGATCCTATCAGGACAGTTGGCAGAGTTTTTAGGGTCAGAAACTGAAATATTTCAGTTTCTAAAGATAAAAATGCATTTCTCTGTTTTTAAAGAAAATCAGGGGTCTTGACCAAACCTTACATTCTCTGTAAGACAGCATCCTAACTTGTTCACCTCCACATGTATTTTTTTAATCACCTTAAAAAAATAAAAAATCAAACAGTACACATGTTTTTAAGAATCTAATTATTTTTACCTTGTCACTTCCCTGCTATCTTTTTCATCACTGATATGATTGATTCACTATATGGGTGACTCACTACCGAGCAGAGACCTGCTGGCAGTCAGCTTCTTCTGAAGCCCATGGCAAGTAACCATTGATTTGCAAACTTGTTGCGCACTTCCTTGGTTTATTATAAAACAGCTTAATTGCAAACAAAATCCTGAATTGTTATTATTATTATTTTTTTTTTTTCTGATGGTTTAGACCCCTCTCAGATAGGAGAAAAGGAGTCTTATTTGTTCAGATTGCTTCTTTCATGTGCTTTTGCCTTTCACTGCAGGTTACCAATCTGTACCTTGAGCTTTCCCTGCAGGTGTCACATTTTTAACTATTGCATCCTTGGCTCATTGTGTGGAGATAAGTAATAGGGTTACACTGCCATGGACAGTTCTTCCCTGAATCTTTTCCTCATGGAAAAACAAAACAAAACAAAACTTTCTTTTATATCTGAAGAGTCTTTTGTTGCCTGTTTCCAACTCTGGACTCTGCCCAAGCACACAACCTGCCATCACCTACCAGAGCTGGGAGCTTGCACCAGCAAAGACTTTAGATAGCTGTTAGCAAAACCTTTTCAATAGCAGGGAAACTAAAACATTAGATGACTTGTCTAGAGAGATTGTAAAGTTTCTAATATAAATGAGTTTAAAAAGAATCCAGATAAGCAACTGTCAGAAATGATAGGTGCAAAAAGGGACTTAAATTATCACTTGATACCTTCCAGCTGTAGGATTAGGAGGAAAGTGAACTGGGACCATCTGAAATATAGCTATTAATAATAAAAATTTCCTTCAGAGACTTATTTGATCAAGAAATCTCTCTGGACTTCCTGTCTGTTCAAAAAGATTCAGGACAATGACAGGTGTTTTTGAAAGGTCTTTCAAAGAAAATGATGGCACACTAGGTATCCTTAATTTCACTGGAGATAAAAATGGGTATAAAAAGATTAAGATATATGAAATATACTCAGCAACACTGAAAGTGATTCACTTAGCTGCAAAGAAAAAAAAATCAAACGAATATCTGTATCTACTTATAATTTAGATTAAATTTGCAGAGCCATAAAAATGGGATGTGCTTTAAACTTAATTCACCAAAGATAAATCAAATTTGCTGAGAAAACCCAAGATTAAAGGATAAGCCAACTTCTGTTATAATGTTTATTCTAATTTTTTTTTTTTTTAATATTCCAGAAAGCAATACTTGCAGTATAAAAATAGGAAGTGTTTCCAATTAGATGTTTCCAATTAGATGTTTCCAATTAGATTAGTGTTTCCAATTACACATTACTGAAAAATTCGGAATCAAAGTACCTTTCTTCTGAGTTCACTAAACCTTCAGTTCTGCAGTCCCTCATATTTCTTGTGAAATAGTCTCGTTTTAGCTGCTGGAAGCCATTTTTCTCTGCCTCACAGATGTTCCCAGGTTTGGTTTCTTGGTTATGGAAAAACACGGCACCTTTGCAAGATGATCATTTCATTGCTGGGCAAAAGAAAATACCTGTTTAATTCCTGAGGTCTAATTCCTGAGAAAGAGGAGTTGATGAAAATTATGTGGTGTATTTGGAGATGGCAGCTTGGCTAGGTGGATGGTGACCTGCAGTCTCTTTTTGGAACACGTGGAATACAGCTGAGTGTGCACCACCAGCACAATGTGTTGGAAGGCACCATGAAAAATGATTTTGCTGTCTCATCAGCAGAGGAAAACTGGGTTATTTAGGTCTTTTTTTTTTTTTTTTTATATATATATAGTAGTGTGGAGGCTTGGCTCCAGGTGGCAGCCAAGCACCCCTCCAGCCACTTGCTCACTGCCCTCACTGTGAGATGGGAGAGGAAATAGGAAGAGCAAAAGTGAGAAAGCTTAGATAGGGAGAGATAAAGAAAAGGAGGTCACTCTTTTCTTCTTTGTCTTCTTCTTAGAATACAGAATCATGGAATGGTTTGGGTTGGAAGGGACCTTAAAGATCACCTACTTCCAGCCCCCTGCCATGGACAGGGGTACTTTCCACCAGCCCAGGCTGCCCTCAGCCCCATCCAGCCTGGCCTTGGGTACTGCCAGTGATGGGGCATCCACAGCTTCTCTGGGCAGCCTGTGCCAGGGCCTCACTACCCTCAGAGTAAAGAATTTCTTCCTTATATCTAATTTAAACCTATTCTCTTCTAGTTTAAATACATTACTCCCTGTCCTACCACTCCCACCCAACAGAATCCCTCCCTAGCTTTCCTGTAGGCCCACTTTAGGTACTTGAAGGCTGTTCTAAAGCATTTCTGGAGCCTTCTGTCTCCAGGCTGTACAACCCCATCTCTCTCAGCCTGTCTTCATAGGAGAAGTGCTCCAGCCCTTTGACCATCCTTATGGCCCTCCTCTGGACTCATTCTAATAATTCCATGCCCTTCTTGTGCTGGGGTTTCCAGAGCTGAGCACAGCACTCCAGGTCTCACAAGAGCAGAGCAGAAGGTAGAATCACCTCCCTTGGCCTGCTGGCCTTGCTGCTTTTGATGTAGCTTGGGATTAGTTTGGCTTTTATGTCTGCAAATGCACACTCACGTCAAACTTCTCATCAACCAACACCCCTAGGTCCTTCTCCTCAGGGCTGCTCTCAGTCCATCCTCTGACCAGCCTGTAACTGTGCTTGGGATTGGCCTGGCCCAGTGGCAGCACCTTGCACTTGGAAGGACCTTGCACTTACATGTCTCAGGCATGAGGCCTCCATGGGTCACGGTCCCTTTGGGTGTCACCAGCTGCACCATGAAGGCACTCCTGCTTTCTCTTTTATATCTCTTGATGTTTAGCTCCTTTTCTCAAATATACCTTCACAGAAGTGCCACAAACTCCTCTGCCTGGCCCAGTTTTGCCTGTAGTGTGTCCACAGTGGAGTTGGCTGGAATTGGCAGTAGCTCCACAGGGCTCCACCAGGCAACTCCATCCTCACTCCATGGAGGCCACTGCAGCCTCCCCACTGCCAAAATCTGGCCATTTACACCCAATTCAAGTAAGAGCACAGGGTGATGGAAACTGCAGTATCTGTAGGGGTGAGACTCTTGCTTTCTGAAATAGAAGTTGTGTTCTTTACAATTTTTTCACTGCAAAGCACTCACTCTGGGTCCAAACTCTTTCAGATATGAATTAGTAAAGAAATAGGTGTCTTTAAGGGAAATGGAAACCCTGGAATTTGAGGTATCAGTGTGATTAGCTCCACGGATGATCAACCACCTGCAGCATGGGGCTCTATGGGTCTTAGATGGTGATATGGCTAAAAAAGAGACCAAACAATATGAACAGGATCTCTTTTAATGCACTGAATTCCAGATGGAAGTTACCATCAAGATTTTTTTTTTCTTTCTTATTGTGATATAAATTATTGTTATTGGAAAATTTGAGATGTCATATTGATCTAAATATTTTTCATTATTTTAGAAATGTGTCCTTCAACCTCTTATTATAGTGTAGAATAAAATTTAGGCTGTTCAGAGATTGGGGTCCTTGTGATTAGACAGTTTAGTTTTATTCTTGTGGCTTTATGAACACTTGTGAGACAAAGGGGATTGATGAGAACAGAGGAACTATGGGATTTCTTTTATATGCGTTCATTCAATAGCTTTGCAGGCTCAGGTAGTGAAGGCAATGTCTGGCTGCAGAGAGGAAAATAACATTTGTTGTGGGTGGGAGATATCTGCAGTAGATGTCTCTATGAGCTGTACAATGAGGATGAGATGATCATGTTTCAGAGTAAAATATCTAGCCTTGGGACTAAAGAGATAGGCTGAAAATACCAGAGAATTTCACAAGGAAGATGGGATATTGCTGTTTTTAAGGAGAACTCTACCTTTATTTTTTTTCCTTTTCTTTTTTATTATAGGGATTCTTTCAACTCTGGGAAACGGGTACGTTATTTTTATGTCTTCAAAGCGAAAAAAGAAGTTGAGACCTGCTGAAATAATGACTGTTAATTTAGCAGTGTGTGATCTGGGCATTTCAGGTAATTTCATATCATATTTTTATTAATTTTTACTATCCCACCATTCTTTCTGGCATCAGAAAGAGACGGTCCTCTGGAAGTCCTAAAAAACCCCAAGTGCCTTTTGTTACTGATATTTCTGCTCTCTTATCTGTATATGAATAGGAAAGAAGTATAGAAAACAACATTCTTGAACAACTTGATGAAAATAAGTGAAAAGTATGGAGGAGAAAATAGGGTTGGATTTGTCAATTCTGTGTCAGGTAAAGCTCATGTTCACCTCAGGACTGTGCAGACCTTCAAAGACAGCTTCCATGAACATCCTGGCACAATAAGCATGAAATAGATTTGCATTAGTATTGAAGAAAATTGCAATTTCTTGCTGTAGGGTGCAACAGAAGGGATCCAGGTACTTTGAGAATACATATCAAGCCAAATCTTAGCAGGGATGGGGGTGAGGGAAGCAAATTTGAAAAATGTTAACAGTCATCAGACTATCAAAGCTAATGCTTTTCTTGCTAGTGACCTTCCTCTTTTATCTTTATGTCAGATAAGTAAGCATTTGTCTCAGTCTATAGAGTAAGAGCAACATCAACCACCTAGAGGGATTTCTACTTCAACCTGGCAGCCTGGATGCCCTGGAATGAGAGTAGAAAGCTTTGTAAAGGCTTATGCAAAGCTGGAAAGTCAAGATAATTTCTTTGGCTCTTGACATGAATCTTATTAAGCTGCTCAGGGCTACATGCAAATGAGAGGGAGAGGGCTGGACATCCTTTAGGAAAGGATATTTTGGATGGCAGGCAATCCAGTGAGTACAAAGGCCTGATGTGACTCAGCCATGACCATGCAGTGTCCCCACTACAATATAAATGGCAGGATGTTCCCATGCTCCCAAAATTATCTGCTCTCTATGTTTTACATATTCCATGACCCCTGTCCTCAGCTCCAGTACACCCTTTTCTTCCCATCATTTTTTTTTTTCATACTCTAAATGCCTAAAATAGCACAGAACAACATAAAATGATGTCTCCCAGCCCCTCAGAGATGAAGCTTGTTGCTGCTGCCACTGCACATAGTTGAGGAACTGCTTCCAGTAATTCTGGTGCCAAACACACAAATTACAGCAAGTTTGGGAATGCTATGAAAGCAAGAATCTTAACATGAAGGTTTCTAGTTTCTCTCTAGGTCTGTCAACAATAGCATACAACTTATCTTTGTCATCTTGTTTTCCATGGGAGCCTTAATTTTGCTGTGTGTTAAAATGTAACGCAAAATAATTGGGATTGGTAAAGTAATGTGCCCTTTCTCCTTTGTCTTCCTTTTTTTTTTTTTTTTTTTTTTTTTTTTTTATGGAAAATGTTAATTCAAGAAATGTGATGTGTTCTGGTTTTAGACCTATTGCAGTGGAGATGAGACTTTTTCCAAAGCCTTTATATATCACCTGCTTGTCTTGGCACTTTGTTCAAGAAATGGGTTCTGCAATAGCCCTGCTTCCTGTAGATTTCCACATGGTGGCACTAGGCACTTGTTTAATACTGTATTATCCTCATTTTACACTAATGCCAAGCTGAGTCCTGTGTTGCTGAAGAGAAATTTGATTTTGTGCAAATAAATGTCCTTTAGAGGTAGCAATGATTTACATGAATAAAGTTGCTTACTCTCAGAATATATCCTAACCCTTGCTGTATTTCATGTTTTTCTTGAAACCTTAATCATTGGGGTCAGTTTTTGCTTGACAAATTACAGCATATTTCTTCTGCTTGCATAAAAGTGTACTTATATGACCTAAGCACAGCCGTCAGGGTCAGGTAGAATTTTCCTTACAGGCTTATGTTAAAGGAAAAGATGCCCAATAGGCATTGTTTAAAAACACATCTAATTTTGATTTTTTTTTTTTTCTAATGATGTTTTTGGCACAGAAAACAGAGTAAAAGCCTTTTTCAGAAGGATTTTGTTTTAGTAGAAATGTTTTGATTTTCTGTTGGGAATGAAAAGGAAATATTTTATTTCACATCACTTTGATATTAAATGGAATGTTTTTGGGAACAATCCAAAATATTTACTTCAGATCACTTTGGTGAATTTTTATGAACTTATTTCCGTGAATGTTACCTTATGGAAATTACAGTTTGTAGGACCATGACTGCCTTATTTATAGACCAATTCACAAGCTACCATGACATTACGGACATTGTGGTTCAGCCAGAGAAACTAGCCCAGGGCAGCCAGAGAAGTTTTGAACTCTCTTGAGGTGCTCTGGCAACTTCTGTGCAGGAATATACAGTCACGGGAAGGTGGAGTTAAATATTTAATGTTGCTTGAGTGTTGCAGTTGAACCCTTCAGACTTTTGAGCATTTCAGGTCAGAATGGTAAGTGGAAATGAAGGATTCTGAAAACATGACAATGTTCCTAGATTGTAAGTTCCTGAGTTTTCTGTTCCACTGATTTTCGTGTACATCCAGTTTAAGACAAAAACAAACAAACAAAAAAAAAAAAAAAAACAACAACCCAGAAAAAACAACCAACCAAAAAAAACCAAAAACAACAACAAAAAAAAACAAAAACAACAAAAATCAGGAGGTGGAGGTTTCCAGCTAGCAAATCACGATTTGCAAACTTTCTAATTCTCCTGATATCTACGAAGACTCTGAATAATGTTAGTCTGTTTTAAGGCAAGAATGGAACAGCCTATGACCTTACCTGACTTCTTTCATCATGCACCTTCCATTTTTACAAATGCAAAACTGAGCTAAGGAGTCATGAGGGCAGCATCTCCAAAATAGCTAGGTATTTACCTTCCATTTGGGGATGCTTAAAATTTTTGACTGTCTGTGGCCAGGTGACTTGCTGAGAGTCACTTAGGAAGAGTGTGGTATGGACAGGAGCTGAAGCCATTCTGCAGCTCAGGTCCACACTCCGACAGTAGCACCATTGTAGCACCATCTTCCTTTGTAATCTAGCACTTTACAACAGAGTGGATCCTACTGTTGGGCTTTGGAAGGTTTGCAGAAGTCCTCTTTGAAAGCAAATTTTTTATGATGTGTTTGAAGACACTTACTTGATTATAAGGATGCAGCTTCACTAGTACTATGTCTGATCATGTGAAAGCTTACTCATCAACCGTACTGGAATGTGTTTACAAGTGGACTTAAACCATACTCTGAAGTTTTTCTATGGGAAGAATTTGTACATGCTTAGTTCCCAAGTGTGGGTTTACTTTTGGTTCATGTGCTCTGCAGTGAAGCACTTGTTTCCAACACATACTGCAGGTTTGACTCATCCTACCACAGTGTAGATGTTATGAGATCTAGCTACAGCTGTCTTTGGCTTAGTCCTGTGGACAGAAGGCACACAGCTCAATCACATCTATTGTGCCCTGAAGCCCTCTTGCACTCTCAACATGTTTATTGGTGTTAGTTTTGGGCAAAGAGGAGGGCTTGTTCTACTGAAAAAAAAAGGATGATGTAATCAGTTATGGATTTTATCAGTCAACTGACATTCTTTTCTCCTCTTGAAGTTGTAGGAAAGCCCTTCAGTATCATTTCCTTCTTTTCTCACCGCTGGGTGTTTGGATGGATGGGCTGCCGTTGGTATGGATGGGCTGGTTTCTTCTTTGGCTGTGGGAGCCTTATTACCATGACAGCTGTCAGCCTGGATAGATACCTAAAAATCTGTCACTTGTCTTATGGTAAGGAAGAAAAACTATAAAGTAACACTATCCCCCTGCTTAACCTCCCCCTACTCTCTCCCAGCCAAGAAAACCTAGGACATTAGAGCTGTGTGTGAGCAAAAGGGGTAAGGAAACGGAACATTTAGAAATTATTTTTCACTTCCACATAGTGAAATAAGAGGAAAAAAAACCAAAATACAAAACAAATAAGATACAAATATATGAGGGAGTGAAGGATTTACATGACTAGAAACAATTGCTTTGGTCATCTCTGCCAATTTTCTACATAATGTAATTATGAATATTAGGAGGAAATTCTTCACTTGGAGGGTGGTCAGGCACTGGAGCAGGCTCCCCAGGGAAGTGGTCATGGCCCTGAGCCTTTTGGTGTTCAAGAAGCTTTTGGACAATATTCTTAGATACATGGTTTAACTTACAGACTGCCCTGTGTGGAGTCAGCAGTTGGACTTCATGACCCTTGTGGGTCCCTTCCCACTCAGTATATTTTATGATTCTAAATGTTTCTGAATCAAAAACAGAATTTCTGTTGAACTAAATGATATCATTAAGGTAGCTAGTCTTCTGTTTAAGATATAAAGTAATTTTGAGTAAATTGTACTGATGGTTGATTAGTCCCTCTAAAAAAGGTCAAGTTCTAACTTAATAGTCAGCTGTTGGATCCTGTTACATTTCATTTGCTGGGTGGCAGAAACCCTCTCCTTGGATAAATTAAGCATCTTAAGCTTTTTATCCTGTCATTGTAGTGCAATGTTTCTAGACTGAAATCATACTTAAGCTCTCCAAAATGCTGTTGTTAAATATAGAGAGGAATGCACATATAAAATAAACATATTTCATGACCCAAGTAATCTCAACTATATTTGTAACTAAATTTGTATTACTGGACATATCCTTTTTGCTGTTATCCATCTACTTAAGACATGAGTTTCGGTAATCACTCATAGATAAATCATTTTGTATTTATCAAGGTCTATTAATGTTAACTGGCTCAAGTACTGCACATCTTTCAAGGTCTTGTGGTCTGATACACAAAAGTATTCCTCTTTAGATGCCTAAATTATTTTAAGATACGTGGCAAAGAATTTAGAACATCTAAGAGATTTGGATGTGCAATAGGTCATAATAAATGTGACATTATCTCTCTAATACGGAGTTGGATCTTGAGAGGAGGAAATGAATTTAACAATGAAAGCTGTTATCACCATATGCATCAATATCATATATCTCTTGAATATAAAGTATTATATGCTTCAGTCTTCTCAGTTAAAGGATGTTGTCACAGGTTGGAAAAGATGTTTTTCTTTTATTGGGAGGGAATAACCCCTCCCCCCCCCCCAATATAAGGGGAATTCCTATGATTGTTGCTGAGCTAGCTGTTTGGATTGTTCTTATATAGACTTGTAGGTTGTAAATCATCACAGCCTAAAGTAGAGACCTAAAATAATGCCAGGTGGAGCCCTTCCTACAGGCATGTATTTCGTTCCATGAGGTACAAAGTGGGTCTGGGTGGTCAGCTCAGGGGTCAGTATAGAAACATGTGAGGAGGTGAAACGAACCCTACAAAGGTTGTTGTCAAACAGCTGAACAAGCTCTTACTGAATGTGTAGAATGATGAGTTTAATTGTGTCAAATATATATGGACCTTGTAACTCTTGTTTGTAACTTGTCTAGTTGTAACTCTTAAATTGTCTTCCAGGTACTTGGCTTAAGAGACACCATGCCTTTATTTGTCTGGCAATAATTTGGGCCTATGCAACGTTCTGGGCAACGGTGCCTTTTGCTGGAGTGGGAAGCTATGCTCCTGAGCCTTTTGGGACCTCGTGCACTCTGGACTGGTGGCTGGCACAGGCTTCAGTGGCTGGGCAGGCTTTTATTCTGAGTATTCTTTTCTTTTGCCTCCTGTTCCCAACTGCAGTGATTGTGTTTTCCTATGTTAAAATCATTTTAAAAGTCAAGTCATCCACCAAAGAGGTTGCTCACTATGACACCAGGATCCAGAACAGCCACATACTTGAAATGAAGCTGACCAAGGTAAGTAGGAAGATTTAACTCCATTTGCTCTGTCAGATCATAAAAGTATGCTTAGAAAATGTCAGCAATATGCTATCCTATGCTGAGTGATAGTACGATCTGAAAGTGATTTTTCCAGCTTTCTCCCCCATTACTGTCAAGATGGGAAAAGACAAGAGCTGAAACATAATTTTGTGTTCAGGGCACTCAGATTGGGCCAAAAAACCTCCAGAGCTTCCTGAAAACTGAACCACTTTTATGTGATTCTGAGATTTGGAGTCCCTGAGATTATGATTCAGTCTGAAGATCTACCTTCCTGTGTGATGTTGCACAAGCTATGTCATCTCTCTGTGGCCCTATTACCCATCACAAAACTGCCTTTTCTTTCAGAAATAGTTGTAAAGAATTATTTTAAGGCATTAGAGGTGCTCAGGAATTATAAAAGGAAAACAGGTAGAAAGCAGATTATTGTATCAGAGAAATAAAACTTTTAGACTGTTTGTATTCCTCTTTGAATAAAGATGTGAACCAAACTCACTCCTGTGATATTGCAATTGTTTTTATGAAGATAATTTATCATTTAGGTTCAACCATGAGCCACTGATAAAAATGCATTCCAATGCAAATCTGTTTTCCATCTAAGACCATTTCCTATTTTCCCTTTCTGATTTAGTCTGTTTTCTGTTTCACAGTGGTAACAATCATGATCCTTGCTGATTATACTAGTTATAGTGCTGGGAAATCTCTCAAGGTAAAAGTTTTTATCAAACAAAACCATGTTTCTTAGTTGTAAAAGATTCCCCAGCCTCTGCAAACCAGGCCAAGAAGGAGACAAGCAACATCCTTTTCTTGGCTGATCGAACATTTATTTTATTCCATTTTTAAGGGGTTAAACATAAACTTATGTAATGTACAGCAGTGTGTGACTTTATGTTGGAACATAACTGAGCTGTCAGTAAGGTCAGGGCTGCCAATACTTCTGATAAAACCATACTTGTGTTTAAAATGGTTCCTTCATTACTGTACTGTTTTGCAGTTATTCATCACCTTTCATTTAAAGAACGGTGGAAATGTTTGATTTAGGGCATCAAATTTTTATTTTTATTCTTTTATTTTGTATTTTGTCATATGGTAGTTGTCTTGTAAAACTTCAATGTGATTTGAGTCAAAAAATAGTAATTTTTGCTTCCCACTTGGATATACAGTGGAGAACATTATCTTGGACCAGCTGTGTAGTTGGTGTGTGTGTAAATACAGACAACGAGTCTCCAACACAACCCATCTAACTCCACAGGACTATTTCTAAAACAAACTATGTTTGAGATCCATAGCTCACACGCATTATTTCTTCAGTGTTGGAAAACGAAGAGGCATAAATGAATAAAATTTCACTGTCAGATATATTACCATCAGGATGTGGAACCAGAAGGTCCACAAAAGTTTCCACAAGATCCAAAAAAAATTGTGCTTTCTGATGACTTTTTGTTGCAGTTTTGCTAATTGCCTTATTCCAAATGAATGCATAAATGATACTGTCAGTCTGGGTGCATAACAACAGTTGATCAATGGCAGCAGTATAATGGCATATGTTCTTCAGTATGTATTATTGCATGATGTCATTTGAAGCTATATCAGGATGTGTCTCAGTGCAGATAGATTGCTTTGGATAAAGTAAATGTATCAGGAACGTAATCCAAAAGTTCAGTAGAAATTTGCTTTTCAGAGCATCTGGAGATTTTAATGGAGTATGAAATCCATGCTAAGTGTAAGGAAAAAGAAAACTAGATATTGTGCTAGTGTTATCACTCTCAATTAAATTCCCGGTAGTTTCAATTCTGTCTTACACAGAACTATACTGATGTTTTGTCTGCTGAAATAAGTATTCACAGAGACTTGACATCTCTTGTCTTCTTGAATGACTTCATGTTCACTTTTTCCATATTTGTCTTGAAATAAATTTAAATGGTTGACATTATTCTAGTGGAAGGCCATAGACTCTCTCCTGGTTGAAAGCAGGTGAAGCTCATTCAGCAAAATTCAGCAAATGCCCATCCTTGTGGCAGGTTATTAGTTCCGCTGCATTTTGGTGCCTTCTCTGTGGGATGTAAGCACAGCCTGTGAGAGAGGAAGAAGCCCTGCATTAGATCAGGGTGTTGCAATCTCTTCTTTTATTAAGTTGTTTTTTCTTTAATTATTCTAATAAAAGAATTATCTTCTTTTTCTAATTCCCTTTGCTCTTGCCTCAGTGACTGATTCTGTGTGTTACAGAAGAGGGAGGTATATTAGACTTAGACAGGAACATATCCCTCTAAAACAATTCACCTGTAGAGGCACTCCCACATGCCATCAAGATTTCAGTCCTTCAGTCCTCGAAACTTCTTCAAAGACTTTCTTTTTATGATCTATCAAATCTGATTTTAAAGGACTCAGAATCTGGAGGACTTGCGCTGAATTAATTTATTTTAATAACTTGTTTTCCCAAGGCACTCTTGTTTTGTTCTGAAATGGAAAATAGACTTTTTTTTTTTTTTTTTTTTTTTTTTTTTTTTTTACAGGGTAGCAATTGTCTTTCTTTACTCTGTACTGGTGCAGCCTCACCTCAAGTATTATGTGCAGTTTTGGGTGCCAAAATATAAGGAAGACGTTTAACTATTAGGGAATGTCCAAAGGAGGGCTGTGAAGATGGTGAAGGGTCTAGAGGGCAAGATGTATGAGGAGCAGCTGAGGTACCTTGGTTTGTTCAGAGCAGAGCAGGCTGAGAGGAGGCCTCATGGCGGCCTGCAGCTCCCTCACAAGGGGAGCGGAGGGGCAGGTGCTGAGCTCTGCTCTCTGGGGACAGTGTGTACCAGTGTCTTTAATAATTCCATGTATGCAGAATTAGGTGTTTGCAACCCACCTTTGTATCTAGGAAAATGAAATATAGCAGGATACATTTTTTGTTCACATTGCAAATTTATTTCAAACAAGTTATAATTTTTCTTTTTCATTCTGTTGCCTGCTCCCTTGCAATCTGCCAAGCTCTGTGCAGTGCTGTCAGTAAGGACAACTGTGCAAGATTAATTTATTTTTCTCTTTTCTCTTTTCCTCTCACAAGGTGGCAATGTTGATCTGTGCAGGATTCCTCATTGCCTGGATCCCTTACGCTGTGGTCTCTGTGTGGTCAGCCTTTGGACAGCCAGATTCAGTTCCTATTCAGTTTTCAGTGGTACCAACTCTGCTTGCAAAGTCAGCAGCCATGTACAACCCAATTATTTACCAGGTCATTGATTGTAAGTTTGCCTGTTGCCGGTCAGGTGGATTGAAGACACTGCAGAAGAAAAACTCTTTGAAGAAACTGAGGTAATTTCTTCTCTGAGATGTAGAATATATTTCAGTACACAGTGTTTGCAAAAATTACTGAACATAAAGTCTGCCAAGAGTCATGGCTGTTTATTTTTATTTTTATTTTATTTTATTTTATTTTGTAGGGAGGGCATGGCCTTTGTTTTTGACCATGGTCTTTCTTGTCATGGAATTTGTGAAGTGATTCTACCTGTAAAAACAGAAGCAAGAAGTTTTTTAGATTTTTTTTTTCTTATATATCAAGCTGCAACTTTATTAATAATTATTATAGTTGAAAAATAAAACCATTTGTTTTAGTGGTTTTTGGAACAGTGCTCTCCTCCTGTTCCTTTTCTCTTTTTCATAAATCAAAATGTTATAAAAACTCAAAAAAGGCCTTTGCTGTATTTATAACTTTGTGGCAAAATCTGTGCAGACCACCTTCATGGAAACACTAATCGTCAATGGTGCAAAATTGCTTCTAGCTCTGTCTTATGACAGAAAACTATCCTTCATGATAGAATAATAACAACATAATGTTGAATATTAGTGTCAGTGTAGCCTGCAATAAAGGCCACAGATGCTCTAACTGATTTAAGTGACTAGAATTTCATAGAATTTCAGGAGAATAATTTGTTTCTAAAGCCTCTAACTTACATGACTCAGTATGTATGTATCAGAGGCATGAAGGCCTATGCCATCATTCATTTTTTAGCCTTAACAATTCCAGCACTTTTTAAATGTATTGTCCAGAGAACAAGTTGATACTCAAACTTGCACAGTATGCCTTAGCAGATTATTCTATAATCTTTTGTTCAGATTTATCTCATCCGTATATGGAGTTTATATAGGTTGTATATGTTTATTTGAGGTAACAAAGATATAGTTTACCAAAGATCCCTCTTCAGTTTTATGCAAAAGAGAGACAAACCTGAAGTAACCTTCAAAGTATCTTTGGAGGCTGGATTTGTGTTTAACTTCCAAGTTATCACTCCAAAGAAGAAAGGAGGTTTCATCTAGTATCTCATGATAAATGCAAGAACTCTAGGCCTGTGTAGCGAAGACAATGTTCTAGAAAAACAAATTCCCAGAATTAGGAACTTAATTGTTATCTCACAGAATCACAGAATCACAGAATTTCTAGGTTGGAAGAGACCTCAAGATCATCGAGTCCAACCTCTGACCTAACGCTAGCAGTCCCCACTAAACCATATCCCTAAGCTCTACATCTAAACGTCTTTTAAAGACTTCCAGGGATGGTGACTCCACCACTTCCCTGGGCAGCCTGTTCCAGTGTCTAACAACCCTTTTGGTAAAGAAGTTCTTCCTAAAGTTCTTCTCGTTTCAAGCAACATGATTATGCTTTCTCCTTCCCGCAGGATGTATACCATATCTTCACACAGAGATTCAACGGCAATGAATGAAACCCAACTGGATGTATGAAGGCTCATTTCGTATACAGCAAATGAAAACCTGATGACAAACAGTCATACCATCTCAAATTCCTCTTTCTGTAAATAAATTAAAACATGATGACATTTTTATTTTACTTCCCAGTACAATGTAGTTCTTTCCATCCTAACTAAAGCAGTGTGATTAGAGCTGGGCAAATATTTTAAGTTTTCAGAAATGGAAGAAACAAAGAAGATTCATTTGTATAAAAGAAATTGCATTCACTTCAGAGTGAATATATTTTTTGTTTGCTTGGGATTTTTTTTTTTTTTTTTTTTTTTTTTTGAGCATTAACAGAAGTGATATTTCAGTGATGTTTTCCCTCAAGAAAGGGAAACTATTCACACAGGCCAGTTTTAGTTTGCTAAATTCAATTTCCTTGAGTTCCTAGTACAATCACTGGAGAATGGGAGCATAACAGAAACGATTCCTTAGAGGACAAATCAAAGTTAGAACTCCATTTGTCAGGGCTCTGAATCACCCATTGAATAAATATAGCAATGTTAGCCTACTGATTACCTTTGTGAATCTCTCTCCAACTCATGTGGCTACAAACTGTCTTAAGACCACTTTGACTTCTGTCTTTCAGTATTCAGATTTTTATTTCTTTTGGTGAAGGCAAGTTCAGAAGTGTCACACATGTACCACAGATGATCAGTATTTGTGAATTAGAGGGGAAAGACCTCTTTCTCAAATGCTAGTTTCATTTAAATATTGTTGAATCATGAGTTACTTTGTAACAAAAATGAAAACATAAATGAAGTCAGGCTTGTGTTATAAATTAGGCAAACAAATAATTTGCACATCCTTTTGGCATTCCCCAGCCAAAAATGCAGTGAAATATGAGAATAAGCAGACGTTTGACTTATTAAATGGTAACTTACCTTTTTCATCTTGTATTGTACTTTCCACAATCCTTTATGACATCACTATTAAGTGTAAAATGACAAATCAATCCTAAATTTCCAATTGGATTCAAAGATGATGAATTCAAGAGAAACGTTACAGCATACGTACGCAGAAGTCTTTTTCAGGTGCAGTTGTGTCTAATTTTTAAACACTATACCCTGCAAGTATGAAGATTAAAAAGGATTCAGACAGACCTGAAGACAGCATGTAAGTTTTCAATACATTCAATATACCTTGACAATATACCTTGAAAAGATTTTCAGAGTAAGGCAGCCAAATAGTTATGAGGCATCTGAGTCATATTTATTCCCATTCTCTTCTTCCTCTGTAGATTTACCTTAAGATAGAGGCATCATTACAGACCAAATATCAGCAGTCCCTTATAAGCAGATTATTAACTCTTCAAATAATAATTGTGGTTTTTTTTTTTTTTTTTTTTTTTTTTTTTTTTTTTTTTTCTGTGATTTCTTCAGGAAGAACATGATATTATGTAAAATAAGTTAATTGTAAATCAGAATCTTCCACACTGATTTGTGTTTACTATTTATATATATATATATAAAAAAAAAAGTTACAAGAGTTAAAATTTTATTTTGAATTGTTCCTTTAAGGAGAAAAAGCATTTATGAAAGTGTTTTGATTATTTTCCTGTTTAACATTTAATAGCACTTTTTATCGTACTGTTATTTCACAATCATGTTTAACATACTGAACTGAACTTCTTTTGTAGCTGATATGTAGTGATGTTAATTGCATTTTATACAATAATATCATAAAAGTTTAAAGTAAACTGATGTTTGTTGGCATGTCCCAGCACTCCCACTTGGCAGTACAAACATTTGCTATTTTCTCAAGTGGTATTCAGACAATATAGCAGAAGTTGAATTTTGTTGAATTTCCTGAGCTGGGTAGAAGAAAGTATAATTTCCTCTAGTACAATATTTTAGCAAAAGAAGTTTAAATATACACTAGGAGAACTCACAAAAAGACAAGGAGTTGCGTGTTATCTATACAATGTTTTGTGCTAAATTTTCCCAGGAATTCAAGTCCTTTTACCCTTATGGACCTTGCACTATAAGGCAATTTTATTTCTTGACTGTGGTTGCAAGTTGCACCTCAGAATCGATTATGAGCAGAAGTCGTACTTTACAATATTTCCAGATTTGGTTATGACGCCATTAACCATTTTCCCTTTGTTTTTCCTCAGCTTTTATTCCTCTCTTCATCCAGACAAATTTTGATTGATATCTATAGAGGTTTGTCCTAACTAAGGTCTGATGTAAGGACATACTGTGGCCCAATAAATGCAGATTAATTGGAGAAAAGTTGCTGGTATGGAGGAGTAGTATGTAATGTAGGAATTACCCACCAGTCTAGCCAGATTTCTGCGTAGAAAAACTCACAATTTTTCAGGAGACTTTCCTGCAGTTTCAGCTAGCTCTTTTCTTTACTTTCTAAAATTATGTACTGACTTATAAATGGCTGCTGAGTTATCCCAAAAATGATTACATACGTGTGGTAGGTCTGAATTTTATATTGTTAAAGGCTGTATAATATATTTGGATTCCATTATAGGGAATGTTCTAGATACATTTGTTTTCTGAATATACCAGAGGTTTACTAAATTGCAAATATGAATTTCTAGGGTCATGATGAATGTGTTTCATATGATTTATTTAAAAGTATTTATTTTCTGTTCAGTACCATAATTATATTTATTTGAAGACAAAGTGTTACCACCACTGAATAGTATCTTGCTCTGTACAAGTTGCTAGGACTCCAATTTGAGCAGGAGTTAGAGATATATTTATACTGAGTTTAAGTAAAGAAACTTTACTTCTTTACTTCTAAAGATCTTTTCCTGAGTCAAGTAAGACATAAACATTCAAGCATACAGTATGGTAATTTAAATGCAGAATATGAACCTAAAAGCTAATGGATCTCATCCAAATCCTTGATAAAAAAGAACTAGAGGACTTTCTTTGTCCACCTGTATAAAGAAGATCATATAATTAATTTGTGATCATAATGGTAGGGGTATTAAGGGGTCTTATTATAGATTAACATTTTCAAGGTCTACTTGGAATCTCATTGAACGCTGTAGCCTGATGGTTCAAAAGGCAATTTGCCATTTATGCTCAGGACACAGCTTTGTCCTCTCCATATGTTGAGCCTGATAATTCATAGTTGTATAACCTGTAACCTTGGCCTGAGGTTACCAAGAGACAGTGAATCTCTTACTTTTTGTTCAAGAAACCTTCTAAATATTTTCTAAGATTCAAACTCATGAGCTTAGTCAAAGCAAAGTAAAACCTAGTCAGCGTGAATGAATAAGAAACATGACTCTAAAGGAAGATTTTTATTGCATTTTCAATATGTCAGCCTCCTTGTTATATTAAGAAAGTTTCTCATTTTATGTATTAAGATTAGAACAAATGATTTTCAATGAAAATAGTGCCATTAAGAATAATAGCTATAAATGTTATGTATCCTATGTATGCATGCAGAATAAGCTGCCAAGAAGCAAAGTATTAGCTGAATTCAGTGGCTAGGAGGATATAATTGACACAGGTTAAAACTCCATTTAGATAATGAGCTGACCTGGGCAGTAGGATTGTTCCAGTGAGATTAAGCCAATGCTCTGTATTTCAAGGTTACCATCAGTGAAATCATCTGAAGAAAGTGGATATGAAGACTTTTAATTTGGTCATTACCAGTCATAGTTGTAGAATGCCTTTGAACCTTCCTCCACAGACTTGGAAATCCGTTGATAACACAGAAGTAGCTGTCAAGATTTATAATGCTGGAAAAGTGTTGATACTTGAAATAGAGGAATTAAGCAAACTGTCAAGGTAGAAAAAAAAATTGGAAAAAGTAAAACACTAAAAATGAAAGTTGTGGTTGTAAACCTGAAGATTTTACAAAGTATTTGTCCATGCAGATAAAAGGAACCACAATAAAATTTCTTTCTACACCTGTAGTAATAATGACTAAAAATAGGGAAAAAAACAAACAATTTTTTTCCTAAACAAAACAAAACAAAACAAAACAAAACAAAACAAAAAACAACCATAACCACAACAACAAAAACCACCAAGATTTATGGCCTACAGCAAAATATCCCAGCCAGAAGATCTTTGGTTTTGTGACATCCAAAGGGAAAGAGCAAATTGGTGAATCTTTGTATGAAGGGAATATCATTAATGAATTGACAGGTGCAATGTCAATGAATTATATTATTTGGCAGAACTTTTCTATTGGACAATGGTGTATTGACAATGTCTTTTGGACAATGTTACACCTCCAGTGTGCAGGGTGATCTTAGTTGTGAGAACAAATCCGAATTTCTCTTAAATGAGCAGGCACCTAGTTCTTCTATAATGCTACATTATCCACTTCATTCTCATTATTCTACTTCTTCTTCCCACCAGGGACCTTTCAGACACTTCAATGTGCATCCCTCAGGGAAGTTGCTTTGACATCTTTTTAGCTACATTTCCCAGCTCATAGTGTTCCCAGATGACTCATGCTTCATGGTTTGAAGCTCTTAATAAATAATGTTCACCGGAACACCCATTTTTCTCCCTCCTCTCTCCTAAGATGAATGATTGGTTGGTGTCCTCTGCATCTGCATCTTGCCTAGCACCACAAATCTTTGTAGTTCTTCAACCTCAAGGAAGAACACATGAAACTAGAGTTTCTGGAGTGCTATTGCTGAATTTAGAGCATTGCAAAGAAGGGAAGAGGCCTTTATTATCATGACCATGTTTACATGTATTCTTAAGCCATTGTACATCCCATACTGACTTTTCAATTTCTGTTATTTCTATGCTTGTTTTGGTTTTCAGGATGACTCATATTACCCCTGATTTGGTAGATGGAGATTTGGATGATTTTGTAATTGCCTGGCATGATCACTGCTCCAGTTATTCCTCCATATTAATTTGTAGCTCAAGAAATGGCTATTGGATTTAGAAGTCAGAACAAAATCTTTTGAAATATAAGGTTTGGTTACAGGGTTTCAGGTTTTCATTATTTCTGAACTTAAAGGATTCTTCACTAATTATGTATAATCAGCCTTCATCGGACAATGATTATAGTTTCATGCCACAAGTGGGTAAAGAAAAAAACCCTACCACCCATTCTATTCTATAGAGATCTATTCTAAGAGGAACATTCACCATCTCAACAGATAACTTGTGCAACATATGGATGAAATATGCTAGTAAACAGTTCAGATTTATAAGATTTCCCATGTCAGTATGATAGACACTTAGCCTATATTTTGGATGTAGCACCTAAAGGGAATTTGGGGAGTAGATCTCTTAACCTTTGTGTAAAATGACAAACATATATATGAAATACCAAGTAAATGTATGAGTGCTCTGACCAAAACCTTATTGTAGCACAGAATACATATTACAATGATAGACAGTGGACAGAGCATGTGGTATACAATGCATTTTAAATGATCAATAATGTTTACATTACATCAAGCTTCTCAATCTGTAAGATTGAGAATTTCTTCTCAATCTTCCCAGTTTCTAAAAGGGACCACAGAGAGGCTTTGCTTCTCAAAACCAGAGACTGGTGTGAAAGTCTTGCTCTTTCTGCACCAATCTTGCAAAACGTAAATAAAGTTGCATTCATGGTTGCAATTTGCAAAACCTAAAAGTGTTCCTCTAAAGGATCTGAACATCCTTTATCTTGGATTACAAGCATTATTTTAAATTGTTTGGTGTGTTGAGAAGAACTCATCTGGCTTCCTACAGTTGTGGTCTCAAAGCTAAAGAGGTTGGTTGTGCAGACTCCCCAGGGAGTGGTCATGGCACCAAGCCTGCTGGAGTTCAAGAACCATTTGGACAATGTTTTCAGGCGTATTTTTGGGTGGTCCTGTGTGGAGCTGGGAGTTGGAAACGATGATCCTTGTGGGTCCCTTCCAACCCAACACATTCTATGATCCTATGAAAGATTTACAACAAATTAGTAGGGAAAAAAGAAAGAAAGAAAGAAAATAGTAATCATGTATAAGCAACTGAACCTAAGAAGAGAAGAAGACAGGGTTAAGTAGCCTAGGAGAGAAAAAGTCTGATAGTAAATTATATCAGTCTATAAATAGCTTTAAGGCAATAATAATGTAAATGAAGGAAGGGAATTATTCACAGTCTCTGAAGGTGATAGAATGAGAAATCAAATCTGGAAGCTAAAGCAGGAAAAGCTGTGATGAGACCTTCTGAACTAGAGGAGCAATCAGGTTTTGGAAGAGATCTCAAAGGGAGAAGTTAGGTCATGATTTGCCAGATATGCATGAACAGATTAGCTGATCTACTAGCAGAAATGATTTACAACTGGAAATATTTCTAAATAGTAATTTTTATTCCCAATATCTGCTATTTTATTTTCTGAAAAAAAAAAAATAATAATAAAATCCTAATTTAAAGGTTGATACTATCTTATATTAGGACATGTCTGTATTGGTAGGGAAATGTGTGCTGACCCCATCATAATGATGGCTAAATTTTAAAGACTGTTATTACACTGAAAAGAGTTTAAAAAGGTCCATTATATGATGAAACCCCATGTTTAATGAAGTGGTTTCGAAGTCCAAAGTTGGTGCAATGCAGTGGCATATATGGATGCCAAGTAAAGCTTTGTAATGGAAGCAATAGCTTTGCTTTCTCAGTTATTAGATGATTTTTTTTAGAGAAGTATCATTTTGAAACATTTGCAGTTCAAGCCAAATTAAAATGATGCATATTCTGCTGTAATATCAGTAATTCCTTGGAAAAAAACTATTTTCAGTTATGCAATCAAGATTTTGAAAATATGATAATACATCTGGAACCTAAGAATGATTAAAGTAAAGTATACCAAATAACCTCAGGGAAATTACATCAGAAATTACCTTTAGAAAAACATTTGCTAGTGGATTGTGATTTTCATTCTTAGAAATCGTATTTCCGATAAAGTTAAATTTACAAAGATGTCAGTAGACTTTTAGAGATACTGATCCGAAATAGCTGAAATTCCAATGTCATCTCAAAGCTTAGACGTATTCATTGTTTACAAAGAAATTCCTACTACTGATGAAGACATATGGAAGAAATTCTTCACTGTGAGGCACTGGAACGGGTTGCCCAGAGAAGCCATGGATGCCCCCTTCCTCGAAGTGTTCAAGGCCAGGTCATATAAGGCTTTCAGCAACCTGATCTAATAAGCTGTCCCTGCCTATGTTGGGGGAGAGGGGGTTGGAACTAAATGAAACCAACCCAAACCATTCTATTATATTCTAAGGAGGTATGTCCTGTTAAGAGATTAATTCAATGTAGTTTTTAGTGTATGTGTTATATTTTCTGTTTCAGTTTGTTTCAGTTTGTCAGAACCGTATTTGCCTTTAATGTCATGATACTGACTTATGCTTTATTCTAGAGTAAGAAACCACAGGCACATATTAGATAGCTTTCTCCTTCTCTGTTTAGGGGGTCAGATTCCTTCCTGCTGAAAACAGTTATGCACATCCTTAGAAGTCAGGGTCTATACCTATTTCCAGTGTTTCTAAAGTAAGAAATGGTCTTGCCTTTCCTATTTGTCTTGCATGTATTCCACTGTAGTGGCCTTACCAGCCTTGATGGAGTTGCAGCTGTTTTACAAGAAGTGTGATAAAGCACCTGGGTCCACAGGGAGGAGGGAAAGTAGGCAAAGGCTGGGCTCCTCTCTTGCTTATAAATGAAACAAACCAGAAGCAATTCCAGTATAACCAATGGACAGCCCAGCTTTATGGAAACATACCCGACAAAAGAAATGCCAGATGTATCTACCTATCTAGGGGTTATTTCTCCAGCTCTTCAATATCTAGGCCCTGAGCTACCATAATCTCTGTTGCTGAGAGGAGGTACCAATTACAGTAAGCATTTTACTTGGCCATTAGCATAAAGGAAAGAAAGGCTGAAGGCTGTGTTGTTCCTGATGCTGATTTCAGCTACTTCCATGTTCTGCTTCATTATATCAAAAAAAAAAAAAAAAAAAAAAAAAAAAGCATTTAACCCAATGGCCTACTGGATCATGCAGCAGAACTGCCCATAATAACATGTTTGTATTGCAAGCAACATTCAAAGTTCTATACTCTTGTACAAAATTAAGAAATACATAACTTTCTAAAATATTTATTTCTGCATTTTTCTGTATGCTGGAGCTCAAAGAGTCTTGGAAAACTTGAGTATGATTATTAATGAGCCTCAGAGGTAAGAATGGTGGGAGCATTCATAAACTGCTACAGCCTTGTAATTCACAGTATGAAATTCAATTACTATTGTCTGTAAATGTTTTAAATGTGTTGTGTGTCAGTGCAACATCCTAGAACATTGTAAGAGGAGAGTCATGTAGTGAACCTGTAAATAACTTTTTATGTAACTTCTCAAGTGGTGTTGATGAGTTAATATGTCGTTAATGTATTATACTATGTTATGAAGCAGTAAATAACCCAGCATACTGGCTGTACTTAACAGGGGACACCTTGCTGTCATTGTACTGAAAAAACAGATTGGTTATTTTCATTTTTCTCTCCCTTTTTTATTCATCTAAACACACAGCCAGATTGATGGCATCACAAGTAGACTTTATCATCCACACTTTGTTATCTGAATGCTCTTTCAAATAAAGCAGGAGAATGGATTGATGTTGTTACATGTTTTGTCTCTGGGTTTTGGTTATGAAGTTGTAACTTTTTACATCAAGGCTGCTAATGGTGCCCTTCCAGTGCAAGTGTGTCTCCTATGAGTCTGTCTATAGAGCTTTGCTATGACTTGAGTGGATACAGGAAGAGGGTGAAGCCTATTTTGGCATGATGAGAAGCACCCAAAACCTGAGATTTATATTCGTCTCTGCCACTCTGATTGAAAGAATTCTTTAAAGAACAAAACCCTGTCTTCACCTCTTCCCCCCCGCCCTCATGAGCCCAGGAGACAGTGGGCAGCTCTGGTTAAGGGATCCTACAAATCAGGCTTCAGAATGTACAACGCTTTGGCCATCCTGGTCCAATGGAGTGCTACCTGGCCTGTTTTTTAATTTGCTGTTCCCTATTGAGACTTTTTAGTGGGATGCACTCTCTCTTACTAGTAGTGTTCTGTGCAAAGACTGGTGGCTCAAATACATAGTTGCAAAGGAGAGCCCAGAAACTCTACCTGGAGCTGGTCCTCCTGCCCTGTGCTCTGCAGTTGGGCTGTCCTGGCTCTTGTGCAATGTCCCCAGCATGCTGCAGTGTTTTTGGGGTGAGGTGGGGTTGAGCCCAACTTCCATGGGAGGTGGAGGACGAAAGTATGCAGGAAAATGCAACTGGAGCCTCTCTGGAGCAACAGCAACGCTGAGGTTGGACTCCAATGGCTGGAAGGGGTTTTCTGGGTGGCACAAGTAGACAAGTCCAGCTCTGGAGAGAAAAGGAAAGAACTCAGTGTTGTTCATTTTCATTTTTTACTGTTAACATGACAGACAATGCATGACAAAAAAACTTGCTAGGCATTACTGAAAGAGGTAAAGTGATGGGGCAAGGAAAGACTCAATAGCCCTTGGGAGCTTTTCCACCCATGCTTATCCTCTCCCCCTTAGCAATAATTTGTCTGTTAATCTATCCAGCCAAGGCTCAGAGGCTGTAGAATCATAGAATCATAGAATCATAGAATCACAGAATCATAGAATGGGTTGTGCTGGAAGGAACCTTAAAGCCCATCTAGTTCCAGCTCTCTGCCATAGGAAGGGACACCTCCCACCAACCCAGTCTGCCCCCAGCCCCATCCAACCTGGCCTTGGGCACTGCCAGGGATGGGGAATCCACAGCTCCTCAGGGCAGCCTGTTCCAGTGCCTTGCCACCCTCACAGTAAAGAATTACCTCCTTATATCGAATCTAAACCTACCCTCTTTTAGTTTAAAAGCATCACTCCTGTCCTATCACTACAGTCACTGATAAAGAGTTGACAGAAGTGCAAAATTGAATGCTAGGTGTTTTTGAATGGATGTGGCAGTGTTTCAATCTCTTCTTGTTCTGCCCCCACAGTGAGCTCAGCTACAGCCAAAAATGCAATGGGAGGAACTGTAGGCAAAGAAAATAAAGTAGAAAACAGTGCCATGCTGCTCTGTAAGTCCTGGCACATCATCTGCACTCTGTGTTTGCAGCGCCAAGTGCCCTGCCTCAGGAGAAACTGTGGAAAAGGAACAGAATCAGTGAAGGACAGAAAAACACTGTTACAAAATATGTAGCAGCTCCTGTACAATGACAGGTTAAATGGACTCAACATAGAAGAAGAAGTCTGCTGGAATGTGGTATGGATCACAAATAGCACAGAAAGGGGCAAAGGAAGGAATTTACAATTTTGATTTTTTTTTTTCAGGGCACAGAAGTGGGAAGGAACCAAATATAACGTCCAGCATAAAACAGCAGGCTTGAGGCAAATGAAAGAATGTGCGTTGTCCTAGAGGCACATCATTAAATGGCAGGGGGCACTCATCCTGCAGCAGATTTGGGGCTGCTGGCTGATTGTGCAGAGGTGCTGCTCTCTGATCATACAAAAGCAAGGTACAAAGTGGCTTTTCTGTAGGAACCACAGGAGTTCTGCCTGGCAGGGTCTGGTCCCACAGAGGTGACATAAAGCAGGCTATCTGAGAAAATGTTCAAATCTGCTTAAACAGACTTGTTTTAATGTCTTTGGGAGGGGTGCTCCTCCCTGCATTGCATGGGTCCTCTGCAACTGGGAGTGCTAAGCTTTGATTTCATTGATGCAGGTTTCAATCCATCTGCAGGAATTTCAAGGCACTGAAGAAGGTGTTTTGTCTTTTTTTGAAGGTCATGCTTAAAAATGGAATAAAAATAGTTCTCTGAGTGAACCGTAGGTTATTTCTATAGCTTTCTTTAAAGTCAGAATTAAAGAATGGTTTTATTTTTTCCTTTAGTTCATATCTGCTACCCTGATATATTGAAAAAGAAACAATAGTTTTTTTTTTTTTTTTTTTAAAGAAAAAAAAAAGGAGAAATTATGAGTAAAAACAATTTTTATAAGATCAGTAGAAAAGCTATAAGATCAGAGAGAGCACCATAACAGATGCACTTTCCATGGAGATTTGGAGATTAGTGAGGAGCTTTCTGTTTATAGTAAGCTTTTTCTGTAATCTAGCTGAAAATAAAAGAAGAATTTAATAAGGATTATTAAAAAAAAAGAAGTTTTGAAGCACATAAAATGTGTGGATATTAAAACAACAAGGGGTGCAGCTAACTCAATCAGGGATTTAAATCTCGATATAAAATATTGGTATGAATATTTTATTAGATTAAGGATCTTTCTTTATCTGAGTTCGATTCTCAGGAATAAACCCCTCTGAATCATGAGTATTTCTCTGATGTGGTACTGGAACAACCCTAGGTCTCACAGAGATGGCATTTTGGACCAACCCTGAATTTTTAAAAACTTCTTTACATGAGAGCTCTCCCAACTTGGCAGGAGCTGCAGTCCCTGCAGTACACGGCAGTCTGGGCAGGCCAGAAAGCTTCTCATAAAATTGTTGGGTAACAGGAAAACAAGTTCATGTGAATACTTCTGTAGTTTCACTGACATTTCCCCAAAGATTCACTGGTTGGAAAAGACAGTGGAGTGCTGAAGGCTAGATACCTTTTACAAACCTTGTGTTCGAGAAAGATGGCCATTCACCTTAAGGAAGACAATCCCTTTTTAGGATATTTCAAAATGATCACACACTTTCATCTTTTTCTTCCTTCCTTCCTTCCTTCCTTCCTTCCTTCCTTCCTTCCTTCCTTCCTTCCTTCCTTCCTTCCTTCCTTCCTTCCTTCCTTCCTTCCTTCCTTCCTTCCTTCCTTCCTTCCTTCCTTCCTTCCTTCCTTCCTTCCTTCCTTCCTTCTATTTCTTTACTTTTGACTGTCAAGTAGAACAAAAAAATCAGAGAGGAAGATGATTAAATTGGACAGAGTTTGAAATGGCTCACTCACTGATCTAATTCTTCTGGAGTATTACTTCTTAAAATTTGACCCTTTTCTAAATTGGATTTTGTACAGAAAGATAAGGAGGACTTTCAAGACCTCTGAAAGCTTTTCTTGAGATCCAGAATAGCAAGTAGTGTAGCATGCACACAGAGCATGTGGAAGACGAAGATTCAAGTGTCTCTTCCCTCCCATTAGGAACAGGGACTTTAATCAGGATCTGTTGTTTTTCAAAGACCATATGTCTGTGCAGTTAGTTTCTCTATTTTTCTCTGTCTCAATTGCTATTTAATTGTTTAACCAAATTGAGTTGTCCTTTGAAGAGACTGAGAAGTAGAAATTAAGACTCACATCCCTATCTTTCCAAGAAATATTCTTACTTTCTCCCCATCACTCTAAATGTTACCTCTGTAAAATCAGGATTCTTGTCCAAGAAACTAGTCTGTATCTCTGAAAGAGCAGTTCCAAAATCATGTGCAAACTTTTTTTGATATGGACGTGAGTCACTGTTTCTACGTCTCCGAATTTCTTCTTCACTGAAATCAGTCTCATGGCCAAGTACCTTAAACTATGAAATCAATCTTTGTTAAAATTATTTCCTAGGACAATGCCTTTCTTACCATGCTGATGGAAAAACTTTTTAAAAAGGGATTCATTCATTTAAAAGGAGATCAATCTTACAATACTTAGAATTATCCTGGCACAGTTCTGTGGGTTTTAACATTCCTTAGTGAAGTGTCTGGAAAGGTGTTTAGGATTTTGTATGAACTGGTAGCCACAGGATGTGGTTTTGTGCTTATATCACATACCAACATGAATTAATGATATAGAAAGAAGAAAATCAGAAGGAAAAAAAAGAGAGAGAAGAAAAAAAAAGAAGAAAATGATACTTTAGCTGAAAGCAATTTATTGCTCTGTATCACACTTGCATTAAGATAGACCTAAGGATAATGGAAAAACAAAAGTTTTCTCTTTGAAGCCTCATTGGTGTTTACGTAAATGAAGTGGAATAAAGGCATAATGAATGATGCAGAGATAAAACTGCCAGCTTTAAATAAAACAGGGCTTGAAGTTGAAGCTTTGAAATTTTCTACCCCTGTTTATTTCTTATTCAATGCAGTCTTCCAGAAGGCACAAAATATACACTGGATTTTAGCCATATAGAATTTTACATAGAAATTAGCTAGCATTAATGCTCTAATACATCACAGTCATCTCTGAGCACACAATGACCCATGTAACGGTTGGGAAAGAAAGTGGGAAAAAGATGATGTCAACCTCTGTGACACGTTGACCTGGACTTGAGGCTGCAAAGAATGAAATGCAGTTGCTTGCCCAGTGGTCACCCTGAGCTCTCCATCATCATGGTTCACCACTGGGGCACTGGTGAGTGTTCAAGAACCGCAAACTCACTACCCACTTCTTTTCTACCTGTGTACCACTTCTGTGGCAACCCATGACTAGAGACACCTCAGAGTACAAAACATACATTGGAAATACATGTATAACAATTGAAATACTTTGACTGAACTCTGCTGAACAAAAACATAAGTATAACAAGCTGTTTTATGTCTGTTCTGTGCTTTCCCTGTGCACAACTTGAAGGGTGGGACAGCTTCATGGCCGCACTATCTCTTCCAAGTTCACCATAACTCTCAAAGGCAGCTCAGGCAAGCAGAAATACCTGCAGCGCACATAGTCTGGCTGCCCTCTGACACTTCTACTTCTCTATTGGCTGTCATTGTCTCCATCTGATGAAGGAATGGCCTTTCCAAAGGTTTCTCTCAAATTCAGTGTCAGTTTAAATTGTGTATTGCTAGACAGTCCATTGGCTAAGTGGGTAACTATAAATTTTTTATTTTTTTCGTAACTTATTCCTCTTCTATCTGTAGAAAGGGATTGGGTTAAAGCAAAAGGAAAATTCCTCCAGGAATTCTGCTGGGATGAATGGTGGAAAGGATTGTATGGCACTAAGGCAAGGTACAGCGTAATAAAAGTCTTGTTGAACATTGTAAACTTCACCAACTTTTGGTGCTACGATCAGAGCCCGTAACTCCCAGAGTTTTTGCTTCAAGACCTGAAGGAACAGAGGCAAGAAAACAGCCTGCTGTACTATTTACAGAAAAGCTGTATCTCACTGGGAAACAACAGAAAGAATTTTTTTTTTTTTTTTTAACCCAGATGGTTGAATAGAAAGAGACATTATCAAGTAACAGTTTTGTTTCTGTGTAGGTAGGTATATGGTGACTTAGATTAAGTACTCTCAGAGCCCTTCTGGGAATACATCCTGATCCTGCCATGTTTATTACTGCCAACTTCAATGACGAGGATGCTTTCAGGTATGCATTAAGCTCTGCTATTTGAAACAGGGATACCCCGTTCTGGAAATACAATGGGCGTATAATGGTGGTTAAGACATTTTGAAGAAAAAAAGTTTAGTGGACATCTGACTGATCTCAGTTTTGGCATGGGGAGTACCTTCATAGAGAGACCACTGAGATAAGAAGGCAAACCATAAATTTTCATAGTTAAAATGGCCTTTTAATAAAGTTTGTATTCTTCTCTAGCCACACCTTCATTTTTCCTTTCCCCTATACAATTCTCTTAGTACTAACTTGTCATGTTTCATTAATTTTCTTATTTTCTGTGTAGACACAAGCCAAGATAATGTTTTTATTACATTATAGTCTCATTTTGGAAAAGTTGCTTCCAATCTTTTTTTTTTTTTTTTTTTTTTTTTCCTCTGTGTGTGTATGTGTATGTGTAATAGCTCATATATTTTGCTAAGTATTGCAAGTCTGTTTATATGCCTAAGTAGCATTTTTTATTTTTATTTTTTCACTTGGGTAAATGTTGAAAGACACAACAACGGAAATAATAATATTTCAGATAGAAATAAAATGTGACTGTGGCTGTCTTATGAAGAACTGTTCTTGAAAGCTTCCAAAAAAAAAAAAAGTGCAATTTATCTTCAAATAAATCAGTTTATTATATTTGCTTACCTCCATGTAAATCTCTTCTGCTTGTTAAAGGATGGCAACTGACTGAGAAGGACGTAGTGGAGAAGCAGGGGGAGGACAGAGTGTTTTTCTGTTCCCATATACCAAACAAACCTAGTCCTTTTCCAAGGTCAAGTTCAGAAAAAGATAGGAGAGTGTGACGCCTCCAATATTTGTATTAATAAGAGGAACATACTTGGCATATCAGTGCTGCCAGAAGAAAAAAATACAGTATCTCAAGCTTAAGAAAGGAAAGATACTTTCTGAATAAAGATTTCTTTACCTATCATGAAAGGATTTATTTCATCCTGTGCTGCTAATATGTACCATGTGTATGCCAGAAGAAAGAAAACATCAGTAAATTTAGAGGCATAACACAGTGAAGACTGCATTCGTTCAAACCAACTGGTTTTCAAGGTGGCATTGAATGCTGAATTGAGATATCCACATTTAACAATGATGTAACTATTAACATTAGCTCCTTTAGGATGCCTACCCTACTATCACTAGTAATCTGTGATAAAATCCAAATAAAGTCAGTTCCTAGTAGATATTTGAAAGGTTCCTCTGAACAGTTTCTGCTCTTGGAGCTTGCTGCAATGCCCACAAAGCCCAAGGAAGAGTTTCCAATGCCTTTTGGGATTGTGAACACAACACTCTTCATCCACTCTTCATGGAGCAGACTGGCCACATAACCTGGCCAACCTTCATGGGCAAGGTTGAGCTGCCTCTTCACTGAAGTGTAGAGAGACATCAAGATACACGAGCGGTGTAAGTAGTAGCAGCTGTCTGTTAACTTTAATATAGTGTGGTAATGAGCAGCTTGTTCAGCATGAGCACTCTTCCTCCATCCCAGAGCAAAGTCGTTGTAACAAGAAGGCCAATTACTGTGTCCAACAGATGTTTCAGAGGAGAATCATCTTGGAGTATACAAATACATCCTTATAGACAACAGGATAATATGTTGTAAGCATTGATCTCAACTAAGAGCTGGAATAAAATGTGGAGGAAAGGAATAGATTCGTCATTCCTTGATGTCTTTAGTTCAGACCTGAGTGCTTTTATGAAAAATACAGTTTAGATAAATATGTAGATTAATGGTTGTCATATAGAAGTAACTGAGTGACACACAACAGGGTGATTTGCAAGAGGCCAGAGGCAGATGGCCTGACCGTACGCCTCATCTTAACCTGACAAGAGTCTGCAAATATGATGTTGAAGGGCAGATGAAGATGACTGTCTCTTTGGAGGGCAACAGACTGCAGTTTACACAAAGGGAGATGAATTTGGCACTTGAGTTTTCTCAGAAAACATTTTCTTATTTCAGGAGCAGTCTTTCTAAGACACTTGACCTTTTTCTTTTTATTCTGATCAATTAATGGTGTCTGAACATTAGAAGGACAAATCAGACAGTCCCTTTTGTTCATCGAGTCTTGTCCTTACACAGTACTTGGGCAAGAAAAAGCCAGTGTTTTCTGCAAGCAGGATCAGCTATGATGGCTCTGAGATTATGGCTCTGTTGCAGAGTCTGATGTGATCTGAGAAGGTAACAGGACACTGAAAGTATGTTGACATAGTATTACATCTAGGGGAACAGATTCCTCATGGAATCAAGTCCTCTGTCTTTTTTATTCAGTATTTAAAATTACAGGAGTACCTTCCAAATTCCCTGCATGTGGAAATTTGTATTTGTGGAAAACTTATTTTTGCTACAGGGCATCAAGAAGAGAAATACAGCTTTTAAATGTTGTTTTCTAGGAGTACTAATGAGAAAACAGAATAGTTTCAGAAATTAGGCATTATGAGTAGGAATACAAGAGGTCTGCAGCCTTCTATAATTTGGTGTTTCAGGAAAACAAAAAATCTGGAAATTAGGCAGGAAAAGCCTCTTAAAAACAGCAACAATAAAACTAATGATACAAATAGAGTAAAGTAATTAGCTGGAAAATCCAAATGCATGGAGATTAGCCCAGATGAATGGAATATAACCTAGAATGTAGAAAGAATTAGGTAAAGATGTTCCTACAGTCACACACATTATATTAGAGAAATGGGGAGGCTGAGAATGTACACAGCTTGAAAGAAGACAAGGAAATAACATTTTTCAAGAAGTAAGCCTCATGATTTCTACAGGGTAACCTCACTTCTGCCTGGAGCAATGTAGCAATCTAAAAGGAAAATAACCAAGAACAAGCACTCAGATCCTATTTTCCATGCTGTGTAATACCTGGTTCTCAAATAGAAGTGTTGATGGATGGAGACTGTTCAAAATGTTTTTTTTTTTTTTTCTTTTTTTTTTTTTGTTTTTGTTTTTGTTTTTGTTTTCAATTGATTGTTTGCTGCCACTGAGTTTAATAAATCACCATTTCTTATCACCACTTTTCTGTAAATGACAAGTTCTTGAAATTAACTTGTTGGTGTGACTATCCAACAACTAGAGTGTTCATATAGTCTTCAGCTCCAGTTTTACTGATGCAGTAATTGCAAATGTGAGGTTTTGTCTAAGGTGTCACATTGCTGTAAATATTTATGTGTAGTAATTCCCATTTCCAGAAAAGATCTAAGCTGAATTGCAAAACAGAAAGCTTGGGGGCTTATATATTCCTCTGAGGTAACATTCTCAGGAGCCATCCTCTAGATGAGCCATAAGGTCAAGCAGAGATGCCAAAACTTTCCCTGGGTGGAATTCATCTGTCTCTGTCCTTTTGGCTTAGGAGAAAAGACCCTGAGTTTTCATTTTGTAGTATCATCATGCTGAGGTCTATTAGGTGACAAAAGCTAATGGTGACAGTTTTTAAACCCTTTTAAAGGTTGTAACCAAAGTATATAGCATAGATACTACATACAGTTGTGCACACCTCATTGGATTTCCTGTCTGAAGCTACCAGATCTTGGAAAGAAACTCCTTATCACAGTGCCCAAGTTAAACTTGGACCTGTGATGGTTTCTTCCAATTACCTTGTAGGAGGCTTGGAGATCTTCAAAAGCTGCCCAGGCATGGTCCTGGGCAACCCACTGTAGGTGGCCTTGCTTGAGCAGGGAATTTTGACCAGATGATCTCCAGAGCTCCCTTTCCACCTGAGCCATTCTGTGATTTCGTGACATCTGTGTTTGTTAACCATGAAGGGTAGGAATTATTTGTTGCTTCCTTGAACTTATATCCAACAGTAGTCAAGAAGACTTCTGGCAGGCAGTTTGAACATGAACATTTTACCTAATAACGATCAAAACTCAGGAAAGTATACTATCATTATAACCACATGATGGTGTAGCTGTCAGCTGTTTGACTGCCTTGCATGGTAGGATAGACAAAGAATGTGGGAGAAAGGGGCTTGTCTGGAATGAGAGGAATATAGGTAATATATGGTATATGTCAGTTCTTGGATGGGATGGTAATTTAGGATTACAACAAAAAAACTTCAGTTTTGGTGGGATTTGCATAGACAATTTGTAAAGCCTTCTGAAATCAGACCAATTTCTAATGCCAGACACTGACTGCATTGTCAGAGGAAGGTGAATAGGTTTCATCTGTAGCCATGAATTCCAGACAATATGTACTTTTGAATGCACATATTTAGCATTAAAAAGAAAGACAACCTCTGACTAAATTGTGCTTTTAGTAAGAGCCTGGAAAGACCAGCTAAGGAGAAAAAAGAAAGAAAATAAAAGAAACAAACTGTCTTTCAAGTCACCGAATATACTTTGTTTCATTTTCCTTTGTCTTTGTAGTATTCCCTTTAAAAATTCCCAAAGGACATGTGATTTGGAGACACACACTCTGCCCTTTTGTTGCAAGTTAATACATGAGATACACCCAGATTGACCCCACAATGGGATAAATGGAAATTTTCCATTCCATTACTCTTAATCCTTGCTCTTTAAAAGGTAGCACAATTGACAATGTGCCAAATGTAGCACATAATGAACCTTATGAATCACAGTCATTGTTCTTCTGGGGTAAAGACACAGAACAAAGGTTATTCTATGTATTAAGTACTTCAGTGATTAAGGTCTTAATTATGAAGAAAAAGAAAACAGTCACTTGGATGTGTGTCTCTTCCTATATATGTGAAAGAGCTTGCTGATGTTTCAAGTGCCAAAGAAGCTGTACATATATATGGTAGATTGAACTCTCTTCCTCTCATCCTAATATAGCTGGTGAGAGTTTAGCACTGATCTTAACAAAAGTAAAGAGGAATCCAGAAGAACTTGAACCTGGCCACCTCCAAAGCTGATTTAATTGATTTTGGAGGAAATAGAAGCATATAGCTTGTAGCTCTGATGCTACAGTGATGATTTGTTAGATTTTTCTTCTCAGTTGATTCTCAGGTGAAGATGGCTTCTTTGCTATTGTCTTTGGATCTCTGTTTTCCAGACTATATGGTCTGTACACCAAGGGATCATCTTCAATAGATCTCAGAACACTCTAGTCCTGAAAAGCACTTTTTGTGCAACATCTGAAAGGAGCATGAAAATGATTTGTTATAGCTTGGAAAAAAATTAAGTATTTATTGTCATTTAGATATTACTTGTTGGATACATCACAATTTGCTCTTACAAATTACCTGACCTTGATGCAACTAAAACTAGAACCTCAGAAACATGGTGGAGTTCTGATGATTTTTTTTTCTATATGAAGAGCTGGTCACATATGCCAAATATTCAAGAAAACTATAGTACTATAGTGTGACATTATTTTCTTTTCCTTCTTTTTGCTTTTCTAGAATGCAAATCAACACTTATGAAAGCTTTCTTTCTTTCTTTCTTTCGTTCTTTCGTTCTTTCGTTCTTATAGATATTTAAAAATTTCATGGGGAAAAAATTGAAAAAACCTTGCCTAAAAATGTAAAAATCTCTTCCTGTTCTGCACAAAGACTAGCTTATGTAGACATATACAAAATTTATATAATTTTTACACACACACAAATATATATGACATTGTGAATAATCAAACAAAATAAGGAAAGAAAATGACAGACTTCTGGCATAAATGCCCAATTTTTGGAGCAGAAAAGCTCCATCTGTAGTAGAATTACATAGTGCCCGGGTTCATTCTCTGCTGCTGAATTCAGCTGGCACAATATGGACAGATAAATATTATAAAAATATAAAATTTTTTCTTTAAAAAAAAAAAAAAAAAAAAAAAAGGGAAAAAAAAATGATAATTTAGCTTGGAAGAGCAAGATGACTGCTGAAGGTCAGGTAATCCAAACCCCTTCTCAAACAAGGCTACCTTCAAGGTCACTTGTGTGTCAGAATGTCATATCCAGTTGAATTTGAGTAACTACAAGGATGACAATCCCATGACTTCTCTGAGCAACCTGTGTCAACATTTGACTACCTTTATTGTGAAACTTTTTCCCTTATATCTCATAAAAATTTCAGTAGGAGCTCATTGTGTCTATTGTCACTCATCTTTTCACTTTTCAAGCAATGAGCTTTGCTACTACAGAGGGAAAAATTGGAAATGATTTTTAATCAGTTTGGTTCAGTATAAAATGTCAGTAAGTTTGATCCCAGATAACAAAAGATATGCACAGTGTTTTAAGGTGAACAAAAAACTTGTGAAATTTCATTTGGGGTAGTTTATATGAAAAACAATAGGTAAATACTAATCTAATTGCTTTGGCTTATCATCTGTGCAGTTCTGCATATTGTGCCACAGGGAAAATATGTTAGTGAATAAAAAATCAAGAAAGTACAAAGAAATTTTGTCTGTAGATGAAGAAAAGGTGGAAGAAAAGGAAAGTCAGTCACATAAATAAACAGTAGAAACAAAGAAATGAAGGTAAAAAGTTTCTTCTTTTCCTTGACGTGGAACCATTTTTAAGGTGGAGTCATGCGTAAGTATGTTCCCCAGGGACAAGTGGAATCATCTGTCCTAAATTCTTCTTTTTGCAAACACTTAACATAAAATATTGCTGGCTGGATTATCAGTCACCTTCACACTTCAGTACAGAGGATATTTTGTTTGTGCTTAACAAATGCAAAGAGCTCTCTGCTGTTTGGGCTGCCTGTTTTAAATGTAAATATGAAGACATATGTTTGCTTTTGTTTTTGACCTTTCTTGGTAGCTCTGCAGCTGATGAATCAAAAATGACAAGAGGGTTTCTTCTCAGCTGATATTTCTGCTAAAACTATGGCTAATTGTAAAACATGAAGGGAAACAGAGGAGCTGGCTGTAAAATTGCTGCACTCAATAACCTCAGTATTAGCCATTGATGTCAAAACAGGATGATCAATTCCTGAAGCAAAGATTTAAAGACCCACTAGAGAAGAATCTGAATTTTTAAGATAGGAGGAAGCCATTTCTTACTAATTTGGGACAATTCTATTACATACACCAGGAGAGTACCTATCTTAATTAGAAGTTTATATTTATACAGAATGTGTGGAAGGAAAACCCGGATTTTAGGGTCATTTGGAGATCAAAGAGAGTTTAGTCATCACTGGAAAGCCATGCTGAGCAATCTCATTGAAGGAATTTTTCATTTGCAAACCTTATTAGTGAAGGGACTGTGATCTGGAATACCAAAACCAAGTGATTTGTTACTATTTTTCCCTGCATTTATTAACACTGGCACTAAGAAACACAGAAAAGAATATTGAATGAGGAAAATATCCCATTGTTGAAGAGAGTGTATTTCAGTATCTCAGCTGGCAGGGGAGTCTGAGATTTAACTGCGTTCATGTAGTTAGTCCGTTGGCCCTGTGTCCTTCCCAATTAAATAAAGATAAAATAGGGTTGTGACCATAACAAAATACTTCCTCACCCTAAAGCAAAGTGACTGACTTAAAAATGTACAAGTGATTAAAACCCAGGCTGGTTTGGATACTTTTACCAAGTTAAATAGACTAGGTGGGAACCAATACACTTAACCTTGTGAACACATTAAGGGATTCATCACACCCAACTTTGCAGGAGGGACTCACCTTCAGACTCCTAGTATAGTGTCTATGTGTATGGACAAACATCAGAAATTCATTTTGCATCATGCATGACTCAGTTGCCTATCACAGCTGTCTTGTGCCACCAAAGACTTCCTGGTGTATTCAACTGAGCTGTGAGCATATCAGAAATGATGCAGGATTTACAGCAGACCAGCAAAATGTAATTAAAAGATGTATTTGGGTGTCTCAGATGGAGCTATTACATATGTTTAGGCATCTAAACTGCACTTATGTTGTCTCCATAATAGTTCCCTTTGCTTTGCTGGCTGTAGTCACTAGACAGAGAGTCAGAAGACAAATTATTCCACCTTTGGAGAACTTCTCCTGTTCCCCACAGATAGAAGTCTTTAAGTTGCAGTCACTATAGAAATCCTTGTAAAAATTCTCAACTTTATTCCCAAACCCCGTGCAAAATATTTTCAGAGAAATTTGTTGGCCTTTTTCCAAAACACTCTTTGGTCTGTTAGAAGTGAAAGTGAAGGCAAGATCATGAAACATGCAAAGTAGGAAATATTGAAGCTTAAATAATGTAAAAATGTTTTAAATAATGCCGTCTTTCAAACCTTATCTTACATTATAGTGCTTGTATAATTACCTTGCCAGTATTAATTTGGAGAGGAAGTCAGAAAACTGATTTTCAAAAATCATAGCTCTTACAAACCATGGCCAAGAAAAATACATCACGATCACTGCTTAGTTATGTTCTGCTTTTACAGAGATGAGAGATAACAGACTTTCCAAAGTGAGGTTAATGGGCTATCTGCATCTGCAGAGAGTGGGCTTATGCATGATGATGATCCTAAAAGTTTTAAAAATGAAGAAAACCACAGACCAGAAAGAAGGGAAAGGTAAAACAAAAAAGTAGGGAACGTGATTAACCTTTCTCTGAAAGACAAAAATGCAAGTATATCAAAGTCATTTAAAATGTATAGGTGCTTGTCGAAAGTTACTTTTCTATATCAGGAGTCACAGGAGAGGTGTGAAAATTTTCTGTACCACTAAAAGGGAAGAAAGGAATAGGATTTTTATTTTTTATTTTTTAAATTACGATGATTCTCCCTCAAATTGGCTAATGCTAGAGCATTAAATCTACTTAAAAGAGGTGACATAATGAGAGTATGCATAATATTGAATGGTGTAGGGGTAGCAAAAGAGAAATTTAAAGTGCAAGGCTAACAAGATCACCAATGAAATCAAGTAGTGGCAAATTTTACACTCTGGGATAGTGTTTTTTTCCACTGTAATTTATGGTCATTGTAATTGTGCTCTCAGCAGTACTATGTGAACCACAATGACCTTCAATGAGACACTGAGTAATTTTAAGTTTAACAAGAATAGCAAGAGAAATTCTAATAAATAAGAACAAAAAAAGTAATCTTAATGGGTTTTGAATCTTGTCTTTCAGACATTTAATTTCTTATGTATTAGGAATCCAGAAAAGATTTTACTCTGGAGATAATTTACTGCAGTTCTAACTACTCTGTTTTTACTGTATTATTCTATTCTAGACTAGTCTAGTCTAGTCTAATCTATAGTCTATTCTTTATTTATTTTATGCCACCCGCTTCTCAGCAGGACAAGCAGTCTCATGCCTTGGATGGACAGTTCTGGCACCTGCCTCAGTGTGTTTAGCCCCCTGGTCTGGTGTTTCTTTGCCAGTAGGTGAATGGCAGAGGGCATTCAGACCCTCAGGAGGAATCCCATGTATTTTCTTTCCCCTCCATAAGGTTTCCAAATTTGTAAAAGACTTTTATTTTTAAAAGAATAACTGCCCTTGAGACATAATGTTGTAATGTGTTTTATACCCATGAGTAGTGGCTTGCCTATGGCACTCTTTGTATCATAATTGCAGATGCTGCAGTACTGAGTTATAGATTATTGACATCATAAATCACAGTGGTGAATTCAAAGCTATTGTTCTTCATCATGCCAAAAATATCCAAGGTGCTTTAAATATTATTTTTTTAATAACTGCTTCACATTTTAAAATTATTATAATATTGGATGAGCATTTGAGTGATCCAATGATAATGCAGAAAGTGAAGACCATATTGCTGACAAAAAATTGTAAAGAAAGACTTTACTCAGGCTGACATAGACTTGAAAAGAAATCAAATGGATTTACAAAGTTTTACTTTAGCCTATATAGACAAAGGGTCAACTTTGATACGTAGTTCCCTTGTGAATGATACTACATGACATATGAAATCACATTAACCCATAAACCCATTGTGCTAAATGCTGCACAAGTCCAGAAAAAGGAAAGGAAAGGAAAGGAAAGGAAAGGAAAGGAAAGGAAAGGAAAGGAAAGGAAAGGAAAGGAAAGGAAAGGAAAGGAAAGGAAAGGAAAGGAAAGGAAAGGAAAGGAAAGGAAAGGAAAGGAAAGGAAAGGAAAGGAAAGGAAAGGAAAGGAAAGGAAAGGAAGAAGGAAGGAAGGAAGGAAGGAAGGAAGGAAGGAAGGAAGGAAGGAAGGAAGGAAGGAAGGAAGGAAGGAAGGAAGGAGAGAAAGAAAGAGAGAAAGAAAGAGAGAAAGAGAGAAGGAGAGAAAGAGAGAAAGAGAGAAAGAAAGAGAGAGAAAGAAAGAGAAAGAGAGAAAGAGAGAGAGAGAGAGAGAAAGAAAGAAAGAAAGAAAGAAAGAAAGAAAGAAAGAAAGAAAGAAAGAAAGAAAGAAAGAAAGAAAGAAAGAAAAAGAAAGAAAGAAAGAAAGAAAGAAAGAGAGAGAGAGAGAAAGAAAGAAAGAAAGAAGAAAAAAAGAGAGAGAGAGAGAGAGAAAGAAAGAAAGAAAGGAAGAAAAAAAACTTGGTCAAAGTGAAAGGTTGAGATGAGTATAAGCAGATTGGGAGCAGGTGGATGAGGACAAGTAGGTACTAGAAAGTGGTACATAGTTTTTCAGCATGAATTTCAGCATCACAGCATGGATGAGGTGGAAGGGACCTCTGGGTCCATCTGGTCCAACCTCTGCTCCAGTAGGGACACCCACAGCAGGATGCCCAGGACCATGTCTGGGCAGTTTATGAAGATCTCCAAGGAAGGAGATTCCACAACGTCTCTGGGCAGCCTGTGCCAGTGCCAGTGTCACCTGCACAGGAATAAAATCATTTCCTGATGTGTTTCAGTTTGTGCCCTTTGCTTCTAAATGTGTTTCTGCACAGCCGCACTCATGCTAATGCCAAAATTTCACGGGCACCACATCAGGAATGGAGATACAACTGCGGTGATTTTGCAGATATCTGGAGTTCTGCAGAGTTCTCACAAAAGATATCATGAACTGCTGATGGATAGTAGCACATCAGGATTAGCCCTCAAAACCCCAGAAGGTGGATGTTTCAGGGTTTTGGTTGAGTGGATGCATCTTCATTTTAAATAAAAGATACATTAAAAAATAGTAGAATCATATAATATTCTGAGTTGGAAAGTATCCACAAGGATAATCGAGTTCAACTCTTGGCTCCACACAGGACCACCCAACACTCAGACCACATGTCCAAGAGAGTTGTCCACATGCTTCTTTCCTGCCTGAATTCCAGCAGGCTCAGTGCTGTGACCGCTGCCCTGGGAAGCAATATTGTGCACCATATCTTTTCCTGGTTCATGTTGATCTAACAAAGATCTTCTGCTCATCTGGACCAACAGCATCAAGATTCTAAAATTCTGACACTACAAATTATTCAGCAGACCTCTTCACCATAAAATTCAAGAGGATCTTGAATTTTGGATACTTACATACAAAGTGATCTTATTGTACTAGACACCTTATTCCCATATAGCAACTGGTGAGCATTCACTCTGTTTTGCTCCCTCCCATATGATTTAAGGCAATGTGTCAAATATGTATTTTGGGGCAGGACTTGATAAGGAATTTCCCTTCACCACTCTAAATGAAGAACTTGGTTTCATTTCAGCTCATGTAGAGTTAAAATTATAGAGAGATAAGCATAGGATAATCCATCAAAACAACAATCATATAAAACCCCCTATGCTGCTTTCAGAACCTTGGCTCATGCATCTAAAAACGGGTAGGCTAAAAATGAAATTAATACCAGGTTAAGCATTCAGAGAGATCACACAGTTCTGTGTTTTGTACAAATGCATTGACTATTGCTTTCAGGCCCCAGAGGTTTGAATAGATCTACAGACAGTAATGAAATGCATTGACACGGCACTTTGCAAATATAGCTTGACCATTTTATTTCACATGATGGTCCCCCAAAGAGAGAAAATACATGCACACTTATTTTCTTTATTTGACAATTTTTTAATTAGAAAACCAGTCTTTTCTTCATTATAAAATATCACAAGCTGATAAATCTTTGTAGGTTATAGAGAGAATATTTTTGTCTGTGAACCTAATATAAAAGTTAAAATTAATAACAGCATTCATCAGATTATCTCCCCTCCCCCCCCCCCCCCCCGTACTACTTTACCTATTACAAAAAAGCTTATAGGCAACAACCTTTATTTAAAAGTCATAGATTTCTATTGCAGCCTTTCATGACTTGAAGGGATGATATTAATAATTAGATGATTTATTAATTTTTTTTTTTGTGACTCTGACTGGCAAGAATTGAAATGCAGCTGGCTGAGATCTAAACTCATACATGGAATTTTAATGTTCTGAACTCAGTAAAACAACTATCTTCAGGGGAGCACGTAGTCAAATTTAATTACTATAGTACTATCTCTTTTTAAAGAGAATTCCAAGTATTAATTAACATTAAAATTGATTAAGCACTAAAGCTTGAAATTTTACATATTTTTTTTGTACCAGTGTGCTGCTAACATTTGCTGGTCTGCTTGTGCTGTCTGTGTGGTGTGGGTATGCCTATGGACCAGGGCTCTCCAGCTGAACACATTAGGGTTTCCTTCCACATGAGACTGGCATGAAAAGACTTTGACTAAAGGTACAACACCGTAACCTGGATAGTTTTGTAGAATTGCATTAAATTACATGATGACTGCTTAACTCAACCATGTGCCTACATGTGAGGGTACTTGAAAAAGGCCCAAAGTTTGCTTACTGTGTGTTTACAAAGCAGCTGCTTCCCTGGAAAAAAGTATCCAAGCGATGAAATGAAATCTCACATTACAAATGAATGTACAGTATCTACATTAGCTTATGCTCCTCATTAAAACTATGAGCAGTTCATCATTCATATTTAATTAATTGAACGGAGCCTAAAGTCTGGGGTTTTGTATATATTTTGCATAGTGCATTTAATACCCAGTATTTTCTTGCTTGTATGATTAGTGTCTAAGAGAAACAGTTAAATAAATACACAGTCATTTACTTAATGTCACAGTTTATTTAAAGCATTTTGAAGCTGAAATAATGAAAAGAAGACTGAGTAGATTACTTGGCAAACTGCACATAATTTATTACTGCACTGAATAAGCATATTGCACTGTCTACCGTGGTCACTGTTAAATTACCAACTTTTAGACACTGTCTAGAAAATTTTCTATGATTTTGCCCTCCCCCCAAGCTACCAGTAAAAGTCCAGTTTTAATTCTGGACTTTAATAGAAGCACTACTGAAAATAATTAATTGTTCTCACCCCAAGGTCAGGATCAATGACTACAGCAATAATGCTGCTCATCTTGTAAGAAACTTCACTGTTGATTCCTCTGTATGCATCTGTACCTTTTCTGAGATGCATTTGTCAACTCATTCTCTGATTTCCCTCTCAGCAGGCTTGTTCCAAAACCCACTGATGCTCATTAAAATATTCTTGTTGCTAGGCTTCAGGCAAGTCTCTCCTGTGCCTCATCCTGATGTTTGTAGTTTTCCTGCTACTCCCCCAGAGTTAGTTTTTCCAGATATTTGGCTGTACCCATTGTTCTGTCTGTTGGCTTGTCCTCAGAGGAGATGTACTCCACAGAAATCCCTTCAGAATCACAGAGGACTTACCTCACCTCACCTCACCTCACCTCTGCAATGTTGATATCATATGCAGATCTAGACCTTCCAACCTCCCTTCCTCATCAACAGAAAGGAATAGGTGCTTTAAGGATACAATTCATTTTTCCTGCTTTGCTTTCTTTCTCCCCCCCTCCCCCCCCTTCATTATGATACAATGGATTGTGTCCAGAAAATGCCTACTTCTCCCACTTGTCCACGAGTAGAGTCTAGGAAGGTAGGCAGATTTCCTAATCTTGGTCAGAAGTATCCCAGGCTCTCACAGAGCCTTGATTTAAATTTATATTCTTGGGTTGGAAGTCTTAAAAGCAGTTACCTCTTGTCAATTCTGATCAAGGTCAGACAAAGTTTAGCTGCAGAAGCCAGTGGGGTTGTTTAGCTCAAACACACAGAAAAGCCTGATTTTAACTCTTTCCCTTCGGGAAACTGCCACCTTAATGTTGCACATGGGCTCCTAACAACATAAATTGCTGAAGGAGGAATTTGTCTTACTAAGAAAATAGAACTGGATATGAGATTCTATCAAAAAAATAGAATGAAATTGGAATCTATATATATATTTATATATATATATATTTCTAATTTATTATCATCAAAAGAATCACCATTGTATGTGCAGGTGGTTTGGCTAAATATATGGATGCATTTCAAGCTCTTCCATATGTTTCAAAATTCTCATTGTTTCATAACTAAAAGCACAGAGAGCTCCAAAGGAAAAAGAAAGAAAAAAAAAAAAAAAAAAAAAAAAAGACAAGTCTTTCATACTGGAATGTATGATGTTAATGAGACTGAAGTTTCAGCTTCAAACATTACCTTGAAGAGTTTTGAGTTGGGAATGTAACAACCTGTAATAAATGCAGCATAGCCTCCCCTCCTATTTTGATATTCAAAAAGAAAAGGAAAATTCAAAATAAAATAGATCAGAAAGCATTATCTCCTGTTTGTCCTGAAAATATCAATAGTGACTGAATGGATACTAGGAAAGCATAGACAACATATAAACAAATATAAGAATGAGGAAAGTGATGTTATCCTGGGGATTATGTTTGCATTTGTCCTTGATGTATTGCTGTTCCATCTATCTACCTCCATATAACAGACTGTGGTCATTTATATTTCAGTCAAGTAATAGCAATAACTTTGGAAGCAGAACCAGCTCATTCTCATCCTCACCTGTAGCAGGTGATAGAAACATGGTGAAGTCAAAGGGAGAATTTCCAACAGTTAAGGAAAGTTGTAGAACAGTCCTTAGGGTAAGGGAATTACAATTTGTGATAAAATGAGTAAATGTGGCAGCCTATATCAAAAAGGACCCAAGTCTTAAAAAACTATCATGAAACTACTCCTCCTTTTGTGGGATTCAGTATGATTTTTTTATACTGTAGTGATGGGCATGGCATTCAAACATACATAAAGTCTTACAAACCATTGTTCAGCAAATACTAGACACACTACTCTTATAAGAGTGTAATCTAAACAATTTTACTAAAACACTGGACAGTTTGATGCTCAGTGCTATTATTGGAAAATGATGGAGCACAGAAACAGAAAACTGAGAGTTCCTTCTTTACTGTAAGTATTATATTCACTTTGGGTGATGCATAAAATGTCACACTTTGCAATGTATGTGCAGAGAAAGCAGAGCCTTTTGCTGATTCATACTGTAGATTTTCATCCTCATGGAGGATGAACTAAACTCTGGGTCATGAGCTAGTAGAACCTATCATTTGATTGCAAATAGCTGTTTAAATATATATAGATATACATATAAAATAAATGAATCATTTATTTACACTTTGCAATAAAACATGAGGCTGCTCATCCATTATTTATCTCTGTGGTGGAAAATCAAGAATAGGGATGCAAAATTTCGTTGAAACTTTTCTTGCTTATGTTGTACATCACTATGTTCTGAAATAAAATCCCTGGTGTCCTTCCTCACTTAAATTTTGATCCAGAGCAATCAGCAGAACTGCTGCACAGATGGGAAAACACATGGTGCTCCTTGCCCAGGCTTTCAGGCAGAGCAGAAATGGGATCTTGCTCCTTTATCTCTGCAATTTTTTTTTCTTTCTTTTTGTGTCTGTTGAGCATAGTCTAATTCCACTTGTCAAAAGAGAAAACCTAGAACAATTATGAAAGTAAGAGGGAGATGTGAGGGTTGAATCCGTGTTGTTGTTTTTTGTTTGTTTGTTTTGTTTGCTTGTTTGTTTTGCCAAAATAAATCCATTGTAAATCTGTTAACTTAAATTTGTGGCAGATTTCAAAGGCAGCTATTACCAGCACCGTCTCATTATTTCTTCTACCTTACTCTGTGTGTCTTTATCCATCTGCCCTCCCTGGGATTGTAGCTGCCTTCCTCTAATCTTTTTTTTTTGTTTGTTTGTTTGTTTCAAGAGAGCCTAGGCAGTTGAGCCCTACAGGCTCTGCTGCACAACTAATGGTAACATAGGTTGTAGTTTTACACCAACCAATTCCTGTTCTTTTTGAAAATGCTGTTTTTTCGATGTTTGCTTTCTTACAAATCGGGATAAAAAGTTGAATTTTAGTATTAGAGTTGTTATTTATCACTCAGTAATTATTAATTTTACTCTTAAATCCTGGAAGAGATGGATTTAGAAATATTTCTTTTTGCTGTTTTTCAAATGGGATGGAGCATTTTAATATTTCAATGTCAAAATATTTTGTTTCAATTTGTTGACCTTAAATTGTTTCAGTTCATGTCCTTGGGAGATTAAATTTTTTCCTTGTCATTGCACACTTCCTTTAGACATTATAATTTGAGCCTCCTGACTGGCTTGATGTTAGGCTACTTATCCCATGATATCAATGCATTCCCCTGGGATCTTATGTTCCTGTGACCCTTTTTTTAAGGGCAACTTACAAATACACCACATTGACACCACTTGAGATATGCCATTTGGCTATAGAGCCTGACCAATACATGATGGAGAAACAAACATTTGTACAGTAACTCATAAGGTATTGAAAATCACCATCAAATGGGTTTTTATGCTGAGCTGATGCAGAGGAGACAGGTTACTGCATTTGGTCAGAAAATCCTACCAGTTCTACTTCTTGTTAAAAGCCTCTATCACTGCCTTGCAAACCTCACAACACTCAGCCAAGGAGTCTTCCAATGAATGATGTTACTGATGATCATTGTATTTAGTATTTGATAATTCAAACTTTACACAAGGAAGACATCATAGGTCAAACTGCTAGTGCAAAGCAATGTAAGACATACCTATACTCACCTCACTTACTAAGAGAAACTTACTGAGTTCTCAGCATCTCTTCACACAAAGATAGAAATGGCCTTGACTTTGTGCACATCCCCATGCAGATAGACATTTCTTTCAGGTCAAGGGACATTTGCACTGGCACTACATAAATAAACACACCTTTCTATGCAGAAAAATTAATTTCAACAGCTACCAAAACAAAGCTGCTAGCTAGAAGAACCTTATTTCAGGGTTAGGCAGACTATTTGTACTTTACTTACCACAATGCAAAAGCATTTGTGCAAATACAACACCATGGGCAATGCACAAACACAGAGAGATGTACACAGTAAGAAGTACATGAAAATCTTTCAGACAGACATAATCTCTCACAGGACAAAATAATTCACTGTACACACTTGGCACTCCTTACAGTTCCAAGATGCAGCTCATGCAGATTAACAGTTTAAAAATGTCCTCTTATTCAGTTGCTATCTACCCTCCTATTCTGTTGTTATCTACTGTATCTTCTTTCATCTCCTCACTACATTCTTCACTGTGTTATCTGGCATTTCGTGCTTTATCTTTTTGGCTGCATCAAGGCATTACATTTCTAGGACTGTCAATCCATCAGTTTTCACAGCTAAAAAATTCACATTAAAAAAAATCTAGTATGCTTGTATCCAAAGCCTCAGATCTGGCTCTTCACATACTATAGAAATTTTGAATTCTTTTTTTCCTATTGATTTTGGAGAGATTAATGGTACCTGGATATGATAACAAGAGGAGCAATGCACAATTATAACTTTTCTCTCGCATTACTAACAACCCTTTGGATGTATTCATTGTGTTATTAAGTTTTGCAGATCCCTGTGGATTGCAGAGCCCCCTCATATTTCAAAGGTTTTAGTTTATCATGATAATTATGCCAGAGATGCCTGTAGAAATATCTTAATAAAACTATCTTAATGATAGTTTTGAGTGTAGTGTTATAGAGAAAGTTTTCTCTTAACTGTCCACTTAATCTGATTAAAAAATAGGCTCTTGTTTTGTTTTGCTTTGCTTAAATTCTGTTGAATTTCAAGTTGCACTGAAAAATTATCTCAGTTGCTGTGTCTTACTCAACTAGAAGGTATTCAATTACTTGATGTTCTTGGTTCTGCTCTTATTTATGTGGTATTCAGCTTCTCTCATCAAACATTCAGATCCAGTTGCTCCCAAAGTTCCAAATATAAGTCATAAGCACAAACTGTATGAGGGTCCAGATTGTCTCCACTTAGGGTATAATTCTGGTTGTGGTTTGTTTCTGACAAGCAGCACTGAGATTTTAAGGTGAAAGCTGAAGATTGCACCTGCATGTTGAATACTGTTAAGTCACCAGAGAGATCTTGGAAACAATTTCTGCTGACCTGAGACTTGTCAGGACAATGCAGGGCACCTGCAGGGCCAAGGGGAGGAGGGCAATGTGCTACCTGAATATTAAAAAGGCACCAGTCTTTTAACCTACAAGGCTTCACTTTTTTTGGCTCATGTAGGAGGAGTTTTCATAAAGAGAACTTTATTCCTTCTCAGCTATGCATACCCCTTGCCTGTGCTCCAACTGTTTGCAATTTCCACAGGCTTTTCCTGAGCATTTTCCAAAGTATTTTTATTCTGAGCACTTAAATGGAGGTATCATCAGGATTAAATTTTTGCCTGGACTTAACTTCAGAGTACAGACTTACTGGCTTTCAGTAGCTGATCATGGAAGTGGGTCAGTTTGGAGAGGGCCCTATGTCAGGTGACCTATTTCAGTGAGCCTTTGCCTGGATCTAAGGAACAGGATTGAAACTTTCCCTCCTGCTAAGTGAAGGTAGAAGGTTGAGACATCAAAGGAATTCTGTCAAAATTTATATATATATGTAATATATACATATCATATATATTATAGATATTATATATATATATATATAATATACATATATATATATAAATGACTCTTCAGGTTGCCTTTATATGCATCAACAGTGGAAACTATACCTTATAATATTAAAAATGAATTCATTTTTAAGTAGCTTTGCATCCCCTTTCCTTCTGCAACACACTCTTCAAAAACAATGAAACTTGGTCTCTTTCAGTTTTATTTCCAGGCAATTCCATCATTTTTGGGTTTCCCTATTAACACGAGAATGACCAGGATATTCAAACACATCTAAGGATTTTCAAGTCCTTGATTAGATATCCCTTCAGGGGTACAAATGTGGTGAAAATACAAGCTCTGAAAGACTGGCCTTTTTAAGCTCTCTCAGTCTGGGGAACTCCAGTAATGAGGTGATCTCAAAGGTGCTGCACAGCCAGGCTTTTCAAAGCCTTTAGAAAGATAAAAGTACACTTCTACTAGATTTTTAAAAGCTTCTAAACACTGAGCCTCAATGGGAGCCAGGCACCATCTTTAGGTATCTCTTCAAAAATCTGCCTCATTTCCTGACTTCTGTAGCTGTTGGCTACCTTGTGCCCTTAGTGTTTTGTGGAGGTTGCTTATATTTTTATCAGCGTTTCAGTGTGTTTTCTCTTACATTAGATCTTCTATTTTTGTTCAGCTACATCTATTTTTAGCAAGTCAACACATGAATCACTTTTCAAGGAACCAGCTGTCAAGGGACTGCTTGTTAAACTTTATGAGCAGGAGATTCCTCATGCTTCTGTGGTCTTAAGAGGGCTATTCTTCTGGGGATTCCTCAGAAGAATTAAAAATAGCAACCTAATTAATTAAGAACATGAGTGCAACCTCATGCGGAGGAGATGAGCTATTTATAACAGGATGGGCAAGATGACGTGGAAAAACTGTGCTGCTTAAAGGTTTTTGTTTTGTAAAATGTTCCAGTGAAGTCCTAAAGAAAGAAGGATTTCTGTGTGAATGTCAGGGTATGAATTAAAGGTCTGAAAAATGAGAGAATAATAACATACAGAAGAACCCCAAAATTGTATCCTACCATACTGTTAGTTGTTACCAATTATGTTCTCTGTAAACTAAACTTTTTCCATTATAAGGATACAAGAAAACATGGAGTGATCCTCATTTGTATTCCATTCTTGTACAAATTGATTTGGGGAAGAGTTTTGATGTTACAGTGCATTATACATAGGAATAGATATGTTCTCATTTAAAAAGTTGTCTGTCATCTCTGCAGCTGAATGTGGATGGGAAATGTGTGGCATTGTGACTGCTTTTAATGATCAGTTATAAATTCTAATTTACAGCGATAACCAAAGCATTGCTGCTAGAAGAGAAAATAATTTTAATGAAAGACTAATTATTTTGCTTGGTGGGTGTAGCATAGTATATCCCAGATGCAACTCTGAACTGAATTGTTTGTAAATATTAATCCTTAAATTCAGCTTCATTCAGAGCTCTCAGAGGCCAAGGGTTTCTTTCTGTTGACCTCAGAGCCAAGGACAATGTTGTGTGGCTGAGCCTAACCCTTACAAATCATGCCATGTACTTCAGGAGATGATCTTGGTATTTCCTCTTTCTTACCCCCAGCCTCATTACATAACTGATCACATAGGATATGCCTCAGGGGAAAAGGAAGAAAGAAGACTGAGACAGTAAAATGGACTATGTAGCTCACTTACTGAACCATGGAGTGAAACAACCTATGCATCTTCATCCATCCACCACAATACAGAATGAGCAGTTTATATGGGAAGGGGCAGTTTAACTGTTTTGGAGTATTTGAAGCTCTATGTAGCAGGGAAAGACAGATAGCAAGGCAGAAGGCGGCTCTGGGAATACAAATATAAAAATAACTAAGAGTACAACCAGACTGGGAGAACAGTTCTGAAAACCACCTATGCAAAAATTTCCTGGTTGGAACCCAAGGAGAAGCAAGGACTTTCTGTGAGCCAGAGAAGGTGCTCCCCCCTGCCTGCTTCCTGATGCATTCAGGGAGCCAATGCCTTTCACTTGCCTGGAGACGAGAGAGGAGGACGTTGAAGAAATACCTGAATTTTTTATCGATTTCTCCTGCCATCAGAAATGACTGCAACCTCCAATATTTGGATAATTGCCAGGAAGAAGAAGAAGAAAATTAAAGCTCTAAAAATAGATCTACTCCTCTCAGTTTCTATTAATTGTTTTGTTGGCTGACATTATATATGTACAAAGGGAGTGAGATTCCCCCTTCCTTATGCATTCATAGATTTAGTAATACTCTGCAGGCTGTGAACTCCTTCAGAAATAGTCTCTTTTAAGATGTACTCTAGAAAATGATTAGGAGTGATAACTTCCAGACATATGGTGGTGCATTAGCAGGCATCTTTGTAATGTAATGGTGTATAACTTTGAATCTCTATTCAGGAAATGGTGGAGTCTGGAGTGGTTTTCTAGAACAGCAGTCCTGTATCATCACAATTGCACATTATATAGAGTAGTCCTAAGAAAGCAGATCCTTAACAGTACTTTTCAGAGATTTGTTCAAATCTGCTTCTGCCAGTCTCTGCTGACACCACCACCTTTCACATATAAATATTTTTTCCTTAAATATCATGGCTTTGAGCTAACACAAGAAAAGCACTTGCTTCCCAAAATCTCATGGCACAGAAAAACTAAACTACCTAGAAAGAATTTGAGCTGGTCCACATATACACACACACAGGGAGGGGGTGTTGTATTTGTCAACTATTTAGAACACTCTGTCATCTGTACAGTACAACAGGATAGTGGTGGAGACATATGAGCAATAATTACCCAATCTGCAGATAGAAGAAATATCAGGCTAATGTATATAGGCAGTCATAAGTGACAAGCTTCAAATTTACATTTGTAGTTTCTCAACCATTGGTTTTGACATTATTACCTGGGCAGGCAAAACCATTTAATGCAAATTTTCAAGACTATCTGAAAATCAGGAAAACCAGGCTCTAGCATTATATGAGTTGAAATGAAGGCTCTTTAAAAAAATGTGATTTGCTCTGAGTTATTTCCTCAGTTTTATCATCTGTACCCAGAAACATTTACTCTTTTAACAAGACGCCAAGAAGAAACAGAAGCATGTTTATGATATGCTTTGCTAAATTTCATTTTTAGCTTTGTAGTTTTTCCTCAACCAAGAACAAAGCAAATCCCATTTGCAACTGTTCTTTATTGCTGCCTTAGCAGGAATTAAATATCCAGCTACTTACAGTTAAATAAACTCCCCAAATCCTGCATGAACAAAATGAACAAAGCCCATAAGCACATGCTTCTCTCCCACAGAAACCAGTGAGATGTGAGCCTGTGCTTGAAAGATATGAGAAAAAGAATATTTATTCTTGTGAAACTATGCAGGGTTAGAGGTACCAGTGTTAGTTGTAGAGGATCTGTGTAAAGGTACTAAATAAGCTCTGAAAATTGTGGAATCCTTATAGAGTGTGATGTTACTCCTGTGGTAACTTGGTCTGATTCCTGAACAGGAGTAACTAGCTTCAGCACAGTGCCATGCTGACACACCTTGGCATCTGTGCTGACAAAGCTGCCTTTTCTTCTCATCATTGCAGCACTGCTCAGTGGGAAAATACTTCCCATAAGACTATGAGTTTGTTCAGATTTTGAATTCAGTAAATATATTTCCTTGCACAGTGTAGAATGAGGCTAAGTAAAGTATGCTTACTTGATTAGTTTGTGATGTTTCTTGTAATTTATGCCTTGATTTGGCTCTTTCCAGCTTTTTTTGAACCAGCTAAATTGATAAACAGCAAAGCTATTGGCCAAGAAGCAAAGATGTATTTTCAGGGCCTTAACATCAAGTTGTCCTGGTTTGCAGCTTTGAGGGCTCTTAGGGGTTGTAGGGGTTGCTTCAGAGAAGCATCAATACTGGGAAGCCCCTGAGAGCCACTGCAGGAGTTTTTACAGAGCCAGGGAGAAAGATGCTCTAAGCTGTTACACAACACTGACTGTAAGAAGCAACGACTGCATTGTGGTGAGACTGAGCTCCTATAATTGCTCCTTCAGCCCAAGGGGACTGAATGTTCCACACAGCATCAGTGATTAAGCTCTTAAAATGCCATGGATTTGGAAATGGAGGAGCAATGCCATGAAGAATATATGGCCTTGTTTCATTCCTCACAGCCCCTCAGTACCCTGGTATCCCTTTCTCCCAAATCACACAAAACAACAGCATTTGTGGGATGAAAGTAAATAGGTTGTACCATGGATGTTGAACTCATTTTTTTGAGTTCTTTTATCAGGAATCTGATGGATTTCTGATCTCTTCAGCCAAAGAGCAGAAAAGATTGTGGTTCTGAATGCACTTACTTGCAGAAAACATGGTAGAAGCCTAATATCAGCCCAAACTTGCATGATGGTTAATACCCTGCATAGAGATGACCTTCTTGTCTATCACTCATAGCTTAAGAAGTGTAATGGGATTCCAATTTAATGTGATAAAGTGTCATCACAAACATGAAATTCTAAAGCCATCACTCAATGATTGTAATTAGCCCACGGCAGACTGCTCTGAATACTAAAGTGACTATAAAAGGTGAAAATTCTCTTAATTAGCAAAGATGCAGAAAACGTGAAAGGCTGACTCATGGTTAGGAAGGTTCCAATTAAGCTGGCCCAGATTGAAATGATTAGGAGGGCAGCTGTGATTGTGCAAAGGATATAAAAAATGTTAGTGTGATATTAAGTCTTGTATTTTTCCATCCCTGGTCCTGCTGTTCAGTGCAACCTTCAGGCACATCGTCTGTGAACATAATTGTTTCCTGACCTGGCTGCAGAAAAAAAAAAACACATCTAAATGCAACAAACTCTGATGATATTCCCCAAATATTTTCAGATATTGAGTATGATCTGAACAACAAACTTCTACCTGGATGTCATGAAAGCCTGTTCAAGTTGTTCAATTCTATGGCAAGGAGGTCTAGATGAAAAGGATTGGTAAAATTTCTCCCTCTGCAAGAAAACATTTCTCTCCATATGGTGGCATCTTGTTGACACAACATCTCACACTGATCCTCTGATCCTTACATCATCATAGTTGAAAAGCTGCTTAGCCTGGGTTGATCATTCATCTAACAAATTCAGCAGGCATGTCTCATAGACTTGAGCAAGGGAAGATCACCACAACTTCTGCACATACATATTGCAGGAGCATTGACCTGTCCTGTCCTGCCAAGCACTGGACAAAGCCAGAGTGCTGCAATGTGTGTGGGAGCTACAGATAAATTCAGTCCTAATAATGTTAATATAGGTACTGCTGATAACTGGGGCAGCAGGGATTTCAATGCAAGCCAATTGCTCAGGCACTTCCCCCTCTTCTCAGAAGTGTTCGGTTTGCATCCCTTACCCTAAAACTAATTCATATATGTCTGCATGAGCTGCAGTTTTATCTCTGTGATGCATCATAGGACAGAGCACTAAGTAGTTATATTCATTTAAAGTATAGATGGAGGAACTGATGTAAGCAAAACTGCATAATTCTCAAGCAAAATATAACTTACATCTAAAAATCCAAAAGTGGTCATGAATAAGATGGGCAGAGTAAAATCCCCCCCCCTTTTTTTTCGCCCCATTCTCTAATGCCCATGCACACACCCACAATCAGGTGGGATATATAGGATAGCTCATTGCAGACTCATTGCAGATGATAGTTTCTTATAGAAGTATAATTGACAATGTTTTTGAAACTTTTAATTTTCCGTAAGAGACTCTGCTAAGCCTTTAAGGTATGACACATTAAACACTTTTTTATTTTTTTTAAATTTATTTTTTTTTTTTTGCAAGATGCTATGAGAAATTTCCTGTGCTTCTAACCACAGAAACATTTCTCATTGTGCACTGCCATGAAGATAGCACCTGTCTTTAGCCCTGCACTCTGATATCTCCTTGAGGATCTATCCAAATTCAAGGTAAGGATCTTTAAATTCTGGATATTTAATACTTATACACTTGCTGTGTTTGTGGCAGCTGTGTAGAGTCTTTCTAAAGAGAAGACAGATTCTTCCTGGGGACCAGCTGCAAATATATCTCTATCTGAGGACAAAATATATGCATGCAACCTAATTTTGCCTAACACAGAGAAGTTACTTTGATCAATGCAGACCTGCTGCTGAGATGAGTGGAAAAGTGCCAACAACTCAGGAAAGATCTAAGGTCCATCAGTTGACATGCCACCATAATCCATGCAAAATCCAGCAAAGAGGGGACAAGGAAGTTTTTTCAGCAATAACAATGATGACAATTTTTTTTTTTTTTTTTTTTTTTTTTTAAGAAGAACTAGAACTAAAAATTCAACCAGCTTAAAAAAGGAGGAATTAATTGAAAATCTCAGTAGCTGGCAACAGTTTAAATTCATTGGCTCCATAATTATGTATTGATTTTTTCATGTTCAAATCCCTATATTACCTTTTATTTACAGCATTTACTGTTCAGTTTTCAAAAATTAAAAATAATAATTACCCTGGGACTATATTATACCTGAGTATCCTCAGTTAAGCACAGAACTGTAATTGCTGTTTTAGAATGATGATCTACCAAGATGAAATCCTGCAGGTCAGAACTGTCACTGAAAGGCAGAGAGACAGGTTTCTGTTCATTTATTTTGTTTTATTCTTAAAACTTCCCAGACCAGATCTGGGCTGGGAGAGAGAGAAACCTTCCTTAGACAGAGATCTAGAAGTGAAACTTGTTTGTGAAAATTATATTGATCTTTTCTCTAATTTTAATAGCAAATGTAGTTGCAGAAGCCACCACCACATTATAGTCTTTGGGGGACATCTCTATGCTAGCCAGACATACATTGTCCTTGTTTCTTTGAGCTCAGCAGAGTCTAAGGGCTTGCAAGTTGAAAAGAGTCTCTAGATGTCTCATTTGCAACATGCTTAGAAAACTTTGTCAAGGTTTTCTGTGTCCTTAGCAATGAAGAGAAGTTGAGAATATCTGGGCTACCTTTTCTCATAGCCTAGTCATAGCAATCTGGAGTTTCTGGACTAGGCATTCTTTAGGAAACAGGGAGAAAAAAGAGAAAGCTATAATTTTGAGAGGTGTTTTTTTCACTTCAAGTCAAATTTGCTCTTTCCTCATGAAAGTGAAACTGGCACAGGATTAACACAAGCACCTAGTTGAGGCCAGTAGAAGTAATGTTGACTTCTCCTAATCTCATGGAAAGCCAAAGCCTCTGAGGCTACAACATCAGCCTCTGCTGCATTTATTCATTTATTTATTTGTGAATATCCAGTTCCAAGTAAGATAGTGTAAATAGATGTAATGAAGAAAAAAAAAAAACAACAACATTTCTTTTGTTTCAACTCCAAATAAATCCAATGAAAGAAGAAGAATAGAGAAAATTGTGTATTTTACATCAAAACAGTTAAATAAAAACAGAAAATGGGAAAATTTCAGCAGCCTTAAGTCAGAACACTGAAACTTGAAGACAAAGTCCTCTGTAGGTGAGCAGATGAGCTTCATTGACAGTTATATCATGCAGGCTGACTTATATCAGCTGGGATTCTTGGCTGTGAGTGCAGGAATCTTTCTGATACAATAATTAACTTGATTTCCAGAAGAGGGGAGCCCCTGTGCAGTTGATTTACAAGAGAACATTTGACATGGGGCCAGCACAGATATATTGCTGTTGCTGAGCATTTATTGTGTGGCTTGACTCTGTTCATAAGTTGCAGTACTTGTAGTCCTGAATTTTTAGGCAGAAACATGACAAATTTCTGAAGTCTGACTACCTATTTGCAACATGCATTGTAAAATTTTGATGACAAATGATATTTCAATTGAAGTAATTTCATGACTTCTTGCAGTTCAGCTGAACAACCTCAGTGTTGTACAATTAACATGTGTTTCTTGCACTCAATATTACCCAGGTTTCACAATGGGGGTGTTTGGTGGCACCAAGACCAGAGTTACCTTTTTACCTCATGAAATTAAAACTAGCTGCTTTTCTTTCACCAATGAGAGTTTTGCCAGCATCCACTAGCAGAAGCACTTTTCCAGCAGTGTCCCTTTTGTGAATTTTAAGTCCGCTATCTAGAAATCTCACCTAGGGAAGTGGTGATTGATTTAGAAATGGAAGGAAAGTGTATCTGCAGAAAATAGCCTGACAAGATGGACGGGCCTACATGCTGGGTCAGGTGCCCTCTCCAATATGATTGACAAGGTTGTGTCATCTGATCCTGTGCCAACCCATCTTTCTCTTTTGACAGGGGACAGCTCTGTGGGTAAGGACAGAGCCTTAGTTCAGTAGGTTTCCTATACAGGAGGGTACTGAAAACAAGGACTTCAGATTATGGCCAGAGACTTCAACAGAAAACCAGAAGATTAACACTTGCACTAGATGGGAAAGGGATTTTTGCATGCAAAAATACGCATTTTAATGTGTCCTAAGCTCATCATTTATCACAAAGAATCACAAAGGCTGGAAAAGACCTCCCAGATCATCTGGCCCAACTGTTCCCCTACCACCAATGTCACCCACAAAGCCATATCCCTAAGCACCATGTCCAGCCTTTCCTTGAACACCCCCAGGGACAGTGACTCCACCACCTCCCTGGGCAACCCATCCCAATGCCTGACCGCTCTTTCTGAAAGGAAATTTCTCCCCTGGTGCAACTTGAGGCCATTCCCTCTAGCCCTATCACTAGTTACTGTGAGAAGAGGCTGACTCCTGGCTCCCCACACCTTCCTTTCAGGCAGTTGCAGAGAGCAATGAGGTCTGCCCTGAGCCTCCTCTTCTCCAGACCAAACACCCCCAGTTCCTTCAGCTGCTCCTCACAGGACTTATGCTCCAGGCCCTTCACCAGCTTCATAGCCCTTCTCTGGACGTGATCCAGGGCCTTGATGTCCTTCTTGTACTGAGGGGCCCAAAGCTGAACATAGCAAATTTACTCAGGGGCCTGTGATCTGCTTGTGCACCTTCATTATCAAAAGCAAGAAAAGTGACAGCACGGAGGCAGGGGCAAAGGGACAGCACTGAGCACCATGGGTACAGGTTCCCTTGGGCTTCCCAGAGCTGGTCAGAGAAAAACTGAGGAAACAATGTACCAACACTACTGCTGAGGACAGAGTAGCTGAATACTACCAGGGTTGTGGAAGCAAGGGGAGAAGCTGAGACATAACTTGGTGAGAAAGGAGGTGTCGACATGAGTGGGTGGTGAAGAAGGAAATAGGTCATGTCCTATAGAGGCAATTATCTACTCATCTCTGTTTGCGAAACTTAAACATTTGGTTGCATTTAGCATAGCTTCAGGGCAGCTGTAAATTGTTTATCTGCTGATAGCCTGTGAGGGTCCATATGTCAGCTCAGGGCTGCCAACTCCCTCACTCCCCTTTTCCCAGTCTCTAAGGTGCCCTGTACACCTTGTGAGGTGCCAATTCCTGGTGCTGCCCAAGGTCTTATCTCCACGTTTGCTCTTAAAATAAATAAATAAAAAGATAAAAAAAATGACAACACCAAAACAAAAAGCCTGTACGTTTTTCTCTAAAACTAAATGTGAGGGAACAGGTACCTGACAAAATCATCCTGTAATGTACATTAATACTGAATATCTTTCCATTAAAGAAAGGGAAAATTCTAATATTAAAGATGAATATATTTTATTGGAGAATCCAGTCTTTCAAAGACATAAGTATTTGGTATAGAATTTCAAGCTCAGTAAAAGGTTTTTATACAAATATGGTCATGGTATAATCTTGAAAAATATTAACAGTTTTCAGCAACAAGGGAGCTTTATGAGGGAGGAAAAAACAATATTGACTCATGGTGTTTATTTGTAGCATAGTAAAAATTGCCCACACCTGAGAAATTTCAGTAATTAAACACCTAATGCTAAATTAATCCAAAGAAAGGTTAAGCAAATTCTACAACTTAAAAGGGAGATAGAAAAGCTAATCACCATGGTCTTAAAAAAAAAAAAAAAAAAAAAAAAAAAAAAAAAAAAAAAAAGAACAAACATTATGTTTAATTAGAGTGCAAATGGACATAAATAACATTTGGAAAAAATGTCCTTCATCTGACGCTGCAGCACTTGCTTAATTTAGTCCTCTTCGTATTCTCCCTGCAGTGATTCTCAGCTGCTCACAACTGCATGGTTCGCAATGGTCCAGTCACCCAGCTCCCACCCTGGAGCCATAATGACCCATTTTAGAACCCCTTCCCCAAACAGTACAAAAATCAAACCTTTTGATACCCATAATTGGAAAATTATGTATTGGCATTTTCATTGCAGTTACTATGAGCTATGAGCATAGATACCTTGGAGTGGCTAATCTGACACCTCTTTAGACACATGCTCACAGGTATGTTTTCTACTCATCCTGGGCTATTCACCAGCTCTGTTAGTTGCTGTTGGATGTAGGCGAGGGCCCTCATCCTAGAACAGCTATCTGAGCTAGATGAATTGCAGTACTTATTTCTCTCCTTTGACTACAAGCAGAAGGGGAGCTATTTAATATCTGAATTTTTGTGTGCCTGAGCTAGGACAGATGAATTCCACTACTTCCTTTTTTTGTGTGGTTGTGCATTTCCATAATACATTGGCTACAGACATCACATGGGGAAGACTAATTTCCTGAAAAAAATACTGTTATCTTTCTCATTAGACTCTTAAATACTTATACTGCCTGTATTGCTATTGAGCTTGATATTTTATTTTTAAAAAGCATTTTTTTTTTCTTTTAAGGAACTATTTAGTTACACTGAGCCTTTTTACAGGTGCTGAAGAAATACCTGATTTAAGACTCTCTGTCTCCTTTTAATATTACAATATCTCCTTATCTCAATCCTGACTCAGGCAAAGGCTTATGTACATATCTTTAAATACATCCTGATGGCTTCACTGAAGCCAATGGGATTATTCACAATGTTTCTGGCTTGGCAGTTGCATCTGTTTTTTCAGGAATGGGGACTCAGTCTCTCTTCCTGGTGTGCATAGGTGTTCCTCACCAGATGCAGCCCAAGGACATGTATAGCATGCTTCTCCACTTCTGTTGCATGCATGTCATCATTCACATTTAATTTAAATAAAAAACAGCAGATGATACCATAGTAAGTTTTACACTGGGCACAAAGCCAGTTTTTCTTTTTATTGGTAAAGCTGGGTTTAATTTCATCAAGCAATTCCTCTCTCATCCATAACAGAGGCACATCCAGCACTTCTCCAGAGTATCACTTGAAAGAAATAATGAAAGGCATTAAATGAAAGTTTCATTTTTTCTTTTAAAAATGAACTTTAACATAATAAAATACTGTAGTCTCATTCTGAGTCAAATACCTTGTTACTTTTTTTTTTTTTTTTTTTTTTTTTTTTTTTTTTTTTTTTTTCCAGGAGAAATGCTCAGCAAGGCTTTGTTCTTGCCTGAGTGTTGTATGACTGTAACAAATCACTAAAATGTCCCTGAGATGTCTCACATCAGGGAAATTGAAACCCTGAAAAATATATGTCCTTGGCACGGTCTTCCTATATATTGTGAAATTGCTACTACAATTGCAGGATTTAGTATGTTATGGGAAATGGGCCTTTTCTTTTAAAGCCTTTTTTTTTTTTTTTTTTTTTCTCTGTACAACTCATATTTAACTTGAAGGAGAGATAAGTGCATCCTTATTTAGCTCAGTACTTAAACACATGCTTAAATCTAAAGATGTCCCAGTCCATGAGACTTAAGAATTTGATTAAATGAAGTCATTTACTTGAGTGCTTTGCCAGATTAAGATCTTCAGAAGTAAAATACCAATATGAATACAGGCTGCATGAGGGTCTAAAGCTGTAACTTTCCAGTAAAGCAAGCATTGACAGGGGATGGGTGCTCTCTGGCCCTGAAGGAGGCTGGCACGGTCAGTTAATGTCAATACTATTGAACAGTCCTATATTCTTCAAAATGGGTAACTGCAAATAAACAGTCTGGTGGGAATGGTTCCTGGAACATGCCAGCATCCAGACTGTGCCTGGAAATTGCTGGGGAGGGAAAGTAGTTTTCCCGGCCAAAGCTGTGCCAGGATCTTCCCTAGAGACTTAATAGTTTTGAAGATTAATTCCAGTCCCTGTGTCATGTCATTACCTGGAATCACCTCCAAAGGTAATTGCCTTGGTCTTAAGAGGTTGGGCCCTAATTTCTGTACTTCCATTGGCTGTATCATACCCACTATGATCAAGTTTCATGGTACTGGTCAGTAACAGTTTGTTTTTATACATGTGGATCTTTGAGGTAGTCAGAAGAGAAAAAGTTCTTCTTCAGGCCTAGCTGTTGCCGCTGTTTCTAGCTGTTTTCGTAGCCAGATAATACTTTTCTGAAACTCTCACAGGAACAGGTGACTTTGTCACTCTTTGCTTTTCTACCTAATGATGGAAAGTTGATTTGGCAGCAGAACTAAATCTTGCAACGACCTTTTTTTTTTTTTTTTTTTTTTTTTTTTGTAGAGACAAAACAAGATCACACATCTCACAAATCCTACATACTTGGTATTCAGGTGTACACACTGAGAATAAGAGCCTGTCTCTGAAGAGGTACATGTTAACATTGCTGCTGCCAGATGCTGCAACTCCATTGTCATGGAGCTGAAACCAAAAGAAAGTGTGCTTCTGACAAACAGGATATTTTTGTAGATCAAGAGTTATCTTCACTGCAATATGTGAAAAAACTTCAGTCCATATCAATGAGAGGAAATAAGATCAAAGACATCTAATGCCTGAATTACAACAGAAACAAAAGAAAAAAAAAATGTTCTGGACCAAGATTTCTCTATTTGTGGAGACTTCTACACTTCACACAATTGACATTCCTGTTCAAACTTCCATGTAAAAAATTTCCATCCATGACTGAATGTAAATTCTTTCATGATATGTTCTCAAGTGGCTTACTGAAACAAAAATAATGCTCTTTGTTCTTTACAAAGGAACTCAGTGCAACATCCAACATACAGCTGAGAGGTGCCAAAGCCCAGAATGAGAAGCATGTTTACAGCAGAGAGCTGTCACAATACTTTGTCCTGGAATACATCCCTGCTCTGGCAGAAGCCATGCTAGTCTTGTCAGGAATTTAGTACATAAACAGGGTAGGCTCTGATGTGTGTTTAAGAGAACTACCCATGTGATATTGCCAAAGTAGTGGTGTGGCAAGCAATGGTGACACCATTATTAATCTGTATTAGAAATACGGCCCGGAATATCCAGCAGGCTGATGCAGAGGAGATGAAGTTAAGCAGTACAATGTTGAAGTACCATTAATTTTTCTCTAGTTAAGGCTGTATCAGCATTTCCACTAGAAATACTTGCTTCCAGAGGCTTGTATAATTCAGCCTGGAAAATGTGCTCTGAGCAGAAACTTGGCACAAAATGTTCCTAGCAGGGGCAGTATTTTCTTTTCTAGGGCATGAAGAAATATCCATTTATTTTTCTTTCTGAGATAGAAATACAGAAGAAAACTATGCACTTCTAAGATAAAGGAATGCTAAAAAAAAAAAAAAAAAAAAAAAAAGTAATGCCTCCTGTAAAAAGAACACAAATAATACAATTTTATGAGATAGAAAGTGCAGAAAAAATTAAGCCTAATTATTTTCTGAGTTTTCTTACAGAAAATTTTCTGTCTGATGAAAGTTTTGAGTGCTGTTATAAATTAGCTACTTCTATACCAGACTCTGCACTTTGATGCATCCAAGCATCTCCAATTTATTTCAACAAGGTTATGCTCTCAGAGTTTAAAAAAAAAAAAAAAAAAAAAAAAGGAAAATTTTGAAGGGGTTGAGAGCTCACATGGAAGATTAAAGTACAAAATAAGTCAAGCTGCAAAGAAAAGGCAGCCTCAGGGAGTGGGAAAGAGAAACTTTACTTTCCGTAATGAGGAAGCAGGAAGAAAACACGAGTAGTGGTGCGGGCACGTTGGTATGACAGAAAGGAGACAAAGAATCCAAGGAAAGATGAAGTTTGGAACTGTTTTGTCCTTCTTTGTTTTCAGCAAGATTTTGTCTGGGGGTCTGGGCAAGGAGGTCAGATCCCTGTTTGTGCTGAAAAATAACAATCCACATCAGCTTTGTGGATAAGCAACACTGCACACAGCTATAGGCAGGATGAACATCTAAGTTTCACATTGGATCATTTGCTTTTAAGCCACAAAGGAGGTCAAAACACGTGGCTAAAAGAAAGCCTTGTGGATTAAGACGAAAATCTTCCCCAAAACTTCCTGACTGATGTGTCAGAAGAAGAAGTGCACCTCTTCTCAGACAGGTGGGATTTTGTTAGGGATTTTGTTAGTGCAGTGGGAAATGGGGATCTCTCAAAGAACACCTCTAAGAAAGCTCTGAAAATGTCATGGTGTGAGGTGTTTGCCTGTGTGCTGCTCTGATGACAAATTCCAGATTACTCCTGGGGAAATGTAGAAACTCTGCCAAGCAGGTACCTCTAGGAGACTGTGGTGCTACTGAAGAAGGAAGACAACAGAAGATGAGGGCATGGAACATGTGCTCTTGCAACATGATGTGCATCTTCCAGTTCTCATTCACAACTGTATCATGTAAGGGAGCAGCTTTGAATATTCTTCCCAAGGGGTTGTGAAACCAAAGATGTGATCCCTTCTTTGGTGCAAGTGGAAAACAGGTTATAGAGAGGCTCACTCACTTGGTTTATGATTTTCCTTTATGCAAGTCTATGGTGAAAAGAAACATTCTGCGTGATGGATGAGCTTCTTTCCATATTCAGTCTCCTTCCCAGTTCAAATGTCTTCTTGTTTGACTAAGATTGTATAGGCCAAGAATCAAAGTTTGACTGTCTATAATTTGATTACATTATCCTCCACACAACATACTTCGCTTGGTTTCCACTTCACTTTAACCTGGAGATTTCCATCAGAGTAACATACTTCTGAGACAGTCTTAACAGCATTTTTTATTTAGAGCTTTTCTGAAGGATACTACCTCTCTGTGAAGTATTCCTTTTCCCTAACATGTCTCTTGTTCACTGACTGCCTAACTTTGCTTTTTAGTATTTCCTAGGTCTTCAAATGAGAGCTTGAGGTACTCAAAAAACCTAACATTGCAATGAAAAACAAGTTATTAAAGTCTATAATTACAAAAAAAAATTAATCTAAGAGACTTAGCATGGTGCTTCCTTAAGGACAATAAGCCAAGTTCTTGTCATAGTGAAATATGGAATAACTCCATTGAAATAAATCTTAATTATGCTTGAGTCACTACTCAGTGTGACTTAATTAAGAGCAGAGCAGTGAGAGCCTTTTAGGTTAAAAAAAAAAAAAAAAAAAAAAAAAAAAGGAATGCTGATTATACAACTACTTTACTTCATATTTCTTCCTTCACCCTAGTTCCTTTCTTTCCCACTGAAGAAAATTTTGAAACTAGAGTTGCTCAGCTGAACTCAGATAGATATTAACATATGTCAGGTTACATCCTACATAGGAAGTTTTTGAGGTAAAAGGCTGAGAATAATAGTCCTGAAGGTGATCTCTACATTATACATGCAAGATGCCATGCATTCATACCTATCTTGGCCATAAAAAGTATGTTGATTTGTTAGGCAATAAATTCATGAAACTTCAGGTACTGGACTACAGAGGTAAAACCCTAATTCTAACAAAAAAAAAGACAGGAGTAGGTTAGTTACAGTTAAAACAGCCAGTATGGAAAAGTGTAATGGAAAAAATTACAGGACACCTCCACTCCAGCCTCCTGAATGCAGCATGCAACAATGGCTATATAGTATAGATAGATACATTATTCAACAAGCATATAAACAATGAAGAGATTCGTTTGTCATGGTTTCACTTCTTGCTGGATAGAAAACATGCAAAGCCATATATATCATGGCAGTAAACCTGTTGACTTCAACAGAGTTATCTCAACAGTGAACTTAAAATAACAGTGAGGGAATGAAACCAAAAAAGTAGGAAAACCACACAGAACTCTTGCCAGCTTATGTAGAATATATATATATAAACAGACATTAAAGGAAGATGTACGCCATCCCAGGGAACTTTTTAAACTGGTTTAAAAAAAAAAAAGGTATAATGAAAATCCAATATGCAGCATAGATGAGAGTGTCAAATTGTTTTGGTGTGTGGGCTATGTCCTATGTTCACACATACATATGTAGATCCAGCTGAGCTGAACAGGTGCCATGAGGCTGCAGAAATGGGTCAAAATTATTGAAATATATTGAAAGCAAAACAAGCAAAAAATAGGAGAAGACATTAAAAAATATGGACTACCCGTCCCCAAATTGTTCTGGTGTGGCTGAATTATAGAAGAAAATAATCACTTTTTTAGCTTGAGAAGAAGTTTTCCTTGGTCCACGGAGACTGACATATCTGCAGAAGTAACAGCTGCAATCGTCTCTCCTGGTAGGTCTGGAAAATGGTTGGTAAGTAACAAAACTACATCCATGGAAGATCTGTTCGTTTATGTTTTGTTTGTTTGTTTGTTTGTTTGCTTTTTTTTTTTTTTTTTTCTCCATTCCTGTGTTGACATGGAAATAAAAAACTCCTAGTCCCAGAGTACATTCTGTACATTTTGTGTCTCCTACTGCACTGTATGGTACTGAGAGAGAAACTGGTTTGACATCTCATTATACTCTAGCTCATTTGTGTGAGCCCACCCTCAATATTAACGTCTCCTGATTTCTTAGCTCACTATTCTCCCTGGCAATTTTATAAGCTCTGTTCTGCATAAAGGCCTCATAAGCCAAACATAAATTTTGAGCTGAGTTACACCAGGGAATTATCCTCTTAGACTCTTGGAAGGCAATTTTCTAAGGCTTTTTTCTTTTTTCTTTCACTTGATATTAGGACATTTTAGGTGGGGTTAATCTCACCAAACTTAGATGTGTTGGCATGGCTGATATCTGTGTCTGAATTGCTTTGAGCTTCCTTTACCACCAATGGTCAGAAACAGGCATTTTAAAGGTGTGATTCATTTACTCCTAACGAACAGCTGTAAAAAAGACCAGAGGTATCTGTCCCCCTCTTATGTCCATAAAGGAAGCTTAGATATTAATAGCTACATTGTCAACATCCACAGTTAGATGAGATGAATCCCTGCTTTGATGGCTTTGGAAAATGTTACTTTCTTCAAAACAATGTATGACAGAGTTCCCTGGGATACATCTCTGTGGTACAAGAGAAGACCAATAACTTCCACTGTGACACACAGAGCAGGTGGGAAAAAGGACACCTTCAGAAGTGATATAAAGGGGTCACAGTTGTGCTACAACGATCCAGTATTGTATGGACAGTGGAGGAAACGTAAGAAAAGGTATGGAAGCCTTGACATTCAGAACCAACTGTTCTAAAAAGGTGGCTATTGCACAATGTCTTTGAGATGCAGATCAAAGTCAGTAAATACTTCCCAACTAGAGACACATATGAGCCATAACCCAACATTAAAACATCCCCACTCCTAAATCTTACCAAACTATTTAGACCTCAGTTTTGCAGTTGACCCTTTAATATCTTGGGTCAAAACAATAACCTTGATCTAGATACACCTGAAGTTTAGATCTGGATTCAAACCTTGAAAGCTTTGCCTATCTAGAAAGTTTACCTTTCTCTAAAACTTGTTGCACATAAAATGTCCCTTGAACAATCAAGAGTTTTGACCACTCCTATAACACAGAGGTCATTTTTTGGCAAATGGTAATGGCAAAATACAGAAAGGACAGAGAAGAGGAAAAACTGCATATCTTGAAAACAGAAGCAGTTAATGAACATTAGAACTGACATTCACATGGCTTTTTGTGCTGCAGGTGAATTTTGTCTGGCTCTCCCTACCCATGAAGCAGTAGAAAGAGGTGGGAGATGTCACAGAACAAAGAATCAACTTCTTGCAGAGACTTTTTTAGTGAAACATATATACATACCCTCGTCATCAAACTGCACGTCTGAGACTCAGTCAACCAGCCACAAATAAACATTTGCTTCCAGATGTCTTGTAAAGGTACCCACAAGTAATACAAAGTAGATATAAACACTCCATATAGTGATATCTTTACATAGTGTCCTCATGGATACTATATATTCCGGAAGACATTGCTCATGTAGGTGATGCTATACCATATTCCAGAGAGTAGAAAGCAAGCCCTTTTAAAATACTGAAAGGGGAGACGGACATGGCGAGCTCCAGCGCTGAACTGGGCCAAGAGCAAACTGAAATGGCTAAATCGGTTTTCATCCCTTCTCTTGGGTTACTATGCTGTATAGCAGAGAAAGTCATTCATAGCTCTATACAGTACAATTACTAGCATCACATAGTAACTGTGGATTTTCTGCACTCTTCTGTGAAATTTCAACTGCCAGAACAAAGCTTTATGTTGCAGACAATCGACACTCAGATATTCAGGAATAATAATAATAAAGACATTTTGCCCTCCCCTCCCCTTCCCACAGGGGACTGATCTTTTTACAGCTAGGGCTTTCTTCAGCCCCGTGCAAACTTGTTATTTTGTTTGTTTGTTTTTAATGTCGCAAGTATTTGACTGATGTTTTGCTTAAGGAAGGGGAAAATCCCACTTCCTGCAGCGTACTGCAGGGACCAGCAAACATATCCCTTCGACTGTTGGACCAAATACATAATAATAATAATACTGTGCGGGTGCTCCAGAGCTGACTCAGCTGTAACACGATCACATTATGTCTGTGATATGCAATCCATCATTACATTTAAAGCGCCTGCTTGATTAATATTCAGTATTTAATGTCAACACTGATAAATTAGGATTCAGAAGTGTTACACTGCAGGAACTGCAAATACTGCTGCAGTGGTAATGGCCTGGGTTAGTTTCATGGGATCTGCTAGTTCAAGGGGAATTTCACAATTCAGAAATGCCAAAATGTAGGTATGGTGATAGCAACCAGCTGTGGCTTCTTGGGATAAATGGCATATGTCAGTTTTAAAGACACTAAATATTACCTTTTCAAATGGCGAATGGTAATTTCTTCTCTTATATAAACAATAACTCTCTCCCTTGGCAGTGCAGCTTTGCCATCTAAATTCAGACTAACTTGAACTGTGGTGTTGTAGATATACTGAAATTGGGAAGTACTTTGGCTTAGATTGATTATTTAAACATCAGCTTCCCATGTGCATAGGTTTTATCTTAAACAACTTGCTCAAGAAAATAAGAAAAAAATGCCATGGCATTTTAAAATCTCTCTTGGTTTTGTTCCCTTTTCTCAACTTCAATGTTTTGTTTGTTTTCTTGTGGACAATTTTATCAAAGTATTCTGTCTTTTTTCACTACTGTTTACTTAGTAGTAACTTTTCTTTTCAACTCCGCTTCAGTCTTAATTATGACCGATCAGGTAATTCCCATTATAGCTACAGTTTGAGATTCGGGAACATTTAATGGCCAATAGACTTTTCCCTGGTGGAGAATGAGGATTCAAAGGAAATATTTGTGGTTATTTTTACTTTCATTATTTTTGTTAAAAAAAGTTTGCACCTTGATGTGTCATGAGTACCCCTTCTTGATCTTCCTTTGCCTTGTCAGACCTGGCCAGCACAAGCAGCTGAGATCTTTGCTCTATTTTCCCTGCATCTCTGTGCAACACTTTTTTAAAAAGAGGAAATATTATTATTTTTTTTCTGAGCCTTTCAGACTGCTGTCACATGATCAGGATTCTCCTGAATTTCTATGCATTCGATCTCTTCTCGTTCCTTTCTTTTGGCTCGTTTCTTTTTCTTGTGGTGCTTTTTGGAAGGTGGGAAAAAGGTTAGAAAGACAGGCAAAATAACAAAACAGTGCAGAAGTGTGCAACTGCCGGCAAGCAGCAAGCATTTGAACAGTGTGAAGGTCAAGTTTGAAGGCACAAAGAGAAGGGGGACCAACCCAATAAGAAAAGAAGAAATGTTCTGCAAAATGGCTGTCCCATGCTCTTGGAGGGAGTTCTTTATACACTGAGTTCGGGTGTGCTCAGTCGCTAGTACAAATGTATAAAGCAGGGGTGCACAGTGATCTATGGCAAAATTCAAAGTGTAGATAAGGCACAGTATAGAAATGCAATCCATGTCTACATTCCATAAGGTCATCAAGCCAAGGACACCCAGTTCTATTGAGGTGACACTGAGAATTAACCAGAAATTTCCTAGAGGGTGGATAACCAGGAAAAAGGTCAGTATTAACACCAGCAGGATGCCAAAACCAGAAATCAGGACAGGCATAGTTACTGATAAACCATAGTGATCCATGAAAACAAAAGTAGGATTGAATACAATGAACTTGATGCTCTGTATAAGAGACAGTGGTCTCAGCTTCTCCAACAATTCCACTGCCTCCCTCTGTGTGTTTTCACTAGTCCTGGCCACCAGGTACAAACGAGAAGCAATAATGTTGTTCTCGTCTCCAGCTTTGGAGAAAATGATGTCATTTTTGAAATGTTGGAATTCTGGCTTTTTTAAAAAGGAGCTCTGGAGGATACTGATAAAGTCACTTTTGTTGGTTGCACTAATGTTACCCACTCGAAGGTACTGGTAATACTGTTCAATCCAGGACACTGTGTTAAACCCCTGGCTCAGTGTTTTTAGGTCTTCTTGCACAGTGCCATTCCAGTACTCCAGAGGTTCATAAATATAGAAGCCTATCACTGGGCTGTAGTTGCTGAAATACTTTTGCTGTATGAGGGCATAGGATACACTTGGAGACTCACTGGCAAGAAGGTTGATAATATTGGCTCCATCATTAATCTGTAAGCACCCCATAAAGGAGAAAGAGGCATAGATGAGATAGAGTATCACCACAAATGGTTTGACATAGATGTTGGTAATCCACTCATTGTAATGCTCTCGGAGGAAATGCTGGATAAAGTGATGCTGGTACGGGTTGGTCTCATGATGAGAAGTGTGTTGATGGCCATCGTTCATCATGGCCTGGAACCACACAGGTTTCCGGTCCAGGTATTCTGCTGAAGGGATTTTACAGCAGAAGATGCTGTGATAACGATTCTGCTCCAACTGGCCAGCAAAGACCAGGCAGGAGCCGAAGAAGGAGAAGATATAGAAATAGTTTAACAGGATCGAGACACACATGTTCTGGCAAAAGACTTTTACAGCTTCAATGTTGGTGAAAGGGCTTGCACCCATGCCGAAGGCTATAAAATACAAGGAGCTTGTCATTGTATAGGAGACCATAACATCTGAGTAGGCATCCGCTACTCTGTCCTTGAATGGCAGATTCTCTCTGGTTCGGCGCCATCCTGAAAGAAGTTCAAATACTCCTTTGGTTCCATGACCTGAAATGAGAAAGCAAAGCATATACATGTGCACAGATAAAGGAGGTTGACTTTTTCTTCCTCCAGCAGTCAAAAAAAAAAAAAAAAAAAAAAAAAAGTCAGCTAATTTTTTAAGTTTTGTTATGATTTTGTCAGCATTAAAACAAATGAGAAATTGTAATGTGTCTGTGTAAAGCTAAATACCAGAAATAATATGCAGATATTTAGATGAACAGCCTGATATTCTGAGACTTTAAATGCTTATCATTCCTGCAATAAAATGGTGAAATATCATTTGAAAGGCACCCATTGATTTTAATGAACAATTCCCAAATGAACTGTCTATTTAAGAAAAAGGAAAACATTAAATTTAGTTTAAGTTCAGGGTTCTCAAAATTCCTTGTGGCAGCTTACTACATCTTTCAAGGTTTAAGGGATTCATTTTGAAATGCTTACTAATAAAAATAACGTTTTCTTCCAGAAAATAGAAATTAATGGTATTATTGGAGAAATAAATTGGTTTGACCAAGAGACACCTTGGTTCTTAATGCCTGATGAAGGAAAAAATATACTGCCATCAAACAACCAGATGAATTTGTATGTTGGTTCTATACCTTCTAACTAAAACTGGTACTTCTCAGTGATTCTGTGCAAATTTCCACACTATACTAAAGCTGACACATTGGTGATAATGATGGAGAGTACAGGATTGGATAGATCCTTGGTTCACACTAATTGTCTGGAAAACTTGTGTTTTCTTCATGATTATCTCCCTCTCTCTCTTCTTCTCTCTCAGCTCTTCCTGGCGAGAAGGAATTCCTTTAGTTCACATAAGCAGACATTCAAGAAAGAGACAGAGGAAAACAGTGCTCCAGAGGTTCTTACTTTATATTAAATAATTCTGAGAACTATTTTAGACATATATACATATTTTTTTTCTACTAGAAATGGAAGCTTAAGACAGATTTCCTGTCATTTTACACATCACAGCCACAGTCCAGAAAATCTACAGCAATTAAGCTTTGAGACAGAACGAAAAAGTTGAAGCTAAGCTTACTGGAAAAAGTTTAACCCGTAAAATATATCCATTATATATGTATATATATTCACATAATATGTGGATTATATATATTTGTTATATATCTAATATATGTATATCATATATACATTAGATATGTATTCTTCTGTTATACATGTATATAATGTATACTATATATATATCATATGCATATTATATGTATATTATAATTTATATTTATATTATTCTATTTACCAGTAAAGAATTTAACTTTGGGAGGAAAACATAAGATTAAAAAAAAAAAAAAAACTAAAAAAAACAAAAAAAAACACAGCTAAAAGGGTTTGACTATCAAACAAGTTTTTTGTTCAAACATTAAAAACACATTTTAATGACAAAGAGGAAAGTTCTCTGCACTTTGGATCAAACCCTGGTAAAATTCTGAACAAGATAATTAAACACCTTATTGAGCAGAGAAAGAAGTAGAAGGAGATTGCAGGTATTTCTTTCTCTGCTCTCTGCAGTGGAACTGCATGCAACAAAGCAGGAGCTAATTTTCTTGTAACTAAACCAGAAATGTGACCAGGAAATTTGCAAATAATGAAGTGTGTAATAGTAAACGAAAAGTCTGTTGAGTTTTTCTTTTTTCTTTTTTTTTTTTCTTTTTTTCTTTTTTTCTTTAAATTGTTTGGATTCATACAGCTGCTTATGTTGCCCAAAACAGACTCCTGACAGCCATTCTAGACAGGGTAGATTACAATATAAACTGACAAGTTCTTTGAACGTTACCTGTTTTACTGCAAATCAGTATCCCCAGTGAAAGATAAATATACAGTAGTACAGAAATCTTGCAGTTAGTAAAAAGCTTGTGTGGCAATACTGCTATCTTATGAATCAGTAACTTGGTTCAGGAGGGACCTTGGAGTCCCTGGTAAGTTTAGGGTGAGTCAGTTCAAATTCCCAAAGCACAGCTGTCTTGTACACTGTCACATTTGGACTGTCAAGCAGAAAGAATCATCTCTTTGGGCTGAGAAAAGCTGCAGAATCAAATGACTTTGCTGTGATTTTATATTGTGCTTAAAGTATGAGTGTAAGTACCCTGCAGTGTGTGGAACAGGCTGGATGGTCATCACTTCCAGTTCCCATGGCCTGGCATGGTTTAATATAATGCTATAGGAGCTCTTATTCTCTTTTGGGAAGAGTAGATTTTCCTCATGTCTGTGCTCACTCCATCTAATGACTGATTTTGAAATCCAGACATTTCTGATGAAGGGCCCTGTAATGTATGTCATTATGTCTTAAAATTTGTTCATATCCCATATGTTCATATCCCATATTATCTCTCTCTTTCAGAACCACCTTCTTGCCCCTTCTCTTCCAGTTTTAGGAACACCTCTTTTCTCTCTCTTTCTTTATATTCTTCTGTTATGAGGAATACCAAGGGGGTGAATAGCAGCACAGGATTTCTACTCCTACTGCTGCTATCTTTCCTCCTACCTCCCTAACCCATCAAGTCTCTTCTACTGGGGGCAGAAGGATCATACTGAGGAGAGACGCTTATTTCTACCTCTGAGTTCCCCCTCATACTCCTACTCTCCCATGTGCCCAGGTCTGATCTAAGACTAAGGGAAACCATGGTCTACAGAGCTTACATTTTGAACCCTCATTTAGGGTCTAGCGGAGACTCTGATGTCTTTCTTCTGTTCTCTAACATGACAGTAGCCACACTGGCTCAAGCCAAAAGTTGCTCTTCTTCTGTATAATTGATGTTAAGAAGTATGGGGACAGATTTATTTATTTTATTTTTTTTAAAAAGATGCTGGAAATAAGGCACATATAGAATATTTTTTTCCATTTCAGCTCTGAGAGTCTGGCATTCAACCAAAAGGTCTGCCAAAACTAGAGGCTGTATTTGCAATGTCATGTTTGGAGACATTGAGGGACATTTATTCATCCATCAAATCAAATTTTAAATTCACTCATACTTTCGGCCATCAAAACTTCCTGCTACAAGAAGCTCCATAACGTTATTACTTTCTGAATGAAAAAAATACTTTTGTTTGGTTCAAACTCCAAGCCAGTATAATTTTATGGCTGAACTAAGAAAAATGTAAAATTGTTGTTCCATGAGCAATGGCTTTAATCAAACCTCATCAAACCTCCTGTCCAAAGGATGTGTTCTTTTTCCTGGAGTCACCCATGTTAACATTCCCAGCATCCTTCCTCCTTCTGACACCTCTCCTTGACCACATGTCCACAGGTATGCATGTGTTCCCTGGGTGGCTGTCCAAGATACTTGTTCTAATTTGCCATCTGGATGTACCAAATACAATATAAAATATCTGAGTTCTGCCTTCTACTCCTTGAGGAGATACTAATCTGGGACATTTTCCTTTTCCTAAAATTCAGTTTTTACAAAGCTTCTATGATTACAATAGTTTATGAGATCTCTATACTTCTATAGGCCACAATAAGGGCCTTCTGAAATGGATTTATAATTTGCAGGGTATTGTTATATGTATGGAGGCAATAACTAAGGGTGCCTTCCGTAAGGAATCAGAGCTAAAAGCAATTGTAAAGCCAAATTAAAAAATAAAAATTAAAAATTGAAAATCTAAAAACAGATACTATGGATCATTTTAATGTCTTTAGTTTGTAAATTTATCAGAAGTCCTTTCACCAAAACACTTAGAGCTATGATGAACTGGCACTTTTCAAAGAAGCTTTAAGTGAAGGAATGCTCTACTAGCTCTATCAAAAATTTACAGTACTATTGATTTTTCTCTGCTTTATCCAAGATCTCACTTCTCTACCCACCTGCAAGATTATGTTCACAGTAGCATCTTTACAATGTTTTTGTAGTAATACATACCTACTTCTTTTTTTTTTTTTTTTTTTCCCCAGTGATATGTACCCACTTCTATGGTCTTATGTGTTATGTTTGTGAAACGTATGTGTACGAAAAGACTACCCAAGTGTGCATACTAGTATGTATGCACTAACTTGTGTTATACTCAAAATTTAAATACTCTAATTAAATTCATGAGTTTTTGTTGTTGTTGTTGTTGTTTATTTTGGTCTTGTTTGTTTTTGTAATAGAGCAAATAATGTCTTAAGTGTAAACTGACACTAATTTTCTTATGATTATCATTGCATGAATTTAAAACTTATGGATAAACTAAACTTCATCTGTTTCACACAGATACAGGAATTGGAGAATAATTCCCGTAATTCCCTTGCTGCCAATAGAAGAAATCTTTCCTTGATTGGTTTTCCCACATCATTACTCTGATACCAAGTTTTCCAGTCAGCCTCTGTTCTTCTCCCTAAATAAGCAGGTCTATTGCCCTTTCCCACAATGGATACAAATCCATTTTTTTCTGAACTGGACAGAAACCAATATTTTCCTGACATTTCTGATGATTCAGACACCACAGTCTGTGAAATTCTATTCCTTCAGCTCCATCACTAATGTCACTGATAAAATTGACAATGGAGTTAAGTTCACTGAGCGGTTCTAGGAAGGTTTGCAAGGTCTTTGGCTTTGGGTCAAAACTGTCAAGTTTCTCTGGTGTTAACATGACATGAATGAAGTACAGCAATTTTTTATTTGCTAGACAAGCAACAGTCTATGACTACTTAAGAAGAGAGAAGACAACAGATAGTATAAATCCATTATTTGTGAGGTTAGGAGAGCAAATAGGGGAGGCTGTAGAGAAAATAGAAGCGTATAAAGCTTTTGCTGCCTCAATTTTCAAAACAAAAGGTTAATTTTGACAAGATATTTACCATCAGTTTGAAGAGGATAGGGATAGAAACCACAAGAGTGAAATAACATTGAAGAACACTTGATTCTATTAAATTTATTTAAGCTGGAAGAATACGTAGAAATTAATCAATTAGAAGCTGAGCCAAAGCAATCTCTGAGCTATTGGAGAATGAATGTTAATGGGAGGGTCGAAGAAGAATGGAAAGTACCTATATCTACAGTACCTATATCTTCAAAAAGGAGAAAGAAGAAGATCTGCTGATTGCTAATGTTCAACAGATTAATTCATATCTCAAAGATTAAAAAAAAAATAAAAAAAATATTACAAACCAATTTGCCATCAGTGAGATGATAGGAAAGTGATTAGAAAAAAATAATATAGATTTATAAAAAACAAGTAACTTCAAATGGACCTCATTTCTTGCTTTGAAAAGTAACTGTCCTAATGGAAAAGAAACCTGCTATCTATCTTAGTAAGTCTTATAAAATCTTTCTTTTGGATTTCGGAAGTTTTAAAATATTATGGTGCTTAGTATCTGAACAAGGAAATTAAGGGGATACTGTTCAGAGGAAGACACAGGAAACATATACATGTATTCATCTGGTTGAAAGTATGCACATAAAGAATTGTTTCCAATGATCTATCAGTTTTCAGAAGGACATTTCAGAAGGACATTTTGGCCTAGTTCTTTTTTGGTATGGACACTTGCAAAATTTTCATGTGAGGCTAAAGTGGGGAGGAATTCAAATCCTCTGCAGAACAAGATTAGAATTTAAACTGGGAGAAGTGGTCAGAAATTTCAGAATGTCAGTGGATGAAATTTTATGTAGATAAACACAAAGCAATACATTTTGTGAGGAAAACAAATGAAAGAATTACTTAATAAGGTATAAGTAGTAAAGAAGATGTGAAAGGGAAGATTGTTCAAAGGCTATGGAGAACTTCAAAGTGAATAGGGAGTAAGTCAATAATATCCCTTTACAGCATGTAAAAAGCTTAGCCTAGATGGTATTAACAGAAATACCATACAAGATTTTGAAGGCAATATTATTACTATTATTTTTTACTTTTGCATGATGGAGGCATAAGCTGGAGCACTTTTTTGAAATGGGGTATCATATTTATTTTTTATTAAAAAAAAAAAAAAAAAAAAAGGGAAAAATTGATGTGAATACCTTGGGGAATAAAACCAATAAATGATAACCTGTTTGTGGAATACAGAAAGCACAAAAAAATACTGAATTAATTGTCCTTTTTTTTTTTTTTTTTTTTTTTTTTTTTTTTTTTTTCCCTTACAGACTAGAACATGGCTGGACACTCAATAACATTCAGCATGAAAAAGTTATTATAAAGAAGACAGCTATCAATCATTTCTCATTTCCACAAGGAGAAGGACAAGGAAACATCAGCTTCATTTGCAGAAAAAAAATAAATAAATAAATAAAAGGAAGGGAAAAAAAAAAAAACATTTAGGTTACATATTAGAAAAACAAATCTTCCTCTCTCTAAGGTTTATTAAAAACTGGAACACGCTATTTAAGAAGGTCACAAAGTGACAAAGTGTTCTAAAAAAAAAAAAAAAAAGATTAAGAAATGTCAATGCAGGTGCTATGTATATCCCTTGTTAGTACCGTGAGGTGAATCCTGAGGTCTCTTACATTTCTGCTTTGACTTAAGATAATGAAGTGCCTAACTTTGGTTAAGATACTTCAAAGTACCTTAGCATGAAAACCAGCCTTTCTTCAGTGTTTTCTTCACATGACTTTTCAGCATTCATCTTGCTTCTGCCACAAACTGTCAACTTCTTGGGGTAGGAATTTCATCTGAATTTATCATTCATCATAATATCCACCAAGACCCCAGTATGAAGCCACTAGAACTGCTAAAAGGAGGTGCAGCGTTCTGCCAGTTTTTGTAAACTTTCTACAAAGGAGGATGAGCATGACTGCGTGCTCTTTTGAATCAAGGCACAAGGAAGAGTTTGCTTCTATAGGTGATATCCACTTTACCTATGCTGTATTTCAAATGGAAACTGTAATAGGCACTGTAATGTGACTTTTAATCTGTCATGGTTTTGTCTAGGATATAGTTAATTTTCTTCATGGAGGCTTGTATGATGCTCTGCTTTGGATTTTTGATGAACATAGTGGGGATAACACAGCAATGATTTAGTTGTTGCAGAGCAGTATTTGCACACAGCGAAGGACCTTTCAGCTCCTCGTGCTGCCCTGCCTGCAAGGAGGCTGGGGGTGCACCAGGAGGTGGTAGATACACAGCCAGAACAGCTGGCCCAGGCTGGCCAAAGGGATATTCCATAGTATGTATCATCATACTCAGCAATAAAAGCTGGGGTAAAGAAGGAGGGGGGGGGCGGGAAGCAGAGTGATAGTGATGGCGTTTGTCTTCCCAAGAAACTGTTCCACGTGGTGAACCCTGTTCTTTGGAAAGTGGCTGAGCCTGCCAATAGGAAGTAGTGAGTGAATTCCTTATTTTTTTTTGCTTGCACATAGCTTTTGCTTTACCTAGGGAACTGCCTTTATCTCAGCCCATCAGTTCTCACACTGATTCTCTCTCCCATTCCACCCAGGGAGAGTGAGCAAGCAGCTGTGTGGGGTTTAGCTGCCTGCTGGGAATAAACCATAATATAATCACAAAAAATATCATACAGCATTAAACTACAGGAGGAAAAAAAAAAAAAAAAAAAAAAAAAGCTTTAGAAGCGAGTACCATAGCACAGCTTTACTCAACATTGTTGCAATAAGATGCTCAACCATTACATTCAATTTTAATTAACAGCCACACCCGTAATCTTGTCATGTATATATAGACAGCAAGGACTGATTTCTTTGAAATCATTGAAGTGGAGAGGAAATACATTTTAACCTAAAATTAATTGCTGATTTTCGAAAATGAGCTTTCCATTATCCATTATTTTGTCTAGAAAAAACAACCTATAACTTCTTAAGGGTGGAATCCCTCTTTTTTTTTTTTTTTTTTTTTTTTTCCTCCCTGGGAGTAGACAACCAGGGTATATAGAGACTTTTTCCTTCCTTAACATAAGAGAGCCCAATTCATCTTCTGGAACAACTGGGCTTGTTTTATCTAATCAATGCCTCATGATAGTGGGGGCCATGGCCATTAGTAGTATATTGACATGACCTAATCTCTGTGTAATTAAATGTTTTAAGACCACATCATCTATTTGGGTGAAATAGACTGTTAAGCCTGCAGTATTCGGAAGGTGAGTCTGTGAATTAATGCTCTGTTCTAGCTTTAAACTTTATAAAGCTATGAATTTATCCAGGACTATTTATTTCAAAATATGTCCCCTTTTTAGATAGCTTAGGCTCACATAATCACTTTTTTTTTTTTTTTTTCTAATTTCAGCACAGTGCAATGTATGTAGGATTAATTTGTTCTTCTGCCTAATCACTAATATTAGTACCCCTACTTTCATTTTGAAATCTGAGGCATAAAGAAGTTAAGCAAACTGATCACAGAGTGATAATTGTTAATTAAGGTACTCAGTTGAGCAAGGAATTGATATAATTTTATTTGCATCCACATAAAAGGCTACATATAATTTTAACAAAAATCATATTTTTAAGAAAGAACTCAGCTGGTGCCTGTTGAGAAAATATTCATTGCTAATACTGTGAAATACCAGCTTTCTCAAAACCAAAGTCAAAAGCTGTGATCACATCACCATCCCAACATGGCTTCTTTCTTCTATGTCAGCTATCCATCAGACATCTTCCACTGTATTAATTTTCAGGTGTAAAATTTGACAATGACATTTCAAATTTACCTGCAATATAAATTTAAGTACATGAGCTGACCCTCACTCTGATGTGCAGCTTGATTATTTTTATGTAGTTTAGCCAGATACTGGGACACTAATTTGCAGACTTGCTTGATCATCTGAAGAGGAACTGTTTGTACTTTCCATGGCCAAGGACCATTAGAAGGGAAGAAAGAATATAAAGGATGATTAATCTACTTCTTTAAGGAGAGTAAATAAATCCATGGGGTCCCTGGTGCAGAAGGCAAGAAGGATCTGAAACTTGGTGAGACCTCAGGCACCATGAGGATAGATGAGGAAATGTGTACCTTAATTTAGATCCTCTTCCATGAAAGTAAATCCCAGGGCAATGCATCTGCGCAAGAACTTAAAACTTGGCCGTGAGGCTGAGTAAAGAAATTTGCAGCTTGATTAAGGATAAGAAAAAGGTAGTGTACTTTGTGGAAGTAATATAAAATATATGTTGGATAAAAGCATGTTTTTCTTTTTATTTCTCTTCTTATACTCTAAAATAATTGAATTGTAATTGAACACAGTTGGATTGCTGGCTATACATTCTCTATTTACTTTTTGCTTGTGTGCTTCCTCAGTGGCAACTTGGGTAACTAGGGGGGTCTGACCCCCTAAGACAGGTGAGGTACTAAACCTCTCACACAGTGGTTAATGTTTCAGTGGTTAATGTTTCTGTCTCAGTCCAGTATCTCAATGAGAGAAGTGAAGTAGGTTCTCATCCTACCTTTAAGACACCTGGAATGGTTTAGATTTTGTGGATTAAGGATATAGCTGTGGAAGCAATGTCCTCCACTCACTAGCATTTCCCAAAGATTTCTTGAGCCAAATTGGTTATCAGTGCTATTATAGTATCTTCTGGATGTCGTTGAGCTTACAACAACAATTAAAGTCCAGTCAAGATCTGCTGATGAGTCTCCTGCAGAAATTTTGTTTTCTCTAAACATAAGATTTTCATCTGGACATAGCACTTTGTGATATTAAAAAAAAATATCTAAACAGAAAAATTAAATCATTTCTATGTATATTCTCCTTGTGATGCCATGGCATATGCATTTTTTCTCCCATTTGAGCTAACCAGATTCATGCAGACATGCTGACAGAGGACTTCATACCCTGCTGTGTCTTTTCCTCTTGAAAAGTACACAGAGATGAATTGTTATTTTAAATGACACATCCCTATCATAATAAATTGGCTAATTTACAGAGCTGGGTTCAATAACAGGAGTGTTTAAGCAAGTGCAGTGAAATCTCAGCTAGCTGAGCCATGCATCTTCAGCAACAAGGACCTCAGGGAAATCTCCCGTGCTACACAAGAGTGTTGGTATTCCTAGATTTTAGCACTTTCAACAGAAACAGAAAATGCATTTGAAACTATTAGTAATATCATAAATGAAGTCAGTGATGCCTAATGGATATTCTGAATTCCTTGAAGTATTTCTGCTAGTGAATGACCACTTTGCAGGCTTGCACACATTAGTACCTCCCACCTCCCAGTGGTGGTGCATCCCCTTTGCATTGTGAACCACTTCAAAAAAACAGCTGCAATCCTGTTGTGCATCTTGGGTCATTTCAATTAAACATTAAGACTATGACTGATGCCTTGATGTGTGCTCCATGTGACTGAATTTATTTCATTTCAGATGAGCACTTCTAAATGCCTTTAAAAAAATCCTGGGAATTGCTGCTGAGACCAGAACATAAAAGAGTTTGTTTCCTCATAGGTATTTCAGTGGAGACCGACAAATATCAGCTATATTCACTATGAATGTTTGAGGCTAAAAAGCAATAAGGAAAGAGGAAACACTTGATTCTGGCTGGTGTTTGCTATATACTGGCCTTTCAGAACAAAGCAGTATCAGTCTATAACTGCTCCCACAAACTATTGCAAACTTCATCAAAGCCAGAGCTGCAGTAGATGGTATCTGTGAAGTGACCATAACAGGAGATGGTGACTGCTTTAGCCCAAGATTACATATAAGCAGCGACTTTTGAAATGAAAATGTCTCTTGGTTAAAAGATTTAGATTATGAACCTGATTTTAGACTGCTAAAATTATGTGATATTAATCATATTTTCTGTCTTCATCCTGCTTTCTTTAATCCTTCCATTGCAGAAGGAAGTCTATGCAGCAGCATATTCTGTAGAAGAAAATAACCTAATGATGTACCAGTCATAGCAAGTCTTTTTGCTAATTTGCCTTCTAAGATCCCGAGGAATGCCAATCTGTAAAGTACATCAGTACCAATCTTTTGGAAACACAGACAAAAACTGATGCTTCATTTGTTCTTTTAGTCTTCTTCTGCATGCTACCTTCAACTAATCAGCTCCAAAGTCCTTGCCATCCCCATCAGTCTACCCTTTCCCATCTACATCAAAATGAAGAATCCCAGACATAAGCAGCCAGCTTATGTCTATCTGAGTGAAAGCACACAGTGATCATTTACTTAGATATCATACCCCTTCTCCACATCCTCAATCTTTTATCAGTTTCTATTTCTCATACTTTGGACTCTCCAAAGCAAACTCTGTTAAGGCTGCTTATATAGAGACCAGCATAACAGGACCTTGATCTTGATCTGAATAAGAGTAATTAATTCTTAACTGAATTTGGCATCTTGGATTTTAAATCTTATCCAATTTGTGATCTTCCGTATTGAAAAGGCCTTTCTAGAGCTTCACCTCAAGCAGCACTGTGTAGAAGCTCAGGGCTGAGCTCTGGAAATGAGCCAAAGACCTGCTAGTTCAGACCTAAACACATTTCTAAATGAACCATGTTGTCACCAATTTGTATTCAAGATTTTGCTTTCTACAGTTTGTTATAAGGTCAAATTTTACAATTTTTCTTGCTTAGAAGCTCCTCTTCTTCTTTTTGAAAGTGAAATATTTAATAGCAACTCCCCCATCTCATGCATTGAAACAGAGCTGAACATTCAGTTGAGATTTCAACAGATGTGATTAGTCAGCAGACTGCAAATCTCATTTACTGAGATTTACGTTTGAGCTTATATATGCTGCTTACAAATCGTATATAAACTTGGAATCCCACTTAGTTCTCTGCTGTGCTTAGCAATGAATTAAAATGCTTCTATCTTTTTCTCATCGAAGCCTGTTAACAAACATTGTAAACAAAGACTGCACATATGGAAACTGTCATTTGTTGATATAGGTTTAAGTGACATACAGAAGACAAGAGAATGCATTTAGATCAAGCTATTAATGAGTTTATTATACACTAATTTATGCTAAAAGAATAGGATGGATTTTTGACACTGAGCAGTTTTGTTTATCAGCTAGATTTTTGACTAACAACAACCAAAAGAAAATCAGATGAATGAGGTACCAGTGATTATTCAGAAATGAAAGTGCTCTGATCTAGTGTGGCTTCTTGCACACAAAAGTGCTAAACTTGAATTATTATAGACACAATGAGTTTAATTACTTGTTAATTACTCACATGGGAGAGTAGTTGTGGATTCTTCAAAGAATCAGGATAGGACCATCCATTTGCTTGAACAGCTGGAAGCTGTCCTGGACAAAGTTTTGTGTGAATTTATCTCCCTTTGAAAGGGATACAGAGAGTCTGATAGAGAATATTTCTCATACATCCCCACAGCCTAATGGGGCACCATCATTTTAGTCTGGCTGAAGCTCTGTTCCTGTGGCTATCTTGGTTCATAGTTGTGCTAAAGAGTGCAAGTACTGCATCTTGGCTGGAATAGCTCATTTTCAATTGCTATCCCAGGGCCAGGTTCTAGCTGAGAAAAGCAGGGCTAACTTTTATCTCAGTAAGTAGTGCAGGTCAAATACATTCCTTCTCTGATAATTTCTGCCTGAAAATTGCTCCAGCTGGTGACACTGTGGTGCAGCATATCGCATGCCTGCTCTTCACTCAGCCACTTAAGTTTTCCATCTAAACTCCTTATCCTGATGTAAGAACACACCTCTTCTACAATGAAGAGAGAGCTCCAGACCGAAGTGAACAAACCCATCTGCTGCTAGGGTGATATTTTTAACAATGCTCTGAGGGCAGAATTTGCTGACATTTATTTACTTCAGAAAAGAGATGGGGAGGCAGAGCAGGAGGCACTGCTAGCCTTTTCCTTCTGTCTGCTGGGTGTGAAAGAAATACAGAGGACTGACTCAGCAGTTCAAAAGAGAGGAATTAAATCTCCCTTTCTGTTCCCCACCAGCCAAACCCAGGTTCTTCATTTCACGAGAATGTGGAGGAAGGCTGCTCTGCTGAGCCAGTATTTGGGAAGAAACCCTCTGCCATATTTCCAGTTTGCCCTTATGAATTTACCTTGGGTATCACAGGATGTAGATCCAGGATCTGTAGGTTACTTAAATACCAGGAATCAAACATCAGTGCCATGGGATGCTGTGATATAGGTATTTTTTCAAATGGAGTGCAGGATGGTTATAATGGTCCTCAGTATACCTTTGCGTGGGCAAGATCCCATTCCCGGACCTAAGAGCTCACTCTCTACATTGCTAGACAAAGAATGAAAAGCAAAATGAAGCAGAGTGAAGAAATGACTCATCCAAATGACTGGGTTAAAATCCTGCTCCTTGTATGTAACTCTATTGAAAAAAATACAGCTGCAACATATGGATGCTATTCTGGCTGCTCCACGACTCTCAGCTAAACACATATAAAAATTGTTTTAAAACCTGTAACACTGTGTAACATGGGCCGGTCATGAGGTTAAGAGGACTTGCATACTTTCCTAGAGGAAAACTGCATTAAAAGGGTCATTAAAGTCAGAGACAACAGATCTGGCTCTGAAAGCCAGTGAACCAGGAAGCAAGTGGAGCCTGAGGGAGTAATTATGCTTGACTTGTTGATACCCCCATTTTTAAGCACTTGCTATTGGATACTATGAGATAGAGGATGCTGAACTAGATAGACCCTTCAGCTTGAACCAATCCAAATGCTCTTTTGTCCCTATGTGTATTCTTATTTTAATGCTGCCCACATTAATATCCTATGCATGTGAAGAATAAATTAAAGCTGTGCAACACTTCCTGCCCACAATTCTGGTGTCTTATATCCCCTAAGTTTTGGCTTTACTAATTTTAGTTTTATTTTAATGCCATTTAGAAACCTGTCTTTGAGCTGATGTAAGTTATCACATTCACTACACAGCCTCAAGCTTTATTTTCCCTCTCCATTTGAACATAGCACTGATTACAAATTGATTCATTTGCTATAGATTGATACAGTGGTATAGTGGTGGGTGCATCAATTCCCACATGCACTACATACATTAATGAATATCATGACCTTATGAATTTGTTAGAGGTGTCACCCTAATTTTACAGCAGGATAATTGATACAAAAAGAAATCTAGTTTTAAAATACCACCAGGATCCATCCATGTGCATAGAGTTGACCAGGCCTGGCAATTGTCATGTATCACAGAACTTGTATTACAATTTATATGCTTAAATCCTAGTATCTATCAATAATATGCATATACTGTATTTGGGAGATTCATATCTTGGTAAAGCAAAGTACAGAAAAAATAAACCATACAAACCAACAGGCATCCGTTAAACTATGTTGCTTTCCCAATTTTGAAAATAGCAGATGATGATGCTTTTTGCACAAGCTCTCAATGCCTTCCTATGGTGCTCTTCAGCCTTTTCAAGAGGCAAGGCTGACACTGACAACAGTCTCTTTCCCTGCTAGGGTCTGACTTCACGCCCAAATCTCTGCCCAGAGGTCCTGCACAGAGCTGGAATTAAACCCACCAGCTCTTTCCCAGTTTTGTGGTGCATGGCCTCATCTCCAAGCTGCTTCTCATAAAACCTGGTGAAATGTCTGTAAATAAAACACAAGATGAGCTTTCATTTCATGGCAAAGCTCCCACAGACATCTGATATACCCGGTGTTGGCATTAAAAATATGAGAGCACTGGCTTGTGCAGGACTTAAAAAAGCCTTTTCCAGTTAGCAGCTTTTAGCTGCTCGTTAATGTAGCTGAAACCTGACCTTTAGCAGTCTGTCCCAGTGGGGTATAATTAAGCTTTTCACTTAAGTATCATGCTGGCAACACTCAATGTAGTCCTAAAGTGATATATGAAAACTATTTCTGTTTTTCTGGGGGGTCCTTTCTGCTGCGGCTACCAACAGCAATGAACCTGCTGGTTTAGCTGCCCATTTTTTCTACATTATTTTTTTGATATCTATAATTTTAGGTGCAAATAATTTTGAACATGAGATTAGTTTGAACATTTACTTTGCTATTATATCAAGGGGGAATAGAGTGGAAGAAGGACTGGAGAGGGAATACCTTCTCTGATGAATTTTTTCATTGTACGTATGTCTTTACAGCAGTCATTGAATATTCTACATCCATTCTAATTAATTAAACATTTCTAGGGTTAAAACTCTGTCACCAAAGCCAACTCATTCAGTCTAAGCATCTTCATGGCATTATTCATCTTCAGCTTCCAAAATAGAATAGTCACATTTAAATCCTGCTTTGCACCTGGGAATTATTTGGGAAAGTGCCCTGGAGAGAACAAAATCATGCCAGGGATCTAACTATTTAATACAAAATAGAGAATTACTGCCCTGGTCCTCTTCAATAGAGGCTTTAGCAAAAGAGTGATGCTGGTCTGTCAACTGTGCATGCACAAGAACCCTGTAGATGCTGAATTTCCTGGTCCAGTTAATATATGTAACTTTCATATTTATACTTATAAACTTGGGTGAGGAGTCTTAATCCCTTTGTGGAAATGGGAGAAAGCACAGTATGCTAATATAGTTTATTGTTCTTTTGTGGAGATGGCTGAAAGCACTAACTTGAAAAGTTGAAAGCACTGGTGGGAGGGAGAGAGACTGCCTCACCTTATAGGATAACTGACACAATAGTACATCAGTAATGCCAGCTTTAGGACCAGACACTAAAATATTCTGTCATTCCTACCTTGCAGATTACTGTGTGTATTTGCTAATTTCTTCTGCCATTAAGAAACAGACAAGTTTTGCATGCTAATAGGGATTGAGGGCATGATCTCTGCCTCTTTTCCTTCTCTAAAAAGTCTAACAAAGAGGACTTTACTCCCTGTAAAAATCCCAGTGCTGTGAAAGGAAAACGAAGAAACCGCTAGATGCAGCTCCTTCAATCTTTCTGCTTTTGATTCTTCTATACAAGAAGCAGGGTGCTGACTATTCTCAGTGAATCACTGATCTCACGGCATACTTGTCTTTATATTACTTTTATGTCAGCAAAGCTTTGTGAGTAGCACTTCACAACATGTTCTCAGTGCACTGAATTTACTTAGGCAAATAACAATAAATATAAAATGAATGAACTATTTATATAAATCACTGCAATTTAAATGTGGAACAGAACCCAAAATTATGTTTTGTTTTAAAAAGACATTTCAAGAATGTTTGCCTCCTACAGAAACCTATATATCAGTTGATTTTAGATGATTGCTTCTGAGAATGTTGCCCATTCATCCAAACTATGACATTGCAAATTGCTGTTTCCCTCCAGTTTTAAAGAACTAAAAGTGATTTCACATATTGTCATAAGTTATCATTACAAGACTGAGTCAGAAATTTGTGCAGTTTTAGTCTATATCTCTTGAGCTGATAAATGATTGCTGTTCTCATTCATAAGGCTCTGACTGTACTGCACAAGTTTAAAAGAGTGCTGAATAGAAACCAGAGCACTAGGGCAAAAGTAAAAAGCATAACAGCAAGAAGTATTAAAGCTTGTTCTCTTGTAACAGCAGTGGAGGTCTGTAAGATGTACCCTGTGTCTTCCAAAGTGTAGTTTTCAAGAAAAGTAGAAAGTTATTAAAACAAACATTTATCCCTAGAAAAAAAATAATCCTATGTAATCTGCATCTTTGAACTTCCTTTTAGATATGATGTTATTCTTGCAGATGTAATTTCTTTATTAAATATGTATTTTATATATGTATATATTAAATGGGAAGGCAAGAATATCATGTAACCATGCTCTCGCTATATATAGAGCTCTGCAGGACTAGCACCAGAGTCCTGCTACCCCTTACCATTTTCTCAGGGTTTGCAGTGAATCTTCTAACAGCTCCAGTTTTTGGTGTCCTGTACAATAATCCTGACACTCAGCTGAACAAAATGAAGATTTTTATGCTCTGCTTTTTTTCTTCCATCTTCTCTTCACCTTCGCTTGTCTCAAAAAGTTTAAAGACAATTTCAAGGTGAATTCTGCTACAAAACTTCCCCTGTGTTAAACGTTTTTTTTTTCTTTTTCTTTTTTTTTCTAGGCAGTTCAGCTGGTTTGGAAGCACTTCTCATGCTTCTGGAAAAGTTCCAGTGAACCAGAATTATCACCTTTCTAATTAAAGACTCTACTGTCTTAAAAGTTGTCTACGAAACATAAGAGGTCTCTGTCTTTTAATATATCTATTTTTTTTGCTGAATGTCGGTTAAGCAGTAAACCAAACCACTTTACCTCAACTGCTATGATTTCAGCCAGCACACAGAACACATATAAAGAGCTAATTAATTTTATAGGATATTGTTCTCAATAACAGAGACTTACATTACTGTTTTTCTTTTCCACATTCTCAATTCTTGCTTTCAAATTTAGTTCCATGAGAGTTGTCAAATTGCTATGAATCTCTTAAGAACCAGGAACTGAGAAGAAACTACAGATTTCCTCAGTATCTCCTTGCAGGACAGAGCAGCAAAGGAACTTTTCTGTATTTCCTCTAACCCTTAATACCTGACAACTGGCCAGCAAGCCCAAGCTGCCATGACAGTCACACATGCATTTCTCTAAATCAACCACATCTATCCTAGGTGATGCCCCACATCACAGATAGAGACAAAGAGGCTTGTGGACTAAAGACGGGTTTTGGAGCAGCATACTTGGGAGGTATTCTGAGGATAAACAACATATTGAAACAATATTGAAACAGCTGGAGTCAACACATTGCTAATTTTGGTGCTGCAACCAGTCCTGCCATTCCTGGTGACATGGGAAAACAGCTCATGCTGGAAACGACCATGACCTGGAAGAGCTGTGTTAAGCTCCGCATGTGACAGGCACAAGCTACAATGGGGTAGGTCACCTCCTGAGCATGACGTAGTGGGGCTGACTTACTCTTCTCCCCCAGGCTCCTCATTTCTGCTTCCCTCTTTTCTTTAGGGGTGAAAGAAGAGTTGCCTACCCTTGCAGGATGCATGTGGAAGGGACATAATTGTGATATTTATGGAAGAATGTATTTATAAAAATTAAGAACATGTCTGAAGCTGATGGTATGGAGAAAAAGTAAGGGATAAGACAAAGAGCTGGTGTTGTTTTCACATGAGTGCATAAGGGACCTAGGAAGACTTTGGGAGTACTGTGGGAGAAGGTGGAGAATAGAAAGTACTTGGGGAAGATAGTGCACAAGGATGCTTAGCAGTATGGTGAGAAGGTGTGGAGCTCACCTGGCAGCATGGGGGCAGGGATAAACATGTTGGGGACATGAAGAAGGATGCATTTACATGCTAGTTAGTCACAAGAACCACAGACACAAATCTATTGAGAAATAGAGCCTACAATCATGGAGGAGTGGGATACATTAGGGCAGATTTCTGGTCCCTCTCCATTACTGACCGCTCTGGATTGAGGCTGTCCTACAGTGCAGGAGGGTTAGCCCCTGCTGTCACTTCATGCAGACAGCTGTTGCAGAGGTACGCAGTCTGCTCTGCTCTCTGTGCTGCTCACCAGCTGCCTGGCATTGCAGATTGCTCCTTGCTTCCACACACAGGGGGGCATGGTCACAACTATTTCCGTTTGTAGTGATACGAAGCTGTTCTGATGTGCCTCATGCTGTGATGTACCAATGCAGCAGTTATCAACTCACCTTCCTGAAAACTGCTCCACAGCAGAGCACATCTTTCCAAGCTAGTGTGTATTTCGCCTAACTTTCCAAACTATAGACTTCTGAGTATTTGTAGTCTTCCCTTCTTTACTCCTCCAGTCAGTCTCCATAGTTCAATCCAATCAATACGACTGTATTTATATTGGTAAAGAAATGAAGGTAGGGACCATTCCCTGGTCTGGAGGCCAGCAGCAGGCTCTGGTCACAGCTTTAATACTATACTTCTGAAACAGAATGGCTGGCTCTAAAGAGTTCCTGACTTCTGATTTGTTGGAGAATTGCTTAGGAAACTGTGAGCACGTCAAGGACTCTGCAACCATACAGAGAAAGGGGATCCAATGTCCTGCTTGCCTTGTGGCACTGTGATGTTACTGGTATAGGTGCAGCCTGAAAGTCATCTGAAGGACATCTGAAGGACACTTAGATACCTTGAGGAGATCACTTGCTTTGAGTTGGTTTCACTCTCTTTCCTACGTAACTTTAGGTATTTCTCTAAGGTGTCTAATCAACCTATGCTCCCTCTGTAGCCAGAGAGACAGAGAGAGAACAATCCAGATTGACATTCTGGAGATCTACAGATGTCTGCCTCCTTCTACTAACTTATGGGGGCTCAGAGAGACAGAGCTCCAAATGTAGACAACACAGTTATGTCGGGTGGGATGAGCCTAGGTCTGTGCAAATAAAGATCGAGATTGTCTCAGGAATCTCTTAGGCTTGTTTGGTGAGGTATGAATTTGTACGGAGGCCAAGGAGGAGGCTTGCAAAGCTTGATTTCTACACCATGAGGTGGTCAGGCAGATTGACATATTTTGGCTGTTGTGCTGAGTTTGTTTCTGGGGAGTATTCTGAGACCTTATAAAATATGTGCTTATATGAAATGAAAGCTGTTGTAGTCTTGAGTTATTACTGTATGGAGGTCTGCCATCTCCATACCAACAATAGCTAGAAAAGATGCCCTTGCACAGTAAAGAGAGCAATATCTAATTAGCAGGGAATAAAACCATGGCATCAGCACATCATACAAATGTTATGGTTGCAAACTGCCAAGAAGCCTGTCATCAAATAATTTTTCTGTAACCCCTTCTGCAGAAAACTCCTCTTTGCCTTTGGCACTAGCTGTACGATGCTGGCAGATTTTATTACTTCTGAAACAGCAGAATGGGCAGTTTGTGTCCAAGCAAACTTGTCAGCAGCCCAGATGAAGGCAGGATGTGCCCATATATCTCCTCTCTGCTTCCTGGGCTTTCATGAACTGAGTAGAACAGAAAATGAAATGTTTCACCATTCTCAGTATTGGCCCCTCTCTCTTTATTTTTTTATTTTTTATTTTTTTCTCTTTTAGCACAGGTGATAGAGAGATCTTTTTCAATTGCTTTTGACAAACAGGTCAAAAAGCCTTGTTTGTAAGTATTCAGCTTCCATAAGAGTGCTAACCAAATTGCTTTAGGCTTATTTGAGAACAGATTTGGAACAAATGAGGAATCCTGATAGGAAAACTTTCAATCCTCTTTCTTTGAGGTAACCAACCAAATTGTAGTAATTATATTTACTTCTGTTTTCTATCTTTCTCAACCCCAGTTCTCCCGTTGCCTGGTGATTTGAAGATTGTGATGTAAGTGGACACTGGTGCTGTCAGGGAACAAACTCTGGATCTGGTAGAGTAAGTGCAGGTGCTTTACCATTTGATCTATTGGCAGGAAGGGGATCATTTGCTAATGATTTGCTTCATCATTTGCTAATAGTTTGTTTGTTTGTTTGCTTTGTTTTGTTTTGCTTTCAAGGGTCTAAAAATGTGCTTTGATTCTGGCCAAATTAAATATTTAATGAAAAAGTATTTTTTTTTCCATCAGGATTTTGTCAAGAAATGGAAGGAGAGCTAGATGTAAGTCTTTCAGATTGATACTCCCCATCTTACACCAGAATTTTACAAATCTATCAAGAAATTCTCCTATAGAAAATCCTTCACATGATTTAGAGGACTCTAAAAGGAACCTTGCCATTTCTGTAATGCCTTAATAAACACTGACTTTCACATCAGTTTTAGAGATCTTAACATGTGGTCCTAGATTGACATCTTGAAGGCTTAGCTTATTCACATTCATTTTTCAGCCCATAATTAATTTAAATGGGAAACAACCAGCCTGATGTTCCTTCAGCTCCAACTCCCAGATGTTTTTTCGGCGAGATTGTACATGGTAAACCCTAGTATTTCTCATTTGCTTTTCAAAGACACCAAGTCTAAGTTAGGCACCTGGGTTTCCTCTTGAGACAAAACAAATGATTAATTGAATCTTAAAATAGGTGGATGGATAGTCCTGTGGGGACACCCACCCCACATCACAAACTATTGAGAGAGTCTAGAAATCTAATTTTCAAACTGATAACTTTTGGTGCAATAATATGGAGCTTTTAGGCACTCACTACATTAAAAAAGCAATCGAAAATGAATGTAGATTTCCAAACTGACTGACATCTAAGTTATTTTTCCATCTATGTCAAGGGCATTTTTAAAAATCCCTCTACAAGCCTGTCTGCACGTGTAAACATCTAACCATTTTTCACTTTTCCCTTTGAAACTTTTGTAATTTGATTTATGCTCAACTTCACAAATATCACCCTACCAGTTTTCCTGAGAACTATTTTAAACCGAAGGCTGTAAAACTACTGACAATCTATATTCTGAGAAAGATGAGTGCACCAAGCTATAGTCCATTTTTTAATATTTATACATCTTTTCAACTGCTGAGTTCTTTCCTGAAAACTTATAATTCATTTAAGGTTCCATGTAATGAAATATTGTGATTAGGGGTCCATACTGAAAAGTTCACCATGATAGAAGCAAAAGAAAAAGTTGAACATTGTAGACATTTACATTGCTACATCTTAAGCAGAAAAGGATTAAGAATAAAGCCTTGAGTTTTCAGAAATACTAGTCAATAATTTTTATATTAAATCTTAATTGGACTTTTGGACCTTTATAAACAATTTTACTGAGTGCTCTGCTTTTCACTTTAAAAGGACCTTTGAGTTTAATGTTGTTTCTCTAACTCAGAAAACCTGCTATCTATCTCTTTTACATCAGTGTAGCTTAACTGTGTTTAAGCCAATGGCATTCTGAATTCCAGTGTAAGTATTGGGGAAACAAGGCTGATGGCATCAATGTGGAATGTGATTAACTGAGAAATATTGACCATGATATACACAGCTGTAGAACTGTGATTCCCTTGGGGAATCCCTCAAGAACATGAGTAATTTCTCATGGTGGCAATACTTCTATCACAAATTCTGGCATATATGCTTTCTATCGTGTTTGCCAAGGTAGGACAATTACTGCAGAATGCCAATCAATTATGCCATTTTCATAGGAAAGGTACCACACATCAAATAGAGTCATTTGCCACATACAAGACATAAAAAGCACATGAAGAGAGACTAGGGATCTGTTATGTATGGCAACATGAAAATAAATACAAAAATCACTAAAATAAATCATTTTATGTTCCCTCTTCACATTAAATTTTATGTTTCTACAACTAAAGGAAAAACATCCATGTGTAAGAGCCTGAAATAGGTATTATTTCCAAATTACTTTTAATGTAAACTCTATTTCATCATAATATCTTCAAGAGGTAAGGAAGCCAAACTGCTGACTACTCCACCTAGCTTGCAATCTTCAAATTGTATATAGACACTGTCGAGTCTGTGTGGTAAATCATGAATTAGAATGCTGCCCACAAAGCAATTCTTCTGGGGCCCTACCTCAAATGCACTCTGTTTTCTAACCAGCTGTTTGCCCAACCCACCAAACACAACATTCTAATCTAGGCCATATCCCCCTAGTTTACTTATGTGAATGTTGTTTGGGAAGGTGTGGAGAACCTTACAAAGTCAATGCATATTGCCTGTACTGCTTTCTCTTTTTAGTTACTGCATCATGAAAGGATATCAGAGTGGTTGGATGTGACCTGTTACAAATAAGTACAAATACATTAGCTGTTATCACCTCATTATTCTTCCAGCGTTTGCAAAGTGACTGCTCAGCTATCTTTTCCTCTATCTTTGTGACTTTCACTGTTAGGTTGCCTGATCTATAACTTTTTGGATTTATTTTTTTTCCCCTGCTATTCAAAGATAAGTATTATGTCTGCCCTTCTTCCATCCTCTGGTGCCTGTCCTGGCCTACACAAGTTTTGAGGGAATAATTGCTAAATATTACAAGATCATTTCAGATAGTTCCTTGAACTTTTGCAGAATAAACCTTATCAGTCTCTGCTGGCTTGGAGATATTTATCTTACTTAACAGTCAGTATATGGTTACCCAAAATCACTAGGGGCTTAATTCAGTTGTCTAAATGTTGATGTCCACTGCTACAATATACAAGATATACAAAAACATCTGACAGGATTTATACCCCTAGAAAATTGAATAGGGTCTTGAAAGAGGAATTTGTTGATTCTGACACCAACAGGAAGAGGAGAGAATTCAAATCTAAATTCAGGTACCTAAATTTAGGTATCAGTGTAGGTATGAACCTGTGAAAAAAGTATTAATAAACTCCTCATGGTTAGTGGAAACCTTAACCTCTTCATAGCCAGTGAGATTTAGAAAAATATACAGCATATCTTGAAGCAGACAACTGTACTTGATCAGCTGAAAAGCTCTAGTGACTATGCTTTGTTTACTAGCGATGAAATCTGGTTTCTAAACATAAGTGTCCATTGATGTTTCAGATATATTTCTGTACTTTTTTTTTTTTTTTTTTTTTTTAATTGTAATATAATTCCCCTTTAGGTGAAGCTTATCTTTTGCAATACCAGTTGAACTTATGATGATGTTAGGCAAAGCCTGGTGATAATCATCCAGGTTTTGTTTGCTGTACTCCAGGAAAACAAGTTGGCTTTTACTCACCTTGGCACACTTTTTGAAAGCCTTTATTTTCACGATTGTCTAGATATTTTGTTATTGTTATGGTTGGTGAAATTCTTATTCCACTGATTCCCACTGAGATCAGTGTGATTTGTCAGGATATCCCCAAAGTCATACTGGGCTACTTACTACTCATCTACAAATACACAATTTTATGGAACTCCAGATTTATCCTTTTATCGACTTAAAAGATAAGCTGTAATTTTAGCTATACATTGCTGTGATTGCATTGGGTCATTATATACAGTGATCAGAAAGAAACTGTGTAGTCATTTTCTCTTCTTTTGATCTGCTCTGACTTGCCAGTGATCAGTTTAATGTCCATTTCCCATAGATTGTATCTTTTATAGTCATATATTCTGAAGTTACCCAGCAAATATTCCCCTTTATCAGAACCAGCTGTCATTCATTTTTACTTTATTATCACTTTCTGTCTTAGCTTCTAAATCTTTTATATTTTATTGAAAATAGAGACAAGATAACTAGTAACTGGATCCATCATATATTGAATTATGTTTTGTGCCACTGTTTCTGCTAAAGCTTGGTCCAGATACTGAAGCTTAAATTCTTAAAGCTGTGTTACAAATTACAGTGGGTACATCTATATTAGTAGATTAAACTGGAATGAACACAGCAAATTTATTTGTAGTATTTCTGATTATCAGAGATGTCCCTGGCACAGGTTTGGCTGGGGCCAAGTAGCATTCTCACAGATAGCTCCGAGGGACAGTTTAGGATGTATCATGTGCCAGGAATCATTCCCAGCCAGCAATTTGGATATGGCTGCTCTATGTTGAAGGCTAAGAGAATTAAAACATATGGATATTGTCAGTTACTACCAGCAGGCTTCCAGGCCAAAGAACAAACAGTGGCACAGTTTTGATAACTAGCATGGGTACAGATATTGCTTCCAGTGGTTATTAGGTGCATAAATGTGTACAAGAATGGGAACCTAAGCTACAAATTATCTTTCGTCTTTGTTACTTATAGTTTCTACATAGAATAAAACAGACCCTATTTACTTCCTTGGTCTTTCACAAAAACATCTGGAGTGCAGTTCATCTTGACAAACTTGACTCTGAGCTAGTTGTTTAGATATTCTTTTTATTCCATCAGAGAATACTTGTTTTAAGGGCACAGTTCATTTCAGTCTAGGAGAGCTTCTAAAACAAGACAGATGAATTATGGCCTAACAATGCATATTTCATCCCACACATTGCAAAGGGAATCTATGATGAGTAGCTCGTGGAAGCAGTTCAGACTTCTAGACTTCTATACCATGGCTAACGCTATGACAGATGAAGCATACCCTTTATTTATTTCATCTCACTAAAGGTGTGTGTTTCAGGATTTAAACTTAGCCTTCTAATTTTATTTATTTATATATTTATATTACCAAACTTTTGTGCTCTGCAAGGCTTAGTGGACATCAGAGTACAGAAACCAAGGGACTTAAACTTATTTAAACAAGTCCCTGATCAGTCTGTTGTCTTTGTTTGTTTGTTTTTGTGTGTTTTTTTTCTTTGTTTGTTTTTGTTTTGTTTTTGTGATAATGTTTTATTCTTTGCAATTCCTTCTTAGTCTGTTTCTTTCTTTTTCCTTCTCTTTCTCTTTTTTTTTTTTTTTTTTTTTTTTTTAAATTCTTTATTAGTTACTTTATTTCTTCCCTCTTTGTCTAGTTTACACTTTGCATAAGAATGATGTTCATTTTACATCTTATCTGTTCTCCTTCAGGGTTTTCATTCTAACTTTTTACTGTCTGAATAATTTTATGTTTCAGAGTGTGCCTAAAATATCTAAACTCTTTCCAAATTATCCTTTCCTGTAGAAGAAGACCTAAGAGCTATAACATGCTAATAAACTGCTCCTTGGTTTGGTAAATTCAATCACATATCAATAAACACTAACTCTCAATTCACTTCTTGCCTTTAAGCTCCTGAATGTTTCTTGCTTATTAGTCAACAGAAACTCACAAACTGTCTCAATTCAATTGCTTGTTCAGACTTTCAGAACAAATAATTAGCACAGTTCAGTAATTCCATGTTATTTTTCTTTCCATAATGGGTTGGCAAATGTGTCTTATGAATAAAAAAGCCTCCAATCATTCTTAAATCCTCAGTGGTGTTCAGGAAGTTAATCCTGACTGATATCAATGGGATAAGATATCCAAATACCTTTTAAGTTCTGTGTTCTTTTCACATTGAATTATCTTTCCTGTACTGAGTGTCAGTTTCTCTTACTCGAAGTCCTAGAAATGTTTTTCTTTTATTCTTGTGTTTTGCTTGCAAGTTGCTGGGTGGGTAAATAGTAAACAGCTTTGCAAGCTTAGACAAGGTCCCTTGGAATTTAAAACATGAGTAAAATTTTCTGTAAAGAGACTGCAGTTTTTTGCAACAGATAAAATGGTCAGGTATCTCTTAAAACATCAGGTTTCATGCAAATCTCATCTTGTTTTACCGTGTTGGGCTGCTAAACACCACAACTGCTCTCTCACTCCCCATCTTTAGATGAGGAGGGGGAGAAGTAAAGCAAAGAACAACTCACGGGTTGAGATAAGGATAATTTAATTAAAGGGAAATAATAATAATAAAAATTTAACTAAAGGGAAATAAAAAGGGAAAGGGGAAAAGGGAGGGGGAAAGGGAAAAATAAAAAGAAGGGAGGGAAACAAACAAATAAAACAAATGAAGGCTATGTGGAAGTGCAGAGGAAAGAAATTACTCTCTACTTCCCACAAATGAGCGATGATTGACCACGTCCTTGAAGCAGGGCCTCAATGCATGTAGCCGGTGTTTGGGAGGAGGACCAACACTTTCACAACGAGAGCCTACCCCTCCCCTCTTCTTCCTGTTTCCACCTTTTATTGCTGAGTGTGACACCACATGGTATGGAATATCCCTTTGATTGGTTTAGGTCAGCTGCCCTGGTGATGTTTCTCCTCACTTTTTGCCCACCCCGTAGGAGGGTTAGAGAGAGGCCCGATGCTGTGCCAGCACTGCTCAGCAGTAGACACAACACTGGTGTGATAGCACTGCTATTCCAACTACAAGTGCAGAGTACAGCACTGTATGGGCCGCTGCAGGGAAAGTTTACATTCCAGCCAGACCCGGTACACGTCTGCCACCTGCTTTCACTTCTTTCAGTTCACTTTCCCATTTCCTTCTCTTTGTCTCCTCCCTTCTTGGCCGTAAATCACATCCAGTGCCAGGAAATAGTCTCTATGGTTGTTCCCAAATAGCTATCATGGCATAACAATGAAATCCTGTGCAATTCCTGCACAGGGTACCAGAACCAATCTCTACTCTGACATTATAGCAGAAACTACATGTGGAGTCCACTCCACATCAGGTGGAACTTTCCAACTTCCACATCGTATATTCCAATATTTATTGTATTGTCATCAAGAGACTTGGATTGTTTTCAGTCCCAAATTCAGAACACAACTGAATTGTTTCTACTCTCTGGCCCTGAAGAACAATTAAGAGGGTGGGATTTTGTGGCCATCTAAAATCACTCATTGAAATAAGGGTCTTCTTCCTGGCATATCCCACTTGGAGGATTAGATTCCTTATCAGGGTTGTCAGGACCGATCCAACTATTTAGAGTGATTTACATAATCTCCATGAATAAATTTAATACTTAGGGGGAGATAAACAAGATGAACATACTCTAGGAAATTGCAATTGCAGAAATACATCAAGCAAATATATAGTAAGTTACTAAGGAAAACAGTGACAATTAAGTAGGTAATGCAGGTAAGCATAGTTGTTGTGCCATGCTCTGTTTTATGCCATATTAAAAAAAAAAATAAAAATAGGAAGGCAAGAGTTATTTCTTCTGTTTCCAGAAGTCTGGAATTATCCAAAGGCTCATTGGTTTATGGGGACTAGCTGAACATATTTGGATTTCTGTCTCAAGAGCACTTGCAGATACCAATTTTCATGAATGATATTTCTTTGTCCTTTCCATTCATAGCTAGTCTTCCCACCACTACTTGCTTTTTTCTACTGTTGCAACTTTTCAAAACCAATGGGATTGCAGGAAATATTAATACATTTGGCCTACTGTTTCCTCAATAGCCAATAAAAAATTCTTCCTCCACTTATTTTTTTTTTTCTTGGATTTTGCCCTTTGGCTTGTATAATTATTGTTCTTACTGCAATATGTTCTTAGGAAAAAAAAAAGGATAAGAATAAGCTCTTAGTGCAAGAAGTTCTTAGTACAATATAACAATCTCCCAAGGTGACAGTTTATTTTTAAGTATTGTATAACATATAATAAAAACAGCCTCTTTCTTAACTGAAATGTTTGGAAGTCAAGTTTCCTAATCAATGTTCAGCAAGCATTTTCTGTGAGGTCATCTATAATTGACAGAGACCTGTACACAACAGGAAGAACAAAAAGAATAAAAATAAATGGAAAAGTTTAATTTAGAAAAGTCAGGCTTTATTTGATTTGTAACCATTGAAAGGAAGAGATGAAAGAATGTTATTTTTTTTTCTCCTTCCTATCTTTCCAAAGATGAGATAAGAGATATCAAAGAATTCTTTTTTTTTTTTCTTACTTCTTTTGTAATCATTTGCTTTGCTCTAATCCTGTAGCTCAGCTTGAGCTTAGAGAAAAAATTACAGCTTCTCCTACTGTTAGTGTGCTTTAAAATGAGTTAAAATCATAAAAGGTCACAAATTTACTAGAGGGGTTGGAACTTGAGAGAGGGAGAGGCAACAAAGGATGTCCTACTAACATCAAGGTACAACCTGCTGTATGCATTGTGTCACATAAGGCAGCCAAAGCTTTGATTTTTTTGCCTTTTCCCAGTCTATTGGATCAGATTGCCAACATTTCTTGTAAAAAAAAAAAAAAAAAAAAAAAAAAGAAAAAAAAGGAAATATAAGCCTTAAATAATCTATTTTTCACACAAAGTCAGCAAAATATATTGCAAGATTTAGTAAAAAATGGGTTTGGAAAACACTTTGTGTTTAAGCATCTTTGTATTTTACTGTTTCTCTAGCAAAACAGATCTAACACTACCAGATGAGAAGGTATAATATAAAAACTAGATCAGGATATCACTCATAACAATTCATTTTTTCTGTCTGATGAGGTTACATTGCTGCATAGAGAAGAGTTCTACATTCAGAAAAAGCTCAATTTACCATGACATATCATTTTTAACAATGGACCATTAACTTTGAAAAGCCATTTGGTAATAAATATATTTTACTAAAATATTGTCCAGAGACATCCATCAGGATTTGAAATGCAATAGTGTATATCCCTTATAGCCTGAAGAATACAGTGTGTGTTATCTGAAGAGTTTTAAATGCAGGGGAAGGAAGAAGTTGTCTTCTATGACATTAATCTAAACAAAAATCTAATTGCAAAAATAGCCAAGATTATTCAGCTCCAGTGTTGTGGTAGTGGAATCAGTAGTGATATCAGAAATGTGAAGGTGTAGAGAACAAAAAAAGCCTGAAGCATGAAGAAATAGCTGCCCACTTTCTTTTCTTATGCAAGATATCTAAAGGGATATAGGTGAACACAGTAGATATATTTCCACAAAATTAGCCATACACCCACAGCTAATCTCTTTCAGAATGAGAGTGCACAGTATTTTTAAGTAATCGTGTCTATAAAGAAGAAAAAAAAACAGTTCAGAGTATCAGACTCTGTGAGAAAATAAAGTTATTTTCTATCAGTAAGCTCAGTTTTGGTTAAAATTCTCAATGGATATCTTAATTTTTGTACAGTTTCCAGTTTAAGTAACTGGAACTTGTAACCAGTTTCAGTAAACAGTTTCAGTTAACTGAAAACTACTAGGCGACTAGCAGTCAAAATGTTTTTATCTAAAAACAGATGTTTGATGAAAAGCATAGCCAGTGGTTTTATTTTATTTTTGTCAAGCAAGCATTTCAAGGGGGCAGGTTTTGGAGATATCGGGGCAGGGGGTGCAGGAGGAGCCTGTGCTTTTTATTTAGAAATTCTTTCACTGAGAATGATCTTAACAAGTCTTTTTGTGATTAGCTGTGCTTTAGAAAGAAAAAGAATGGAAATATAAATGCAAAGCCCCACAACATGCTCACATAAATCCCATAATAATGCATGACTTTATGTCATGCATTTTTCATCTACAGCCTTGTGGTCTAAGAGTAATCTAGAACCATCTACAAATGGAGATATCTCTGCTTCAGTAACGGATCATAGTCCATAGCCAAGGTAACACTATAGACACCAAAGGTGGCTGGGAGTAATTGTCTCTGTCTTCAGCCACAAAGAAAAGAGTCCAAAATGGTCACCCCTGCTCCCTCTGTGCTCACTGGAGATAGGAAGTAAACCCTCTAGGTACCTAAAATAGATGTCTCTCTCTCTACTGAGAAATACTAAGTGATTTGATGATCATAGAATCATTAAGGTTGGAAAAGACCTCCAAGATCATCTGGTCCAACCATCATCCTATCACTAATGTCACCCACTAAACCATGACCATGTCCAACCTTTCTTTGAACACCCCCAGGGATGGTGACTCCACCACCTCTCTGGACAACTTGTTCCAAGGCCTGACTTTTTCTCTAAAATTCCCCATGCTCTTCCCTGTAATGACTGGTCCTCTTAAAGAGATTAATCTGTGAGAAGGGTCCAAAACATAATGGTACTGTAGCTGAAGCTCTCCAGGGGAAAAAAAAAAAAAAAAAAAAAAAAAAAAAAAAAAGATTTTTTTTTCTGAGTAGAAAAAGAGGTCAAAACAATTCTAAATCCAGAGCCACAAAATGAGTCTGTATAATAAACACTAAGGGTGTTTTAAAACATCACTACCATTTTTACCCATCTTATTGTATGTGAAATATAACATTACCTAAATATGCTGTGCATCATTAAATGTGAACATCATTCTAGATTGTAAGCTGTCATTCAGGAAAACATCTCATTCAGAAAAATACTTAAGCATGTGCTTAAATGATTGAATTAAACACATGTTTAAAGATGAGCATGAACAGAGATCAAGTTACATTTGTACTTAAATACTTCTCTGAATTCTCATCTTAATTATACTGTCATAAAGGCAAATGCATCTGCTAAAATCTCTTAAATTATTTTGGAATCATTCCTGTATGAATAAGTTCCATAGGTACAGCTGCATTTTTTTTTTTTTTTTTTTTTTTTACAGCTTCAATTTTTTTCCCCCTCTAGTATCTGAGAAGTTACACTAAAAATTAGGTTGCCTTGATGGAAGTTAGGATAGAGGTGATTATTTATTTATTTATTTATTTTGGTCACAGCCCTTAGAAAATATAAATATACTCTCAGTAATTCTCTACAGAATTCTTCAAGCATGCTAATGGTGGAAACCAAATGTAAAACATTTATGAGAAACATCCTAGAGGACACCAAACGATTTTCAATCACATTTAAATTGGTTGGGGTTTGATTTGTTTTAAAGACCCCTGAGAATAAAAAGATCAGTATATAGGTTGGTTATTGAGAAACATATATATATATACATATACTTTAAAAACAGATTCAATTTAGCTTGCTTATGAAATGCTTATTGCATTCCCTGTTCTTCTTTTGAGCCCATAGGGATTTTTCAACCTCATTAAAATGTGCCATCTGCTAGAGACATCCGTTATAAAATTACAACAACTTAAATTTATGCACCTGCTTTTTTTTTTTTTTTTTTTTTTTTTTTTAGAGAAACATCAATACCTTGATGTTTAAAGAAAGTATTATACAATTTATATATATATACACAAGATAACAATTTCCCTTGTGATGAGGACTAGGGTCATATGATTACTCCCAACACATTTTCCAGTCCCCAAAAGTGATCTTTTTGCTTGACCCCTCAAAGCATCCAGTATTGGCATTTGCAGAAACATGGCTTTAACAGGATCACAGACGTGTCATGGTATATTTTATTCTGTTTCATTCATATGGTGTTTCAGGAGAGGAAAATAGTACCATATTCACTACAGGGGGTTAAAGAACTTAATCCTGCAATTAACTGGAAGTATTTCTGTTCATGTTATTCAAATAGCTAATCCATAGATATATTCCTTTTGGCACAGACTGGCAACAAAGAAAAAGATTGAAGTGTTAAATCATGGAATATTCCCTAGCGCTGGTGAATGATGCTGGATGCAATTATCACAGAAGTCTACCGCAAAGTTTAGATGAGATTTTGCTGTCATATTTTAGCCTCCCAGGCTCCAGCTTCATTGCTCACAGTTGTATATATGATTCAGTAATTCAGAAATAGAGCAAATAAAGTTTTTGAGACACTGAAGAATGAGAAATCACTCTCAGTTTACCACATATGATGGTAGCTCTGTCTCATTGTAAAGGAGATATCCCTTCTCAACCTGTTTTCCTTTCACTTGCCTCTCAAAAATGACATCAGTGAAACTCCACAGAGTTATTTTCATGGACAGCAGAAATCAAGAGAACAGTTTTGAATTAAAATGACAATCTAGTAACAAAAAAGAAGAAAAGATCTAAGTACACATCTTCATGTATCACTGTGTAAATAGTGATGAAGAAACAAAAGATATAATGATGAAAAATAGCAGGTCAAGCAGGCATTACATGGTTTCAAAGAAAGGCTCATCCAGTTTAGGACATCAATATCCTAATACAAGGGGACTGTACAATCTTTATTCATATAGCTCCTTTGGAATATGGCATTCAAGTTTAGATGCTGCCACCTGGTTTCATCCTGCCTAATTTTGGGAAACTAAGAGACACCTACAGTAGCAGTCAGTTATGCCAGGATTCCTTAGAATTACTGGAAAGAGGAAAGTTATAGAGATCAGAAACAACTGCTGGAGATCCCTTTTTCCCTTTGGCTATAGAGAGTGCCTTGGGCAAACAAGCTTCTCAGACAAGTGCCTGGAATTAGGAGAGAGCAGGGTAAGCCTCAGGGTGCATCAGAGCACGGTGCATGTCGAAAAAAAATGGTATGGCTGCTTCCAGGAAAATAAACATGTAGGTTGAAGAAGGGGATCTAATTCAGAAGCAGTTTCTGACAATTTTCTGTCTTCAAAACCCAGTCAAGGAAGAAGTTTCTATATCATCATGTGAGAATAACAAGACATGAGGCAAAGGGAATGCAATAGTAAGTATCAGAAGAGTAGATACACCATAGAAAGAGCAATATCTGGTTATACCAACTTAACCCTGGTGAATTTACCTCTCATTTTTGACCTCTGTGCTAATATGGAGGATTTCCTTTAAGAAATGATTTTTTGTTGTTTTTGCTGTTTTGCTTATGTGTTTTGTTTTGTTTTCCCCTTGAAAAAACAAGTTTCCTCTGGCTGTCTTTAATTACATTACAGTTCACAGGAACTGCCAAGGGATTCCCTCTACTCCTACGCTCTCTTCATGAGTGTTTTTATTCCCCATGGTCATACACATTCCCAATATTCTCTATTGTCCGTTTAAATTCTGTCTGACCCAATACAGTGGACTTGGGGAACAAGACTGCAGCCTACATTTTTCAGAAGTTTTCACTCACTTTGGGGGTACCACCTTCAAACAACCCCATTTGTGATTTTCACAATGGTCATTAATCTAAGGCAGACATCAAATTCTGTGGAGTTAAGTTAAGAGCACAAGGAAAATGAGGGCATATTGCCTGGCATTCTTTTTCTTCCTTTATTAAATTGGCTCAAGAAACAAGGATTTCTATTGTTGGTCCTAAGAGTGGGGTTCTACCAGACAATCACAATGGTCTCTCTTATCATTCTGCCCTACAAAGAATTTTGATTGGAAAGTTCCAGTGGACTGATATGTTTCAAAGTTGAGAGAGGTAAGTACATCTTTTTGAGGTAATAACTAGTAGGAACTTTTAGAGTAGAGCATATATATATATATATGTATATATTAGTAGATGCCTTTACTGCATGCAACTCTTCTTCAGGTGAATAATTTTTAGAGCATGCTTATGGGTAGGAAGATGATGTTACTTTGCATGTTTGCTTTGTGGTTCTAGGTCTCGTATGATTTTTGCAGAATTCTGGGGCTTACTGTGAATGTGACCTTATGCTTTCACCTGTATGTCAAATATTATCAGTTACAACCTTGGTCTTAAAGTGATGGAGCAGGGTTTAAGGGAAATGTATCATCCAAGTTTCCTGTGCTAGTGAGTATCTGAAAACAGCAGAAATAGGCACGTAAGGTGTAGTCTTTTTCAGGATTAGGGACTATTTCTTACATGTTTCTTTTTGGGCCCCTCGCTACAAGAAGGACATCGAGGTGCTTGAGCGGGTGCAGAGAAGGGCGACAAAGCTGGTGAGGGGCCTGGAGAACAAGTCCTACAAGGAGCGGCTGAGGGAGCTGGGCTTGTTCAGCCTGGAGAAAAGGAGGCTCAGGGGCGACCTTATCGCTCTCTACAGATACCTTAAAGGAGGCTGTAGCGAGGTGGGGGTTGGTCTGTTCTCCCACGTGCCTGGTGACAGGATGAGGGGGAATGGGCTAAAGTTGCGCCAGGGGAGTTTTAGGTTAGATGTTAGGAAGAACTTCTTTACCGAAAGGGTTGTTGGACACTGGAACAGGCTGCCCAGAGAAGTGGTGGAGTCACCATCCCTGGAAGTCTTTAAAAGACGTTTAGATGTAGAGCTTAGGGTTATGGTTTAGTGGGGATTGTTAGCGTTAGGTAGAGGTTGGACTCGATGATCTTGAGGTCTCTTCCAACCTAGAAATTCTGTGATTCTGTGATCTCTGGAGCTTTTTTCTACTGTTTTGCTGGCTGTAGAGTATTTAGACCTTGTAGCCTTCTAGATTTTAAGTACTTGGAATTCTCTTAATAGGGAATTTAGCAGAGGTTGCTAGTTAAGTTTTTTTGGGGATGTGGTCAGGGGTTTGTCTGTTCTGCCATGTGCCTGGTGACAGGATGAGGGGGAATGGGCTAAAGTTGTGCCAGGGGATGTTTAGATGGGATATTAGGAAGAACTTCTGTACTGAAAGGGCTGTTAAGCATTGGAATGGGCTGCTCAGGGAAGTTGTTGAGTCACCATCCTTAGAGGTCTTTAAAAGAAGTTTAGATGTAGAGCTTAGGGTTATGATTTAATGGTTTAGTGGAGGACTTGTAAGCGTTAGGTCAGAGGTTGGACTAGGTGATGTTGGAGGTCTCTTCCAACCTAGGTGATTCTGTGTGTGAAATTGAGGTGTCTGGCAAATTTTTCAGTGAAGCCAAGTACTTTTTAAAGTTTGTATTTGGAAGTGTTTTTGTCTCTTATGGATTATGGGCAATCAGGTATTAGTGTAGTATTAGTATGCCACACATAAGTATAATAAGTATTAGTGTGGCATGAGAGGGTTATCTTATGAACACGAGAGCTACACAGATCTCAGATTAGACTCAGAGAAGACACAGTTAGCAATGGTCTGGTAGGTACCTGGTTATTTATCTCATACTCTGCCAGTAGCTACCAGCATTGAGTCAGAAAAGAAATATAGTTAAAAATATTCAGGGAGGACCTCTTCATTCAAATAAGATGTTATTACAAGCACTAGGAGTTGGTACTCCTCTGCCCTCACCGTTACCTCTTGGTGAGATGTCCAAGCTCAGGACAGTCTTCTTTGCCACAAAGGGACAGCAAGAGACCCATGGCCTCCTAGGGCTATATGAGGGACAATTGTCCTTTGGAGCTGCCTACTCCCCACTAAAGCAAGACTGGCTGAATAGTTCAGGCATATCCTTAGTATGCTATAACAGCTTTTAATGAGATTGATCATTTCATGGTTTTCCTGTTTTCTAGTGTCATCTTAAATGCCTTACAGCACCATAACTAAATATGTGCTGAACACATTATTCAGGAGTGCTTTACTTTTGTCTTATTGAACATCAGTATTAAACACTTTCTTAAACAGAAATGTTTCCTTGAATTATGGCTATACTGACACAAATACTCACTGAAGTTAATAGGCTTTCTCCTGGCTTCCATTGGTATTGAACTATGGTTTTTGTAAACCCTCATGTTGATACTATCTTCTACTGACATTTATGTTTAATGTCCAACAAGCTAGAAATTTCAGTGTCTTGGAAACTTGTGTTTCCATAATCCCTCTTCAGTTTTTGCTCAAGTAATCACCCCTCTGGCTTTGCATGGAATGCTGTAGAACGTCAAGTGTAAATATCTCTTTTTCCTGCCCTTGCCACAATGTACTTTTAAATTTAGGAGTGCACAGATAATCTGGTGCACAGGTGAGATTCTGCTCACTAATTTTAGCAATCTGAAAGTTATGCACCTAGTCTACACTAGTTGTCACAGTCCATCTAAAACCAGTACAGAGACAGGAACTTGATCATACCACAGAGTAGGTAAAATAGAATTAATTATTATTATTTTTTAGGGGGGTAGCTGCTTGTCACCAGCAACTAAAATAGTCTAGAATATGAATTTAGGCTATGTGCCTGATTTCTGAATAGCTATGGTACACAAGATGAGCTCTTATGTAGGTATCTACCTCTCTCTACTGGGTCCAGAGAGCTGTGGTCTTTCTGCCCTGGATAATAAAGAGCTTGAATTGCTTTTGAGCTTCAATGTCACATTAGTGATTTATATTCATCTTAGGCACAAAGGTAAATCACCTGAATAAAACTCTAAATGTATAAACAAAAAGGGGGATTAAAATCAAGCGTAATTGTGTTGATTAGATCAAAAGCCAGTGTGGTTTTATGTATCTTATTCACTGTGATGGCTTTAAAAACAAACCACAGACTTCACAATTTTGTTTTATAGCAGAAAGTTTTTCCTCAGCACTGTTGGTGACTCAGCACTCAAATTACCATATTTCAATATATGACCAAATGTAATTAGGACAATATTTTTTTTAGCTGGTTGTTACTTTTATGTTGTAGCCGAGCCTCCAGAACAAGTAATTTATTTCCAGTGATGAGAGTCTGCCCTCTTTTTGGTACTAAACATCTCATATGTTGTAGCTGTTACTTGAAGCAACAGATATTGGGAGACTGTGGACTGATCTTCAGAGAGCTCTTTCCTGCCAAATTTCTACATTTCTGCAATGGCAGATGTTTGCATTTTAAGACCTAGTTTATTTCATGAATTTTTGTATTTAATGGCATTTTTTCTGTGCTTGCATAGAGCACATGGGAGTTCTCCAGAAGACCTTAATGATGAAATTAATCTCTCCTAACTTCAATCATGTACAGCTTTGTGTATAATCTCAATTTGTTGTCCTTGGCTCCCTCTCTCATCAACACAGAAACAGGAGAACATGAAGGAGAGATTTCAAAACCTATTTCCAACTCCCACCTCAGGGTGGGAGGAAGCACTCCCTGGACTCTGAGGTTCAGCCTGGACACGTCTTAGCTTGGATGCCTTGTTTTTAAATAGCTAATGTTAGGAATGGTGCATACTTGCACACATCATCTCTACACAGCAAATCAGACTGGCTACTGAATAGGACTTGGGAAATACAGAAAATTGTATAGTTATTTTCTTTCCTTTAGGGAGTTATATCTTGACTCTGATAGATACATGGGGTGCAGAAACATCAAACACACACTGACAGAAAGATAAGTGGTTCAGAAAAGACACCCCTACATGAAGGGGAGAAAAGGGTGGCAGAGGAGGAGTGGGAAGAAATACCATGGAGCACAAAAACTGCAATGTAAAAAGGAGGGAAGAGCAGCTGCAGACCTACCACTTTCTGCCTGGTTATTAGACTCAGCTTTGGCTGGCAGTTTTGGGAGCTATATCCTGTCTCAGAGTAATGGTGCACTGGAGCAGTGTAGGAAAGCTACAAGCTACAATGTCCTCCTCACTGCCTCTACTGAAGGCCATGGGACAATAATATGGGACCTCAAGCAGGTTAGGGTCCCAATGGTGATGCACAGCTCTGATACAGCTCAGTATGGGTCTGCTGCAGGACCTTGGCAGTGTGAGGCCTGAGTACTGCTTTTCCGAAGTCACAGACTGTTTGATCTATACCTTGATTTTCAAATTTTCAGTCCAACAGGAAAAACACCTAATGTTTTCATCTGCGGAGTCAGCCCAGGCAATTCCATTGCCTTATTAAAAATGGTTTGATGTAAAACCGCTCCTCAATGCTCATACCAGTTTCTATGTAGATGCAAAATATCATGCAAATTAGGTAATTAACTAGGTTTTGCTTCATTAATAGATAAATCAGTGCAATAAGAGTCTTCCTAAATACTAGCTATGCATTTTTCCAGAAATAGGACATCTAACACAATTATTTTTATTAGATCTTTTGTATGTGATCACAGAGCACAAAAAGGAATTAGAGATCCATGTTTACAATTATTAAAGAATCCCTCTAGCCTCTTTATTTCATTTGGTTCAAAATAGAAAGCAATGCTGCTATTGTAATTCATTAATTATCAGACACATTTTAATTCATATACCATTTTGTTCCTACTCTCAGTATGTTCCTATTTATACTGGAGTTAAGGGTATGCTGGAAGGACAAAGTCAGGGATGAAAATTATGTTAAAATGCTCAGGTGAGCTAAGAATCCATATACTGTATATTAATCTGTATTTTTTGAATATTCTATTTAAAACAAGGATGAGTGAATTGCAGATTTGAGTGTAGACCCTTCCATGGAACTGATATTCCTTCTGAAAGAAAACTCACTAACATTTTTAACTGATCTATGTTCCATCCATTGCCAAAATATCTGACGACTTCCAAAGTTACCAATTATACATATTTTTGTACTTTTTTGTACATTACATTGTACAAAAACTGCTTGTAGAGGGTAATAGTATTTCAATTATGCCATAATTGTTAAGTGGTTTCTGCAAACTTATATTTTAGGCTCAAATGCTTTTTTATTAGTTCTATGCCAAAAATTGTGCTTATTAAACACAAAGGAAGAACTCCATCACATAGATGACTGTCAGTTATGTGAAAAATGGGAAAGAAAAGTATCTCAAAGTTAACAGCAATATAGCTATGTTATCCTCTCATCATAACTATGGTGTAATTACAGTAGCTGTTTCTGAGAATATATCACTTATGCTTTCTCATCAGAGTAGAAATTGATTGTGTAGGAAGATATTAAAAATATTTTAACTAACACAAAGAAGTAACTTAAGTCATTAAAACTTCACCGGAACAGATAGAAGATTCAGAGTATGTGGTTATTTCTTTTTGGGTGTTTTTTCTTTATTTTTTTCTTCTATCCTGAAACTCATGAGCTCACTTCAATAGCAAAGAGTTTTTCTATTGAAGGATTCCTTTTCACCTAGCTTATTTCTTCCCACATTTTCTCCACATTATATAAATCTTCCATTCTTGTCCAAGAAGGTGTTATTGGTGGAAGGTGCTCACATTTTCTTGTTTTATTCCAGGCTCACTTCTCAGATCAAAAACCTCATGTTTAGCAATTTTCTAAGGTTAACCTTCTTAGCTACTCATTCAAACATGTTTAAAGGAGAAAATTTGGTTTTAAGTAATCCATTTTTAAGTGGTAATTTTGGAGCTTCTGCTTACCTAAAAAATACATTGCAGTGCTAGAGGGCCAAACAGGATAAAGCTTCACCAACAGTCTTGCAAACATGGCTGCTCTTTGCCAGTCCCAGATATAAAATGTGGGGCTCTTCACGAAATAACTACACAACTCAGGAGCAGCCTGTAAAACAGCCTGCTGGGCTTTTCTGGCAGTTAGCATCTTTTCTGGTGTAAAGTACATGATAGCTGAACTGTCCGTTAAAAATATTCCAAATCAATAGCACTTTGGTAACTATGCAAGTGTGTAGCTGAGCCTCATCTTGTTTGTGGCTTTGGATGAACTTCTGAGATGCCGAAGTTCTCTAAGAGTGATGCTGAGGCCTGATATCTTACTTTAAACAAATTTTACTCCTGTAACACAACATTTCTGGTAAGAATGTAATATATTTTCCTACTCACAGGTGTGATAGTATATATTATTTCAGTGTAAGTCTCCTCAGGACATTGATCTTACATCTCAGTCAAGGTTAATTATGCTGTGACTTCAGCTAGATTCTTCAAGAGAAGGATGCTGATTTAAGCTAGGGTTTACTGTTGTTATTTGCTACTGCTGTTGATACTTTTCTGGTAAAGCTGCCAGCAATTCTGCTGGCACCATGGCTGACACATAGCCTGTTCACATATCTCTTCACTGAGCAATAGACATTTTCCTCTTATTTCCTTTAAGAGGTATTTCTAGTAAGTCTCTGATCTTCCTAAAAGTAGAGAAACTCCTTCTTTAGGACATCACACATATTTTTTTTTCTCACTACAAAACAAACAATATATGTATAATATAAATAGTATATTTATATATAAAAATATATATTTCTAGCAGTAAAATACAAGTATATTCTAGTCAAGCATTCAGAAGTGTGTGCTACAAGGAGCTGTCTTGTTTCATGTTTCACTTCTCTGCTCACTCTAGGACCATACCAGTAAGCCCCTCCTGGCCCAAACATCACAGAGCAGGAAGGGCAGAGACAGGTTCTGGAAAGCCACCCAAAGTGGACATCTACAGAGGTCCCTCCTGTCAATGGAGTTTTCTACAGCAAACACTGACTGCCTGTGACAGGATAAGAGGTGGTCTGAGGGACAAATAAAAACTAAGATCCGAATACTGCCTGAAGGAAAATAGGCAGGCCCAATTAGGCTATTAGTAACACGGCTTCTGGTGTGTCTGACAGAACTTCACCCATCAAAAGCCAAGAAGTGAAGTGCAGATGAATGCTGTAGCCTGGTCTATTTTACCATTGCATTATCTGAAGAACAACGAGAGACGGCTGAGAGATCTGGGATGGTTCATCCTGGAGAAGAGAAGCTCCAGGGAGACCTCAGGGCGGCCTTCCAGTACCTAAAGGGGGCCTGCAGGAAAGCTGGGCAGAGACTCTTTTTGGGATGCAGTGATAAGGGATAATGGCTTTAAACTGAAAGGGGGTAGGTATATTAGATATTAGGAAGAAGTTTACTATGGGGGTGGTGAGGCACTGGCACAGGTTGCCCAGAGGAGCTGTGGTTGCCCCATCCCTGTCAGTGTTCAAAGCCAGGTTGGCTGGGGCTTTGAGCAACCTGGTCTGGTGGGAGGTGTCCCTGCCTATGGCAGGGGGGTTGGAAATGGATGCTCTTCAGGTCCTTCCAAAATGCAAAAAACACCATGATTCTATAATTTCCAACAATACAGGAAAAGGTTTCAGGATGCTCAGAGCTGAGGCCTTTCTAGTCAGGGTGGTCCTTCAGTGCTCCTCACCCAACTCTGAGCTGTAAGTAAAGCGAATTCCCCTTTACTTGCTGCTTGGATCATCTGATGCTCTGTGCAGAGAAGTCAAGGACTTAGTTACCATTGAGAAGATGATTGTGTTTGACTGCTTAAAGAACAGTTATCAAATATGAAGAGGCAGCAAGAAGACTATGGATTATGTTTGGACAAAGTCACCTCATCTGGGGATTATCAGTACAGGCAGCATTTCCATACAAGCATGCCGACACAGAAGGATTTACAAGAATGCTGCCTCTAAGAACAAGAGGTGGTGGGGAAACATTGTTATTCTGAATTTTTTAGGAACCAGAGAAGAGACCTACAAAGTGGTTAGAGGAAGCTTGCGTTCATTTGTCATATGCCTGATTCAAATAAGAATCAAGCGCTACAGCTGGAAACAAAGAAACAACAAAGATCACAGTTTGAGGCTAAAAAGAAAAGAATATGGAATATTGGATGCAAAATCAGGATGGCAGAAAAATCTATGATTAGGTGAATGTGAGGCAGTGGTCAAGTGATATGGCAATATTTCAACACCAAATAAAACTGCACATATGGAGGGGGGAAGGGAGGGGGAGGGGAGGAAAAAGCAATAAAACAGTTTTATTTCCATTTTCCTTAAAAATCACTGCCTTCTGTTAACATTTCTAAACACAGATTGTATAAAGAAGCACTTCTTGATTTCCAGAAAGTGCTAGGTACCCAAATGATTTAGTATTGCTTTAGTCTGTAAAGCTGCAAATTAAGTATCCAGAAATGATTTAAGTAATGCAACCTAATAAGGAAAGCCAAAAATGTGTAGCTGTTATGAGAGAAAGCTTTAAGAGATCTGTCTCTTCCTTATGTTACCATCTGAGAAACTGGATATGGCCTTTATGCTTTATGAAATTCAGATCACGATTATCAGAAAAGCAGTGAATGTGTTAAGAAGCAAGAGCTACAACCCAGATCAAGAACTTGAATTTTAGCTCTTACCATGACTTCTTACTTCACTGTATTCCATAGCACCAAAATTCTCATCCTTGTCATCTACCATAGCAGTGTGAAAGGAATTGCAGTCGTGACCAGCTTTACTGAGTTGCTGCCAGTTTGTATCGGAAAGACACAAAAAAAAGGTGTCAAAGAACCAAGGAGGTGAAAAACTAATCATGATGTTCATCTGAAGAGACAGAGTACAGCAATTACTAACCACTGAAACTAGCTTTCTTGTCTAGACAAAGGGAAAGATAAGTATTAAAGAGGAATATCATTATCAAGGTACCAGATAAGGGAACTAGATGAAATTAATCTCTTTGCTGAGAGGCGACACATGATTCAAGAGATGTATGAACACCTCACTGGTTCTCTGCTGCAACTCCACCCTAGCCGCAAGGTAGTAAACACTGGATGGATTTATACAAGAGACATACTAAGAGACATGTGTGGATGGAAGTAACTAGAGAACAGAAGCTAGGGGAAGAGATGTGTTGTCTTGATTTGAGAAAATTCCTTTGATCTCCTACCTAGACAGTCCCACCATTATGTCAGTTCAAGGAAAACTTGATCAAAAGTCAGTGAGTCATATGAATAATTATAGATTTCCAGAACTTTTGAGGGCATTGGACCTGTTTGAATAAAAAGACATGTAGGCCTATAAGAGTTTTCCAGATGACTCACAGCTGCACCTAAATGACTAAAAACTAGACATGTTCTAGGAAAAACAAACAAACAAACAAACAAACAAACAAAAAGTTTAGAAACCTCTATGTATATCAAATAGGTAAGTGGAGCTCGAACACTTATTAAAATGTCTGTATTGAGCAGAAAGGTTTTAGAAGTGATTTTGGATTTAACATATTCCGTGTAAGGTGGTGGTTCTCCAAGAGAACAAAGAAATAGTGCATAGCACACAAAAAGACACAATATACAGTAAACTTGAGTGTAATGTAAAGCTGCAGACCACTGAAGAAAGCACAAAGGTGTAAAAGCGTGTTATCAAAGACATAAAAACAAGTCTAAAAGGATCATAGAATTAAGAAGAAATCTTCAGCACAAACATTGTATTTCTTCCAGTGAGCAACTCCAGTTTACTGGTCTATTTTTAGTACTTAAGAGAGGGCTAAACAGTGCCATCCAAACTACTTCTCACCATTGACTAAAGGAGTCTGTGGAGACCAGCTCAGCTATGGATATTGCTTACACTACAGAAATCAACATCTGATCAGGTGAATCAATTCAAAATGCTAATTAGTACCTTACTAATGCTGTTCACCAAACTACTGTCACTTTACTGTTCCTTCTCTAACAAATTTTCATTTAATTCTCCCATGTTAACAATAACAGCACTCTGGGAATTCATGTTCAGTGCAGGATCTGCTGTGATACCATTGTTCTTGTTTTCAGGATGCAGTTCCTCATCTTTCAAATGTGAATAGTTTCTTTGTTTCTAGATGCATAATCTAACACTCATCTGTGATGAAGCACGTGTTGACAAAAAGAAGCCTGCCTGATGTTGTGGGATGCATTCGTATTATTTTTATCTGCTAAACTTTGCATTATCTGAGAGTTTTGCTACTATTGATTTCTTTTTCACACCAGAACACAGAGAAAGAAATTCCTTTTGGCCTGATTAATAATGTCTTCCCAGGAGGAAGAGTGTACAATTGCAAATTAATATTTCATGATTACATTTAATAGAAGCTACCATGATTTAATATAGTACAAATACATGCATGTATCAAAATGTTGTGCAGAAGTAAATCAAATTGCCATTATCTCAATATGCTACAGCAGCATAGTTTCTTTTCATGTGCAAATTTGTAGATTCATTTTTAAAAAATCAAGTGTGTCTGATAAGGTTTATTTTCTGTGATATCAAGGGAATTATTACTGCACCATTTAAAAGCCCATTTTATGGCCTAATATTTAATGATTTTTCCATATAAATCTTTGATCTAAGGTGTTAAAACATTTGTTGTCATCCTATTCAATATTAAGATTTTTAGGAGACAATTTATTATTATTATTTTTTTACTTAAGTCTTTTATATATTCCTGTAATTCTACAATTTAAAAAGAAAAAGGAATTCCTGGAAGTTTTTGATTTTTCATTTCCTCATACAGTGATTTTTTTCCAATTTGTTTTATTTTACTCTTTTCAATGGGTGGGAAAAGATGTTTTAGAATGGAAAAAGGCACTTAAACATTATGATAACTGGAAAGAGCTATCTTTTAGATATCTTTTTTCTTCTTTCTTTCTCAAGGAAAAATGTTTCTTAAACTTGGAACAGCTACTTTTTCTACTATCTCTTCTCCTACTGTCTCTACTATCTCTTTTCAAAGGAGTTTTTGAGAAATAACAGTCTAAATTTGCTGACTTTCAGTGAACCTGAATCCTCAGATCTCTGAGGACTCTTTGAAACATAAATCCAAGTGCTTGTGATAAATGAGAAAGGAATATTTTTAAATTGTTTGTTGGCCTTGAAGCAATCCATATGTGTAGATAAAGCTCATATAACCCTGAGTACCTTTGTACTAATCCAGATAACAGATAACAAGGGTCAGTTTGGATTTACTGACTACACAGGTTAATCAGGAGCTTCAGAATTCTGCTAAGGTCTTAGAGAGGCTTGAGCAATTACCTTGTGATGTTGCTCCATGATACCTGTGGCTACCTATCTATTCTCAACTAAATTTTGAGTTAGCCATAAATGTTTAAGTTACACGTAAGTTTCTAGATTACAGTGATGGTTTGTCTATTGTTCTGTGTTTTTTGGGGGGAGTAGCCTGGCCTGGCAGAGTCACTCTTAAATTTGTTGTCCTTATGACAGGAGAAATGACCCTTGAGTTCATATCAGATACCCAAATTTTAGAAACATCATCTGGGATGATACTCATCCACTGTGTTTCAGATCTAAGACTTTGTAACATCGAGACTTTGCAGTCACAAGAAGTTGGATTCAATTATCTAAAGCTCCCTTTGAATTTTACCCATTATGTCATATACCAAACTCAGTAGAGGGATGTTAGGTTAAAATTTATCATCCTGAGACAAGTCATCATTACTTTTTCATATAAAGTTAAATCAAGTCATCTCCATGGGAAAATAAAGATGATCCCTAACAAAATCAGACTAACTTTGTTGATAAGGGACCTCCAGTACCACCATATAATCCACTTCCCATTCAAGTGATCAGTGGATCAGTGACCCTGTCATGGACACCATTTACACAAAAATCATGCAAGAACCTCATCTGCAAGTATTGCTCTCTGTTTTTCAACAGTTTTGCAATACACTGTCAGGTCCCAGTGAAGTGGTATACAAATGTGGCAGGGTTGGGTAAAAGAGGTCACAAAAGACAAGCAAAGGTCTCCTGAAGCACTGAAAATATTCTAAAAGCTGACAAAATGTCTTTTCCAGCTTGTGAATGAGTGTCTCAAGTGGATGAGGTTTAATGATTTCATTGCTGTAAAAGCTGAATCATGACTGTTTACTGCATATATATATATTACTTTCGCTTATACTATATAAGAAAGAGGATCGATATTTTTGCCCCTTTTTTTTTTTTTTTTTTTGGTATGCATTTGTGACTTGTTTGTTTGTCCTTGAATACCTATTATTTTAGTACCTCCTGACCAATTTCAAAAATTACAGCAGGGCAGAAGAGATCTTAATTATAAAAACTTTCTATATTTTGGGGGGAAATAGTCTGTAAAGAAATTTTATTACTTTCCCCCCAGGGAAAGAATATTAGAGGTCACAATCTACATAAGATCTTTTGAGACTTCCTTCTTTAGCTGCATTGTTCAGGGTTTGATATCAAATAACCTAAGAAAGAGGTAGAACATCTGTATCTATGATTATAAAGCCTACTCTCCCTGATACCAAGGTTATTCATTCAAAAGCTGGCTAATTGTTCTGTTTCTTAGCTCTGATGGAAGAGATATTGAAAGCCCACATAAGGGATTACAAAAGACACTGAGCTGTACTCTTGCACAGAGATGAGGACTATGTTAGTCCAGAACCTCTCTCGCTTTTAAAAGTGGTGCATTGAAGTTGAGTAGCAGTGTGAAACAAGGGGTATTTGCACTGTTTTTGACTAGCATAATCAGTTCTTGTTAGCCCCAACATCCCAGTTTCTGGTAATGCTTTCAGCAGTGTGGCTAGCAGCTCTGCTTTAGGGTCTTCCCTTACAGCTGCTCCCATGAGAAAGTTAAGCATTAGAAGAATTTTGGTTTTGCTCTTTGTCTACTTTCTCTTTGCCATGCTATCTACTCCAAGCACTTTTTTTTTTTTTTTTTTTTTTTTTTTTTTTTTTTGTTCCCAGGGCTCCTAGCTTCAAAAGGTTTACAATGCCTTAACCAAAAACTGTTCTAAAAGTCATTGCAGAAGAACAAAACTTTGGTGCTCTGCACCTGATATACACAACACCTCTCTGCATTCTTCTCCTGCAACTCTGTATCCTCCCTTGAGGATAATAATTTCTCCAAAATAATAGTAAAAATATCAACTGGAAATGTAAATAAACAGAAAATTTCATCAGCTAGAGTCTCACAGGGTGTGTGGTATTCTGTTGTTTGGTTCTCTTCGTAAAGCAATGCACGTGCTCCCTCTAGTAGGTTATACCTGCTTATGAAGTTATGTAAAGTTTGCCAGTTGGCATAGCAGTGATTGGTCTCATGGCTGTGCTAGCAAAAGAAGGAGGTTAGAATGCAAGAGGGTCTGTCCTGATCCTCCTGACTCAATGGGAGGGTCTCCTGGAAAAGTGTATTTAACCTTATCCTCTGTGTAGTGGATAACCAGGTTACCTTGCCATTGATCCTTGTTAAGTCACCGTCTTATTTATAATCAAACTTTGTTAAATCACTATATTATATCAGTAAAACATATCACTGCTTCTCTCTTATGAGGAAGTTCTTCACTCCTTCCACAACAGCTTCACCATGGCTGTGCTAGCAAAATGGTTTCCTCCATAAGCAAGATATCAACAGCAATTGAGTTTAAACACCAGGAAAGGCTACAGAATTTAAAATCTCTGTTGCAGATTTGTATTTGAATATGGGTAAGAAATGTATAGGATAGACAGGCCTTAGTGGCATATCAGGCTGTAAAGAAATTATTCTCTTCCTTGGACTTTAGGTGTAAAGTATGAGCATAAAATTCCAAACTGCTGAAATACCGCAGCTGACTGCAGGGAAATGTGATGAGAACATGCCAGGATGCAGTTATGAATTCTCAGGGAAGACAATGATTTAGAGACTGCCAAGCCATGTAACGTGGTCATTGCATTCACCAGTCAAATACAGCCACATCTGAGTAAAAACCAGCAGCTGCTTAATAGTGCTGCACAGAGCTACACCTGCACAGTGCTCCTAGGGTGGAGAATTTGAAGATGATAGATATGAAATTATCCATGCTGAAATTCAACCAAGGTACTGAGTATGGTATCCTCACTCTGGCAGAACAAAAATGAAAGTGCATCTCTAGTGATCCAAAGCTGCAAAGGCCTGAGTTTTTGTCTCACTCACTTGGTATCACATGCAGCCCTGTGTTGACTCCCATTACTGGTACAACCATCAGCACCACTGTAAGCATCCAAAATAGCATGTCCTTCCACATCTTGCAGTTAGCCAAGTGTGGATGAAACATTGCCTGCTTCATCACATCCTGCAGCATTAACACAAGGAAAGTCACAGCTGCAGGAGCTGTGTATACCTTTGTCTGAAGGCCAGTAACACTGAGTTATGCCAATGATACAGCAGATACTTGTTGAACAAGCAGGCTGCTGCTATTATTTGTTACCACTCATGGAAGAATGAGCCTAGAGCCAGTGTGGCTTCAGCATGCAGTATGTAACTGTGGGTAGTTATCCCACTGGAGATGAGAAGTTTTTTCATGGGGAAAAAAATGGACTACAGAAAAGGGTCAGAAATGGAAGAAAAAATGAATTATTAAAACCTTGACTGGCTAGTGGTTGTACAATGGAGAACATATAAATGATAAAATATCAAAGTCTTTTTAGCTGGTTTTGTATTTGCAACAGATTTTTCAATCTTTTAGTTCTGTACAAAGTTTTCATATCGCAATGAATGTAGCAGATAAATAATGATTTAAAATGTTTGTCAAATGGTCCATTCAGTTCTGTGTCCTGTTCCTGATTCTTCAGGGGAAAATTATCAGACAGAAAGAGGGCAGCTATGGGAAAATTTCCTTTAAAGTGAAATTTCCTTGTGACCATTTTTGAACTGGGCTTTTGAACTTGTTCATTAATTTTTATACTTCCTCCCTACAATTACTTTTTAGTGCTGCAATATTATTCAAAAACAAATTTTAACCGGCTGTGTAACAACCCAACCTTTTCCAAATCAGGATGAATTTTTGACTGTGACAATTTTGTATTGGTGAGTTCCAGGGGCTGATTGCACATAAGACGTATTCCAGGAAAAGGTAAATGCATTTGTTCCCTTTCATTTTCAATTAAAAAATGGAAGCTCAACTTCGTATATTCCTAGAAAGGAACAAGGTATCCATGGAGAGCAGACAGTGTTCTTGACAGAGCACAGAATCACTCACTCCATGCTGCCTCAGGCAGCAGAGCCCACCTTTCCTGCCCAGCTTGAAATAAAGGACAATTCAAGATTGCATTTTTCCTCCACGCACAAAAAGCACAGAGCATATTCTTCTGAAGCTTAGCCTATCCCACTTCTCTTTTCTCCCATGGATCCACAATGTGCCAACAAGAACTAGAAGCCACCATGGATGGATGGAGTTCACAAGAAAGTATGAGCCACAGTAAAATATCCAGGAAAAAATATCTGGTAGGAAATTATATCCATGCTAAAGTATGCACAGCGGTACATATAAAATATTCTGAAAGTATTTGCAAATACATATATGCTGTGAAAAATTACTCTCCATGGTCAGGCCAGACAGACTCTGAAGTTATAGGCATAAACTACAGCAAGGAAAATATTAAGAAATAGCTTTATAAGTGTATGGCTATTTAAGCACTGGAACAAGCTGTCAAGGCAGGTTATGGAGCTGCTAGCAATGGTGCTATTCAAGGCTGGATTTGACACTGGCCTATTAGGGATGATATATGTAGAGCTAAAATATTTCTGCCATGATGCAGCTCCTTTCCATCCCGAATGAACCAAATGTAAATGTGATGTGCATCGATACACACTAAGTACAAGGAATGAAACTCCTGTTAAATGAGATCAATGGGCAGAAAAGGTGTAACCAATAAAGAACCTTAAATAACCCAGTGGTAGGAATGAGCATTGATATGAAAGGGTAGAAAAATGAAAGCAAGAGGTGCTCAGACAAATGCATGAGGCACCTGAAAAGGAAACATCCTTTACTATTTGAACAGAATTTGTGTATTAAGAGTACTAAACATACATTTTCAAGTGCAAAAGGAAACCATTCCTTTCAGCCTTTGACTTTTTCACTCAGAACATGTTCTCTTCTTTTATCAAACTATTTTTTCAAAGGACTTGCAGAAATGCTTGCAGCAAATTGGAAGCAGCTCAAATGACAGCTACTAGTCCGTTAGCTGCAGATGGAGAGCTGAGAAAGCTGTTTTAACAAAAGAGAGAGAAAAAGTGAAAAGGGAAGGGGGGAAGACTTTGGAGAATTCACCTTGGACACGTGGATTCACATTGAAATCAGTAGGAGGAAGAGTTTAGCTGTCTGCTCTCAGTAAAAGAAAAAAAAAAAAAAAAAGAAAGAAAGAAAAAAAAGTCTTCTCTATTTTCTCTGTCATTATGGGGGACCTGGTAGTGATGCTCTGTGTTTGGACAATGATCCAAGAACAAAAGCTTCAACCTGAGCTGAGCCTCAGTCGCTGATCAGAAGACCTGCAGACCCAGCTCTTGGGGTGGGGCAACTGCCCTAAGGGACAATGAGATTCGAGTTGATAAGAGGAAGAGACTTACCCCTAAGTCTTTCTAGGAAAAGAGGTAATCTGCAGTCTGTAAAGGATTCACATCAGATTATTCATATGTATGCTATACATATACACGTATATATATACATAGCTTACAGCTTGTGTGTACAACATCGGTGGTCTAAAGTCTAAGCAGTCAACCTAGCTTTGGTAGAGATGCATAAGACCCTCTAGAAATTAACTCAGCTCATCCAAATGACTTTGGAGTCACCTACTTCTCTCCACTGTATAGGAAAGAAATTGAGATTCTGTCACTGTAGTTAAGGAAGGAACATTTGGGACAGCTGGAATTAGGTGCTACAAGCCCTGTTGTTAGGACTGAGGCCAGCTGTGTTCCTGCATCCCTTTCTGCAGGGCTTAAGAAGGTCCAAAGGGCCTGTGAGGAGATATCATCATTTGGCCAGTGTTTGAGGGTATGAGGGACAGTCCTAGTCCTGTCGTCTCTCTCTAAGCATGTCTCCAGGACACTGCTGCAAGGCCAGACTTTATGGTACGAGTGTAGCAGAGGATCCCAGACAGGTCTTGGTCTTCTACTCATAATCCAGGAAAGATTGATGTTCTAGGTGGAAAAGGGAAAAATATCATTCATTTCCTATAGATATGTAAAAACAAAAACAAAACCAAAACAACAACAACAACAAAAACACCATCTCTAGAATTGTAACTTATTAGGAAGTATAAGAGGTTATTGGAAAATCAGATTTGTAAAGAAGAATAATGTCTAAAGCCATTAATTTTAATTACCTATGTTATATGGCCATCCAAACAGGCCGTTTTAAATATTTCTTTTGTCTTTCTGTTGTTTTCTTCCCACTTCCCTGTGGTTTTGTTGTTATTCTCATTTCCTACTGCAAGAGTCAAGGTCGGAAATTTTTTAATAAAGGACAGGGTATTTCAAAATCCTTAATGATTTTCTAAGTGGATGGGGATATGAGCTACTGTAACAAATAAAATTACAGTTTCATTGTATTTCTAAGGTTAGAAATACTATGATATGTCAAGTACAGGTAAACTAGAGATAACATGCACTTTAGCCCTCACATTTGTCTTCTGAGATTTAAAAACAAAATACATTTCTCATTTGTACTATGACATTTTTCTGTAATTTGCAATGATTTTACCACTAATTGTAATGCTGTAATATCTCAAATTTACTTAAAGATGATCACCAGTCATGACTTTAACAACTGCTATATTTGTCCTCTGAAAGAGGTTAGATGGCTTCTGCCTGAAATATTAATAACTGGCTGGAGTTTTGTCTGATTTTGCTTTGCCTCCTCTTTCCATTTGAATAACTCAGCCAAGGGAAGGAATATCTGGGAATTTAAACAGAAAAGTTTGCACTGTAGGCACAATCTCTACCTTGCTATTTAGTATTTTCACATTTGGCATAGGCTTACTGATAGAAACAGGTAGTCTCTAGCTTCCTATAGATTTTTTACCTCTTTACTGCACTACTACTAGCGATATCATTGTTAGTACTAGTAATAATACAATGTGTTGTAGGGCATCCTTTGACCTTAGTGTTGCCTTAAGACTCAGAGAGAAGTGGCATTTCCCATAAAGAACCTAGAATCTTTCCTGAAGATCTTCAAATCTTCAGGATTACCAAAGAAAGGAAATAACCTGTCACAGTGAATCCATCTGTCTAAAAAACACATATATTTTATAATACAAAAAGCATAATTACACTCCAGTACCTTGTAGTTACTTTTTTTTTTTTTTTTTTTTTTTACATAAGATTTCCATTATATAATGAAGTACTTCACTGACTGTCCAAAAATAATTATGGTGTAAAATTACATAACTAATATACCTGTACTTAAAAATATAGTCATATTCTCATCTGAGTTAAATTATTGTCTCTCTGATGATATCAGTCTGGTTCCTGTGCATTAAAACACAAATCATGAGAGCAATAATATCTCAATTATGTAGTTAACCTTCTGGTTATATTAATTAGTGATGATTAGACATGAGGAACCATAATTATATCACGTACGTAACATCTCTTTGAAATTGTGTTGTGAATCCAAACAAAAAAAGTCAGATGTAATATCTAACTAGGTACATTTCTCAGGTCTAGAACTAATCCAAAACCCAGAGACTCTCTATCTCCTAAGAGTCTCCAGTGATGATAGATCTGCTAGTGTCAAACTTGCAGAAGAAATATCAGTTTCTATTTATCCTAGAAGATAAGTCATTATTAGATGCAAGGCCAAACTGTCCCATATTCTGATTTCACATAACAATTAATTAAAACACACTTAAAAACAAACAAACAAAAAATAGAAAACAAAACAAAATGGAACATCTAAGTCCAGTTCAGTTCTTAAAGGAGCAAGCCCGGAAGCTAAAGAAATACCTCTTCACTACCTTATTACATTTAAACATTTGACTGGAATATAAAGAGCTAAAAGTCAGCACCTGCTTGAATGAGATTCTAGCACTCGGAGCAGTAGCTGCATAGGGTCTTTCTTAACAGTTTCTCCTCATGACCCAAACAAAGCAGAGTAGATACTGTATTGGGGAAAATGGATTTCCTGAGGCAGCTGAAAAGACCAGGGTTTTAGAAAAAGGGACTCAGAGCAAGTAGGGTTCTCTGCCATTGTCCTCTTGCCTTATTAAGGCTGAAGATTCTCTCTCTGAAGAATAAAGAAAAGCCAGCCTAAGCTAATGTTCTTCCCCTAATATTCAGAGACATGCTTTATCCCAGCAGAACATTCCCTTACAGGTAGGACTGCCATAAATAATTCATGTGTAGGTAATTCCGTTTAAATTTATAAAAAATATTAAATATTTAACTTTTAGGCAGTCTTCTATCACGTGCTGAAACTCACAGAAGCTCTGCACTAGGATAGGAATTATAGACTTAAATATTTGTAAAAGGTCAGGCATTATTCTAATGTGACAAATGATAGGACATGAGGAAATGGTCTCAGGTTGTGCCATGGGAGGTTTAGATTGGATGTAAGGAAGAATTTCTTCATGAAGAGGGTGGTCAAACATTGGAATAGGCTGTTCAGAGAATTGGTGGAGTCCCCATCTCTGGAGGTATTAGTGACATGTAGACATGGTACTAGGGGATGTGGTTTACTGATGGGACTTGATAGGTCAGTGTGATGATTGGGTTTCATGATCTTGAAGATCCTTTCCAACCTAGATGATTCCATGATTCTATCCCTGTCATTCACATGACAGCATCTTGCTATTCATGAAAAGAACAAGTGCAGATGAACAACACAGAATTTCATTAAAAATAATCCTTTGGAAGTGAATGTCAGAATAAACGGTGTATTTCTGAATAAACACATATACTTTAAATTAAGATTTTGCAAATGTCAGGTTGAATCATTCCAAAGCTGCCAGAATTCAGACTGTGCATGTATTTTGGGTAGCAATGCACTGCCAGGCACTTGGTGGTTTTACCCATGTAAATGCCTTATTTTATTTTCTTCCTCATCTTCCTCTTCTTCTTCTTCTTCTTCTTCTTCTTCTTCTTCAATTTAAGTAGCTTGACTTTGAAAGCCTGAATTGTAAATCTGTATTTGTAATTCTGGGAAACTTTGTTTTGTAGACTTTTATTTACATTCACAGAATTATTATTTGATGCACTGTTTGCTTCTGCTGTTTTACCAGCAAGGGTCACTGGTACAACATGCATCATTGTTATGCATTGCCCTGCAGAACTGGGGTTGGGGTCTTCAATGGGTCTATTCTAATGATTAGATCACTTCACAGTAAACAAGGTTCTATAGAAATCTCTGTCCTGTGAAGATCCCATTTCCATGAGGCCCTGGTCATATTCATGGGCAGTGCAAGATGTCATTAGCTGGCACCATCATTCCATGGCACTAAAGGCATCGGGCTCTTTGCAGGAGTAACCCTGTATGGCTTTGTAAAGTCATGCTTCCCATCTCTTAGTTGATCAAATCATAAAACTGTTCCCAAATATTTTCCAAAAACTGTTGGTAACATCTCTTCCCTATATATTTCCAATTCAGTTTGGGATTCCTGAATGAAATTTTTGTAAAAGGTTACTTAAGTGTATTATTTTTCAACATGAAGTTTATTTGATATAATCACAGAATCACAGAATCACAGAATTTCTAGGTTGGAAGAGACCTCAAGATCATCAATAATGTTACAGAAGCAATCCTTAGAGAGTTTAGTTGTTGTTTTTTTTTTATTTTTTTTTTTTTGTTGTTCTTTTGCTCTTGGCAGTGGCTGTGACAAAAGTGACAGTGCAAAGCACAACAGAAAGTTGTAAATCTTACTATTCCTTAGACAGTAGAACTCTTAAATTTCCACCATCCTAAATGGGAAACTGAGCCACCCTGCTTTCAGAAACTCCTACCCTTGTCTAATACTGGGGCTGCAGGATATGTATGAATTAAGCACAATGCTACTGTTATTACAATTGGGATGTATGGATGCTGATGTTTTTCAGGTCAGCCTGAAGATGCATTTCTACAAATAGTGTTTGCTGTTCCTTGGGAGTGACAACTCAGGGATCCACCAAGTAAAGAGCATGTGCCCTGATCTCTACAGCTGTCTGAAAAGGGATGCCAGCAGAGAAATAAACAATTAATGGAAGTTGCTTTTCACCACTTTAGGTTGTATACATATACATATACATGTACATATACATGTATATATACATATACATATACATTTGGCCCTCACTTCAGCTTGCTGCACAAAGCAAGGCAGTGCCTTTTAGTTGATACAAACCTCCTGACACCCAACAAAAAAAGGTTGCCATAATCTGATAACAAGTGTGAGTCGTCCCTTTGATACTGTCCATCTTTTCTCCATCATGTTACACAGATCCCTCAAACAAAGCAGTTTCAGGTCCTCTTCTCTTGTCCTGGAGCTAATAGGAATGATCCAACCCTGGACCATACAGCTAAATTTTATTTTTCCCAAAAATGAATGCTGCATCCAAACCATGCCATTTCAGCAAGCCACCAAAACATGCCTAGGATATGCATAGAAGAGTGAAAATTGGCACAGATCAAACTTTCTGGGGCCATTGTCAGGATTTAACAGTGCTGATGATTGAATTAGAGGCTTTGAGATCGCTTTGTTTATCTGCATTAATGAAGCTGAACGAATTTTGCAAATCCATGCTTTTTTTTTTTTTTTTTTTTTTTTTTTTTACCTCACTTTTCCCTTTTGCAGCTGGATTCTCGACCATTCACTCCAATCCACTCCTTCCTATTCCTACCCTGGCCAGATGCTGTTGATGGGTGCAAGACCAAGAAGGAAGCAGCCTGCCTCCTTGGTTAGGGACATGGATGCACGGGCAGGGGACAGATGAAATGGAACGCAGAGAGCTGAAAGATGCATATGCCTGTGGGAATTTTCTTGAGAGAAAGAACAAGTAGAACTTGTTTTTTTGATGGTGTGAGTTTTTAAAGAAAAATATAAGACATGCTCCAAATCTTAACTCTACTTTGTGCCTTTGCATACTTAGTTATCTCTTACTGTACCAGAGGGCTAAACTTGAGTACTACAAGCATGAAGTTTAAGAAATCAACTGTAAAGATGCAGAGATATGTCCACAGATGAGGTTTTCTGACCTCAAAAAGTGATCATGGGGGTCTGGGCTGCCTCTGTTGAGACTTTGCATAGAGTCATAAGTGAGGTTCACACTAGTGATATGGCAAACATCTGACAGACGTAAATGTGATGGCACCAAACACCACTGCCTCATCATGCCATTTTGGATATGTTTCCCTCTTCCTTTCCAGCATACCTTCCAAACAAAATAATTAAATACACAGAAGAGCTAAATGTGCTGGAACAGAGTGAGTGTGGAAATAATGAAAACAATTCAGCTAAAAGAACTGTTTTTATGTCCATTCGTTGGCTGCACCTTCCCCTGCCAGGGTACAACACAAAGGAAATCTCTGCAGCTGATCTTGGACTTCACAAACTGAGGGATTATGCACTACAGATACTGACAGCCCCTTTACTTACAGCCCTGGCAAACGCCACAGCTGTAATCTCCTCTCTGCGATAAAGTCCATCAATCTTATTCTTACACCAACCCATTCCCCTCTGCCCCTCAGACAGAGCTGGAAGAGAAGCCCTTCTTAGGAAGGCTGCTAAAATCTTTCCTTCCATGTTGCCCTCCTTTTTTAACTCACTCTTTTGGCTGGCCTCCCATCCAAGTAAGGTCAACACATATCCATTTTCTGTGCTGAGCTGACTAGTTTTCAATAACAATTTCTCCTTTGTTTTGTAACAGAAATCAATAAAACTTCCCCCCTCTCATATTGGCCAAGATTCCAGCAACGTCATTCACTCTTTATTGTTGCTACTGCTTTGTTTTGTTTTCCTTTTCCTTTTTTTTGGCAAGTCACAGATCAATTTAACAAGATGAAAACAACTTAGACTTTCACTCAAGGTAAAATCTGCACTTTATAACCCAGGATGTAATTTACAATCCTGTCATTAAGCTCTGTTAATCCTATTATTATGAAGATAAATAATTACCCATAGCGAAGAAAGGGATTCCCAACAGAGTAGAATTATATTTTCCATCAGTAATGAAAAATATCCCTGCCGCAGTGACACTGGAAATACAGATAGTGAGTACTCCCAAGAGTCCCAGGAAAGGTTTGCTACGCAGGCAGTCCTTCATGGAGCTCGAGAGGGTAGCAGTCAGGAGGATCAGCATCAGGCTCACCAAAATCTTGCCCCTGGCCAAGAGACTGGTCTGGTGGAAGTCCTTCCAGAGGCTGAAGGACGCTAGTGAGTAGAGCTGCAGATCTTGGTGATCCAGCTGCATCTTGTGCATCAGTTTACAGAATTCACTCTCCCACTTCTCCCCAATGAGGTCCTGGGTGACAGAGCCATACGTTTGGAGGTAGTAAGTGATTTGGATGGCTCTGGCTGATTTGACTCTCTGGTCCTTGCTGTTGGGCACTTCCATGACCCCTCCGAGCTGGTGGCCAATAAAACTGCTCCTTCCATCCTGGGAGGGAAAGTAAAAAGATGAGCATGTGGTTATCCTGTGTAAGATGTGTCACAGCGATACTGATTGAATCTGCGCTTCTTTCACAGACAGGCTGAGAGCTTGACTCAAAGGCCACTGCAGTCAATAGGAGTCGTGACGTTCACTTCAGTGGGCTTTGGGTCACATCCCTGGTCCATGCCACACTTCTCTCTGTTCCTTATTCATTATAGACCTATTTGCAATTCTGTGTCGCAGCTCAGGGACTGCCCAGATACTGCAGTCCCAAATGTTCAGGGACAGAAATGTTGCATGCAAGCTCCTCATGCCAGGGGAGAGGAGCCCTTTTCCACATTTTAACTTGACAGACAACAACAAAATTCCAATTACTGAAGTATGAAAAGTTGGAAGCTGGAAGATTTGCAATTTTCTGACACTCAGAAAATGGTTTTAAAGAGTTGGAAATGTATAGAAAAATGGGGTTCTGGGTCCTTAGTACAAAGAGTACCTTAATGTAGATAGATCTGCAAAGTTTAATAGCTACTCTTGTTCTAGAACAGTATAAATAAAATCAGACTCTTCCATTTGCTTATTTGATATTTCATGGATTTGATGGAACAGAAATAAGAATATACCTTAGCCCTTGATTTAGCTATGATTATATATGTATATTTCACTAACATAAACCTTACCTGGTATCTCTTATTTCAGTATATGCTAGAACATAGAGAGTCCACAAAAACAAGTGAAGGAGACACCAGGTACACTCTGAATCTGCTGCTTCCCCTGTCTCCCCCTTCCCCCCATCCCCTCCCTTTTTTTCTTTCTTATTTTTAGTAGAGTTATCTGCTCACAATTAGATGGTTGTTGTTGGTTGTTTGCTTGCTTGTTTTTTTTTTTTCTTTCTTTTTTTAAATATTTTTATTTATTTTTATTTTTTTAGGAACAATTAATAAAACTTTTAAGCCACGGGTTATGCTAGTTCTCTAGAATATCTGTGATCTGCCCCTTTCACATCAGGGTGAGCTTGTGTGGATTTAGAAGATCAAGCCCCTGTTGCAAAGTAAGGAAGAAGACTCAGTACATTGGATAAAAATGCCCTAGCACAAGTAATCTCTTTGAACAAAATAACTCTAAAATGAGGGATTAAATGTCTGCAGAACACCAAATAACAACATTTCACTTTTTTTTTTCTTTTTTCTGTAAATGGGATTAAAAGTTCTCAGATTTCTTTCCTTTCGTATTTAATGAAAACATAAAATTCTCAAGCCATTTAATATATAAAACATCTTGCAGCAGTGAGGTCACATGAGATAATACTCTTTGCCTAGATGTGCTATAGGAACAAGCTGACTGACAGCTTAAATCTGGGAGATGCTCCGCCCTACACACACATGGAGCCGTCATCTGAAAAAAAGCCAGAAGCATTTGGGAAGGTGCTTTTATCATCTATTATGCCAAACATTAACTGTTTCTAGAAATACCTGTGCTGCACTAAGGTTGCTACCTGAATTTGCCAGACCTGTGCAGGAGGTTACTCCTGCTGTTCCTCATGATTCCCATCCTAAGGAAAAATGAATGAAGCAAGATACCAGGCTTTATGAAACATAGATGTCTTCTGGGACATCTGCCCATACAACTAATAAATATCAGAAATTGAGAGATAGTGCTGAAAATATTTTATATACTCACCTTGTCTTGTCTCTTGGTATGCAAAGGAGGCAATCCTCCCACTGAGAAATTTCTCACTACGCTTGCTTTCATGGCAAGAGCTCATACTGTTTCTAGCATTTGCCCAGGGAATGTGACAAAGTGCTTTTCAGAAGTTCATTTTTTCCCTATTCCCAGTTGTTATTTCCCATTGAAATAATGGCTTCTGGCGAAGTATCCTGGCACTAGCTGACACAAAAGGTGATTTGCAGTCTAATGCCAGCTTCTCAAATCACCTGAAGACTCATTACAAATGTCATATAAGCAGAAGCAGCTAGCACAGAGGGGCAGCGGGTGCTGTTTGGACTCCAAAAATTCTTCTCCCTGGCATTTCATGCTAGAAACCCATTTTGATTCAGTATTTCTACTATTGTTACTTTTTTTTTTTTTTTTTTTTTTTTTTTTTTTTTTTTTAGGAAGGGTCATATCTAACACTCATACACTCACAAAAGGTATGTTTCCAAGCTGATAATTAAATCTTGAGCAATGCAGTCCCTGCTCACATCAGATGCAACTCTGCAGTTAAAAATCCCCTTTGGCACCGCTTTGAAATTTTAGGGAGAAATGTCATATTTCCTCAGCATATATGCAGTATTGACATTCAAACATTTTCAGTCACTGCAGGATACTTAGCAGCACAGCTCCCATTTCAGACAATGGACTGTAATTCAGATTTCATTGATTCACTATGCAGCATGCACCACAAGGTTACGGGAAACTTTGCGATGACCATCTGCCTTCCCCTCTGTGAAAAGTGCACTGAACGACGGCAACATTTCAAAAGAGGCAGCAGAGCAGGCACAAATAAATCATGTTCTACCGTATCTCCCATGAAACGGAAGATAACGGCTATTTGTTACACTGATGTACAATAGAGCACCCAGCTCGTATGTCAGCAAAATAGAGAGAGAGCTTTCAGAGGGAATCAAGAAAATCACAGACGGTGAATATGTTTGAGGTCGTTTTGTTCGTCCCCTTCCTACCAAAGACTTTCTAGCTATGCAGGTGTTTTGCCTTTGATGTTTTTATAGCATGTAAATATAAATCTGCCACTATGGCATTTGGGAAAATGAGGAACTGTTCTAATACAGCTCAAATGCTCCAAGAGAGAGAAAGGTCCTAGGCAGGGCTAACACATCAATGGTTACAACCTCAGCAAGAAAGAAAGGAGTGAAAAATTATTGCCGTTCATCCCATTTTATGGATGTGGGTTGAAGTGTAGAAAAATAGAGACCAAGGATAGCCACCTTAACCTGTAGCATTTCCTAGTGGCTTCCAATCCAGGGACCTAACTAGCCCTCCGTGACTTGTACGCACTTCAGGAGAGTTATTCAGCAGCCCAAGTTCTCAGTTGTCCTCCGGGACCACTTTGAAGGAGACATGAATTGCTAAGCTTGTGGACTGAGCCTAAGGCTTGGGAAACAAAATGAGGTCAAAGTGACCTCTGTAGATGAGGCCTGAAGACCAAAGGGCTATTGAACAGGATCTCTAATTTGGCCTAGTTCCTCAGTGGAAAAACAAACAAATTAAAAAAATAATAATAATCCCTTTTTTCATTATTTGGCACTTTCTTCATGGTATATGTTGATATGATGCTGGTTTTAAAATTTCATAATAATAGTTTTTTGTTTCAGACTACAGGTTCCTTCTATGATTTACCTGCAGATGTTGCTCCTCTCTGATCTTGTACAAAGGAAAGCAGACACCCAAAATAGAGTATTAACAATACTTATTGGTTGTATAGCCTTTAACACCCATGTTTCTCCAAGGCACACAAGATGATAACTTTCTTTTGCCTGAATTTCAAATTCCCAGACTGTAACTTTGTGTTTTCTTTCTCTTTCTTTCTCTCTTTCTTTCTCTCTCTTTCTCTTTCTTTCTTTTTCCTTTCTTCTTTCTTTTTTTCTTTCTTACTGTCTAGCCTAATCAAAGCTTCATGGTCTCTGTTCTACTAGGGTACAAAAAGGCCCATTGTCCATTCTGATGGCAGCCAATTCTTTTCAGAACTGATCATGTTTAAAAATAGTATGAAATATAAATGACTTGTTGGGTAATGTGATATTTGATTTTTAACAGAGGCCAAGTAAAAAATCTTTGCTTCAGTGGAGACTGTTGTATTGTTTTTTGCTCACTTCTCTCTCTTTTCCTAGATACCCCAAAGCCATCCGACAGAACATGACAGGCTGAAACCAGCTGCTACTACTGAGCTAAACATCTTTTACTGGTGCTAATGTAGTCATAGATCCTCTGTGCATTTAGCCCAAAGAGGTACCTGAAATGCTCCCCTACTATTAAATTACGCTGGGACCTTTATCCCCAACTTGCTGTTTTTGCACCCTACTGCTTGCTACACCACTCCCATTCTAAGCATCTTTGCAGGGTCTTTGTCACACAATTTCTCTTTATTTTTATTTTTATTTTTATTTAACTGATAACTCTTATCAACTGGAGTGATATAAAATTATCAATCTACATTATAGTGGACATGGTACTAGGGGACATGGTTTATAGGTGGACTCGGTTGCGTTGGGTTGGTGGTTGGACTTGATCTTAAAGGCCTTTTTCAACCAAAACGGTTCCATGTTTCTATAGCAATGCACATACAATGCATGAACTCCTAGTTAAACTCTGTTTTATCTTAAAAGCTAAAAAAATATTCAGCAGACCAGGGATATCTGTTGAAATATATTCTGTGATAAACATCTTAATGAGATCAATGCAGCTGTTTCTTGCCTTGATAAGGACATCCCCATTCTACCAAATGCAGGTCATAGATAATATTACACTAAAATCCACATAGATTAGGATGAATTTTGTTGCTTTAGTTCACGAAAGGTTTTCAGGGTAGAAACAAAACAAAACAAACAAACAAACAAAAAGCATACTTCCTTATTACCTTAACATTAGTTAAGGTTTAACATATTGGGTTGCTCTTGCCTCCTTCTAGACTTAAAGTAAACCTTTGGAGGGAGTTCTCCCTCACCAGATAAATTTATCTGTCTCTGCCCCTAGTATATCGATGAAGTTTTTACACCAGTTGATCCCAATTGCAAAGCCACCAATTACCAATCATTCCTGAAGCATCCCTTTGAAACAGTCACATGTAATAATGATCTATGCCAGTAGAGCAGTTTACCTGCCCTCATTGCTGTGTTGGTGCTCTTGCACACACACCAGTCTGCTTGCTGTGCTTGTCCCTGTATGCTTCAGGAAAATCTACAACTCTTCTGAACTGCTCAGCTATGGGTAAACAGTTCAGAACAAGTGATCCCCAAGGGCAACACATTCAAGGTAAATTTGCACCTCAGCTGACTGGGAACAGGAATGAAGCAATAGCCATGTTTGCTCAACAAAAAATAAAATGTATGAAAATGGTCATAAGAAGCTGTCTAGGAAATAGAACCCTAGATCTCTGCTGCAATAAAGAACAATTAAGTTATTTCCAGCTATTTGGCAATGGTGATGTTCAGCTCACCAGCTATTCAACTAAACAAATTTTATAAGCTTCGGGAAGAGGCAGGCACATCCAGAGGATGATCTGCCCCATCATAAGGTATGAGCTGAGAACAGACTTGCCCTATGCAGGTCTCTCTCCATTTACAGCACAGCCGCAAGAGTACTTGGACTTGATCCTAAATTTTATCAGGCTAAGAAGTCAGGAGAGATTAACCCACCCCCAGCGAAGGATGGAAGAACAAAGCTAGAAGAACTGGCTAGCTGCCAGTGTTGACATCCCTGGCATTTATTAGCCCCTTCACTGGCATGTCCCACAGGTTAATAAACATACAGAGCTTGAACACCCTACCAGGGATAGTAAGGACATCTAGAGTGATTTTTAAGTGCAGGACATGGGTACCCAGAACTCCCAAAAGACAACCAGAAATGTCTGCATTTCTTTCTGATGAGTGTGGGTTCGTGATCCTTTCTCTTACTGTTTTGGGTTTTCTAGTTTTCATTCAGATAATTTGAAAAGAGACAAAAACAGGAGAAAAATATTTCAAGAGATTTATATATCCTAGGATTAATAACAGAGAATGCAAATCATTCCTAGCCCAGATCCACTTCTTCCAAGTAAATCAAATTGTGGAGGAATTCAAAAAGGTGGAATAGCAAAGTGTGATTCCTATCAGAGATCTCTTCTCTGCAGAAGAGATTCAATATTCCAGGTGCTAGATATACAGCATTTCTGAGTAGTCTTCCCCACTTTGTTCCTCTAGTATCACCACTGGGTTTTTAAACTAGTCAGCTCTGTCAAGTGAAACCTTTTGAAAGGGGGAGGCTGGAGGAAAACCTGAAAAGGGTGTCCCTTCTCTTTCTGCTTCCCATGTACATCCTGTACATACATGTACATCCATGTACATACAAGATAAATAATCTCAGCAACTAACTCACTCTGCACCAAACCTTCCCTCCTCGGCTGTTTCTCACCTTCATGTGCTTTTCAAGTCCTTGTATTCTTTATCCTATCTTCAAGCTCTTCCTTGCTAAACTGACTCCTTCACTATCAAGGTCAAACTCTTGCTTTGTCCATCTCAGAGCCCAGACCAGTTCCTCTGGGAAAAGAGAGATGGATTTATTGCTCAGCTCAATCCCGGAACAGCTTTGCCACTGCTTGGCCTAACCTGCACCAAGGACACAGTGGTGTCCTTGAAGCTGCTGGGTAGTACCCATGTTGGCTGAGACTACACACCCCCCCGGTGTGTGGAAGGGAATTGCTGGAGGATAGGGGTTATAGGCAGCACAGAAAGGACTGCGAACACTGGGAAGTAATTATGGGGCACAGCTGATCTATCTGCCCTTTAATACTCTCTCCACCAGCAGCAGGATTTCAGGCACAGCAGTGAAATAGCTTTGTACTGATGGCGCAGGCAGCGGGAGGTGGGTGCACCCCAGCCCTGTGGGATGGATGTAAGATGGATAAAAGGCACAGCTGGCTTTGGGTGCCCAGGCTGGAGACTGGTGATATGGTTTACTCGACAGGAGAGGAAGAGCCCTGCAGTGGCTGGCTCAGCACAACTGGCTGTCGGTGACACTGGTTTGCCTTCCCCAGGGAAGTCGCGTTGGCAGGACCTCTCAAATTGTGCCTAAGCCTGGGTGTGTAAATCTAGCAAGTCAGTCTTAAAATACTGCCATCCTCTTGTTTCCAGCAGGCACAGAGCCACAGCTCCCTCCCCACTGCTCTATTGTCCTCTGAGCTTGTGCTCTGTCCTGTCCAGGATGGAAAGCCTTGAAAGCAGTCACCTTGAGCTCAGCACTCTGCTTTTCACAGCTTTTTCCTGTGAGTGGAGCTTCTGTGTTAGCACAGAGCAGAGTCAGGCTGCATCCCAGTAACCCAGCTCCTAAATACCCCAAGATGAAGGATGACAGCAAAAATAATCAACGCAGACCAGCAGTTGCCCCAGCCCATCCATGAATGGATTCATGTCAGAGGGATGGCTATGGGCAATCTGACAGAATGGGGAGTGTGCGTTGTAGGGTACATAGAAAGAAAGTGGACAAAGGTGCTAAAGAAGTAGATTTTGTAGCAAATGCAAAATAAAAGCGGGGCTATGGAGCAGGGTTCCTTAAAAGGGAGCTGGGAGGGAGAAAATACAGTGTGAGAGGTAATGAAGGCAGCAGTTGCATCCTGTGAGCAGCCGAGCAGCCTAACCATGATGTGCCACTAGCAGCTGCTCAGTGCAGCCCTGCCTGAGAGCAGCACTGTGGACTGTCACCTCCCTGCATCTCCTCGATCTTTCCCACCTCCCTGGGCTGCTAAGCAGAGAGCAGAGTGCTTCCAGACAGCTTCAGCTACCCTAAGCTCAACACCACAGAAGAAAAAGTTGCAAGTATTTCCACCCCCAAAATTATAGAATCATAAAATATCCTTTGTTGGAAGGGAATCACAAGGGTCACAGAGTCCAACTTCTGGTTCTGCACAGCACCACCCAAAATCAGATCCTGTGTCTAAAAACGTTGTCCAGATCTTTCTTGGCAGCTTGGTGCTATGACCACTACCCTGGAGAGCCTGTCCCAGTGCCTGACCACCCTCTGGGTGCAGAACCTTTCCCTAACACCCAGCCTGACCCTGCCCTGTCCCAGCTCCATGCTGTTCCCCCAGGTCGTGCTTCACACCATGCCTGCTCCCAAGCAATGGGAGTTTGCAAGCTCCATGCAGCTGTACCATAACACTCTAGACTTACATGTGGACCTGTGGGGGGTGTTTCAAGCCCCATCTCCATTTCTGGGGGTCTCACCACTGTTCTGGAACAAGCTGACATGCAAAGGGTGTGCAGTGTGGGAGAGAGATGAGGTGGCATGAATAACTCCAGCACTGTCTCTGGTCTGGAAAGCAGCCGGGACTGTGACTGCAGATGGGTGTTTTACCTTTACTGTGCACAGGAGCCATGGCCTGATTACTGGAAATTTTTGAGCAGGGACATATTCCCCCACCTGCCCTATTTTCAGCCCAGCTCGATAGCAGTGGGATGGAGGGCAACAAACCAGGAACTTCATATTAAGGTGCAGCGATTTGCCCCCAAACTGTTTTTCTACCCCAGGATCCCCATGCTTTCTCACATCAACAAGCTGGACAGAGTTCATATTTTTCATATTTTCAAATCCTGCTTTATGACTGACTTACAAAATGAGACGCCATATAGCTTTAGGAGTTCTGCATTGGATGGTACAGTTGTGGCCCTCTGGCTGTGCAAACTGGGACCACTTCTATGCCTCTGGCAGGTGATAAGCCATGAATTCAGCTATTCAGGTCCAATTTGAAGAGTTGAGCTTTTCTCCCTTGTCTTGTGCACAGCTATTGTTCATCCCCAAGGATTTTCTTTGTGCCAAGGAGAAAAGTAGGAATGAATTTCTAAGGAGGGAGCACTGGCTCAAGGGAGATGTGCAAAACAGAAGTGTTTAGCTATAGACCATTAACCCATCACACTTACATATGCAGGCATGTCAAGGAAGAACACATTTGCCAACTTTCATATTTGGCAAGCTCTCAGAATCTAGAGCATGGATATTTTATATTAAAGAACAGTTCATATTAATTCCAATTTCATATACAGCTCAAACCCTATGCTAAAAAATGTTCAAAGGAAGGCAAGAAAATTATAGGAAGTATAAATACATATATATATATATATATATATATATATTTTTTTTTTTTGGTGCAGACCAATGGTCCATGTAGTCCAGTTTTCATGTCTAAGGCATGACACACCACCGAGATAGTTGGTTCCATAATACAGCTAGAAAATGCTTTGGGGGGTTCCATAGATATTGTGGGCCTTCCTGCTCTTTAACAAAAGAAAGACTGAAATGAGCTGCTGGAAAGAGGGAGAAAGATCACACCTGTCCAATTTTTAACAAAGAAATCTTTCTCCTAGATGCAGGGATTTGAATGAAATTGGCAGAAAAGTATAAGCAAGGTTAATGAATCAAAGCTGTCTTGCCCCAGTGACATCCAAGAGCATTTTATTATTTCAAGACTGCCATGGCTTTCTTCATATGGGTGTAAATAGGACAATATTCCACCAGATTTTTTTTTTCTATTGGATTAGTCTTAAAGCTTCCCTGATGTCCATGCAGTTATAGGTAAAACAAGAACTTAATTTCTAAAGTAAAAAAAATAAAAATAAATGACAGTAGAAAACACCAAAAATCAATAAAACCTCCGTTCCTGCCTTCTTTATGTCTTTTTAAATCAACAAAAGCAAATAGGAACAAAACGGTAAAACTTTACCATGCGCTCACATAGCCAAGCTGAAGAGTTCCTGAGGGGACAAAAATTGTCCCTAAAATGGGTCACAGGTTTTTGCTGACAGGTTCGTAAGTCCTCTGGCTTTGTGTGCATCCCACTGTGTACCTCTTTTAATTGTTTTCTCTACATTGTTTTGTCCAACACACACAAGAAGTAGGAAGAGAACCTGACAAGAAGCAAAAGGAATTGGACTTGCCTTTGTTTTCTTACTTCATATGATAGAAATGTTACATAATAAACAGCAGAGAATAAGAAATGAGGAGTATAACAGATCCACAGGAGTCACTTAAGCTCTTACAATCTGAAGTTTCAATAATGACACAGAAAAGAGTGCTCTTTTTTTTTTTTCTTTTTTCTTTTTTTTTTTTTTTAATTATGTTTTATGTTGGCAAACATCTCTTTAATTTTCTCTTGTCTCTGCTCTTCCCAGTTTCTCTGGGGACCAGCAGCCAAAGTACTGAAAGGCTGCGATAATGTTTTATCAAAGGCAAGGAATAAAGAAACACTGGAAATCACAGAGCCAAACGTGATGTGGCAAGATTTTGGGGCTAGGGTGGTTTTGAGGTTAACTTCCAGCTAAGCAGTTTGCAGGCTTAGTTAAGCCCAGGCTTTGAATGCAGGGTGCTGCTTGTTCTCACCCCAGGTCTTGCTCAGAAGAGCTCCATTCATGCAGCACTCCATAAGGTATAACAAGGTACTGTAGAAAGCAGCTACACTTAAGAACACTTTATGCTTCTTGCTGAAAATTTCTTATTTCTAATGAGAGAATTATTATTTTTTTTCCCCTCTCTCTTAAAAAATAAATAAATCTCAAACTTGGCATCGTGAAGCCATTTCTCTACTTTAAAGCACCCCCCTCCTCCTCTCCAGCGTACACTGTTTTTTAATGAGCTTGGCCATTTGGTAGATGGAGAGAGCCAAAAAAATGTCAAGTTTCAGATGTTTTTGAGTTTTTTCATTTCCTAAAGTTGGTCCTGAGTCTAGAAGGGGATAGTGGAAATGAAGCATTTAAGTACACCGGTATTCATACACTAAAATATAACTTTTGGTGTGATTCTGGATCTGCATAAGAGATAGCTGACTTGGATTCAAAACATTCAAGGAGATTTTTCACTCCCACACATGAATATAAGCAGGTAGTTTTCTATTTGCAAAATATGTCTTGAGATCACCCTGTAAAACATAACCTTATTGATAAGATTTTTGTTCATAGTAGCCCATAAACTTTAAGGTGGTATTTGGTGATCATTTAACATGTATTCTTTAATTCTTATTCCAATCTAACAAATAAATAAATAAATAAGCAAAGAGTTTATAAAAGTTCATGTTATCATCTCCACTTTGGGCTTCTCATTGCCTCCCATCACTGCAAAGGTCTACCATGGGAAGACTGCTGACATTACAGGCCCAGCATTTATTTATTTTTTCAACCATACCCTGTGGGAGACGGTACTTATGCTGTCTCAGACAGCACAGAGCACATTTGCAATGATAAACAAGTGTTAAACAACAGTGTGCAACAACCTGAACATTTTGCATCAGCCCGAAACCTTCATCTAGAGATTGCAGGAGCTGGTAACAATTGCCGTTATCAAGCTCCACATGCTGGGAACAATTCATTTTGATGTAGCATTAGCGCTGCTGAGACCAGAGAGGAACCACAAGAGGTACAGAGAATGCTGAGATCAGTTCAGACTGTAGTCACTGGTCATCATGAGGTTCTAGCATGGCCCAAGACCCTGCTGTGCAAGGTCCTGTACAAACACACAACTAGAGAAGCTGCCCATGCTCCAAAGTTTCTGGAGTGTCTCTAGTTGCTGTATTTCATGGAATAACCTGGTGATGCTGCCAAAAGAAGCATCCCTTCCCTCTCCTTCCTGAGCCTGTGCCTCATCCCCATCAAGCTCAGGAGCAGCAATTTTTGTGGAATGAGGTAAACTGAACTGGAAAACTAATCCAGGTTTATGCAAAACACAATGAGAAGGTAAAGAAAAAAGTAATAAAAAATAATCCCCTCCTTGCTGCCAGCTGGCTCAGGGTTTCTCTAATTCTTGAGCTCAAGGCTTGTAGTTCAGTGGCGGTGTCAGCTCTGCAACACCTGAATAATTTCATCCTCAAGGTGGCTGTATTTCACGGCTGAGTATTTGTCCTTTCGTGTGAGTACACAGCTGCTATTAACTTCAAGCAGAGTTTCTGATTTGGATGTGTCTCTTCAACCAGAACAAGACTCAAAACATGAAAAGTCAAAATTTGTATTCTGAAACCCTGACTCACACCGCCTAACAGAGCCTGCCTGGTTAGAAATGCCTGGACCACCTGGCTGCCTGCTGAGGTGGATGAAAAAAATGGGGCTCCTCCAGAGGCTGATTTTGGTCTTAGATGTCTCTTTGATCTTAGGGTCTCATTCTTGGGAGTATTAATCCTCTTAAAACCAATAATTTCTCAAATCCTGATTTAAATACCTGCATTAAATGCTTAAAGTTGAGTTATACATGTTCCTAGATTTATATGTTAATGTAGTTCCATTGTTAAGAGTGAGTTTAGGATACCAAGTAGGAAGAATATTCAGCTACAGTGTATAAGTATACACTTATAATAAAGTATATTTGTTGTATATAATAATAGTAATAATACCTTTATAGCCTTTATATCTAGGATGTTTCCCTGCGAGACATCAAAACTTTTTCCTCACATAGACATTTTAAAGTTACTTTAATTTAATATATGTTAAAAATAAATTAAAAAAAAAAAAAAAAAAAAAAGTATTTTCAATATCTCCTGGAGTGCAAAGTGATTTTATAATTCATATTAGAATAATCTATTTGGAAATATTTTGATTGTGGGAGAAAAGGTAGTGACTGGCCTTTTAATTTAAAAGAAAAATGCTGCAGATGGTGGGATATTGTGGTAATCTAGACATCTTTGGATTTTAAAGAAATAAATATTTAGGGAAAAATCTGATAAAATAAGCCAAAGAGTAAACACATGGCAAAGCATTGCCAGAGGATAGAATCTCAATATTTGTCTTCTGAATGCACTACAAATTCTCTGTCTCACTTATGCAATAAACTGCTAGTACCTGGAAATCTATTTTAGAGGAGGATGGCATTTAATTCTGGATCCTCCAGTGAAAGCTAAATCCTTATTCAGATTAATATATTTTAGATCCTTTGAAACTGTCCTATAATAATTTCCATAAAAGTCTTCCAAAACCTTGACAGAGATTTGGTGTGAAACTAAGCTGCAATGAGCTTGGGAAGGAACCTCAAATTTCCCCATGAAAAGATGCTGGGAAATTTCCTCTCAAGTCAATGCAAATATAGATTATTCCTTTGGTCATTAAGAAACACTTCACCTGACATAAGTCTTTGCTGTAATGATCTCCAGATTTAGTATATTCCCATGCTTATGGAAATTTGATGTGATTTTTCTTTTTCCAAATGAATGTGTAGTGGAATTCAGCTGCCTAATTTTAAACAACTGAAAGGTAAATGCATAATCAAAGCATTTTTTCTCATCTGTGATGTCTCCAAAGAGCAAGTTCATTTCCTCCTGATGTAGATGTTTAGAAAAAGAGAAATTAATTGCTTCTGAAGGTTCGCCATTCGCTTCTCTGGCTAATCATTGGGCTCTGTTTAGATTAGACAGTGAACATAAAAGGGCTCAAATAGAAGAAATGTATCCCGTCTTGGGCATTTAGGATAAGTTTTCCTACAGTGACTCCCGCTATGGGTGGTAGGGCAGGATCTGACTCTCCAGACCTGACCAAGTACCACTCACTATAGCAAATGTCCTGCTGTTGTGGGCATTTGTGAAGAGAAAGAGAAGTGGCCCGACTACAAAATCCATTTCACAAACATCACCAATGTATTCCTGAAGACTTGTGCAGCTTTTGGTCTGCAAATGCACTCAGTTGGGACCAAAATACAGCAGAACGGATCCAGCTGAATATTTTTAAGTGTCCTGCTCAATAGGGATTTTACACTGTCTGCTTCAAGAATTTTTCTCTGGCACAACCAGAACCTCATTAGTGAATGACAAAATTCAACAGGGACAACATGGAGCCAATTTGTGACATCATGCTTATGAGGGTTTTTCAATTTAAAGTACTGGGGTATTTAGCACAAAATGGCAAAACCGCTACAAGTCCAGTACATTAAAAATCCACAGTCAGCACAAAAAATTCAGAAGAAAACTGATTTTATTCTAGAAAGTTAAAAAAAAAAAAGGACAAAGACAAAAGAAAAATCTATCAAGGCTTCCATGATTATTTAACACATCAGTTACAACATCTGAAGCACTGTTCAAATTCAGTGTATGGAGTGATATTTGTCCTGCAGAACTTGGTCTCTAATAAGATGAAGGATGAAGGACAGCACTAAGCAGTGAAATATCCATACTTGCCAAGCAGCGTCAGAGTCAGAATTAAAACCAAATGCTCTTTCCATGGGGGCTATAAAATCCTGACTTTCACATCAACTTTGTCTTTGACCTTGGTCATACCATTTAAGCACTGTATCTTCAATACAACATTTGCAATACTCAGCTAATAGGAATCTGTTTTGAGGGGCAAACCCAGATTGGTCTGTGGGGACCAGAATGCAACCAAAACTCTGCAGAAACTTGTTTTATTTTCTGCTCAGGTTCCTAACTGTTCCAGTTGTGTCTGTGTAAATTCTCTGACTCAGCTGGTGCTGACAACTCCTCCTTGTTTAATACTATCCGTGAATTCCATTTCTGCACAGTTCAATTCCACTTTCTGATAATTAATAGAGATGTTAGACGAGACCAGACCTAATGCAAATTCTCAAGATACCGTGAAAGATACCTTCCATAAACTCGTTACATTATCATTTATCATGATTCTTTATTTACAGTCTTTCAGCCAGTTTCCAACCCACATAACTGATTTAGTTTTTCTATTAGGATTTCCCTTACTAGCCAGAAAATGGGCTAGACTGACCTTATAAACCTTTTACATCTTTGACCTCTTAATGTTACACAGAAGCATGAGATTGCCCATAAAACTCCAACACCTCTTTGAGTGAATTTCTCCAGCTGCACCATAGCACTCTGATGGAAAAATCAATGTGATGAGGAAGATCTGAGTTGCAGCAGAATATGAATTCTTGAAGATGTGGTCCTGCACCAAAATCACCATCCCACTGTGAAAAGCATTAAGCATTCCTTTACATAACAGCTGTCCTTCCTGCCCTGTTTTCTGCTTGAAGAGGCTATAAGAAAGACCCAGTTCAAACTGGTCCAGTGCTTTAAGGATGCACTTGATTCTTTGAGTTTCATCCTGGGCTATTCTCTGTCTTGGTTACTTTTTACTTAGCTGCCTTAAAGAAAGTGGGGAAAAAAAATCCGTTTTCTGCTTTTATTTTTTCCCTGTCATTTTTGCTACTTCAAAGATTAGTTGGGTTTTCCAACAAAAAAGTATCAGAATCATTCCAAAGGGAGCTTTGTACACATCTGTTAAGTAGTGACAAATTACCTGTTTTAACTATCTTTTTGATACGAATATTCTGATGAAAAGATCATTGAACATATGCTATTACAGCATTTGGCATTTATATAACACATTTTCCCTTCAAGGATGCACTCCTTTTCCTCCCACCTCTGAAATCTTACACTAGAACCAAGAAAATGGCAAAAGTTGCATTAATAAAAGCTTGATTCTGTTAGGAGGTAAATATATATATATATATATTCTTTAAAATTAATTTCTTCTAAAAAAATAAAAATAAAAATAAAAATAAAAATAAAAATAAAAATAAAAATAAAAATAAAAATAAAAATCAAGCAAAACTTCAGAAGGGCTGGGAGCTCTTAAGCTTGTCAAGCTTGTGAATTTATTTTTTAGTATATACCTAAATCCTAATAATACTTTTGCTAATCTTGAAGCCTGGGGAAAGAATTCTTTGGAGAGACATCTGAAAATATTCAGCAATGCTCATGTTTCTTTGCCTGTGCCTCAACTTCCTATGCAATTTACAATGATAATTGTGTGTACATCAACAGGGTGACTAGCAGGTTTTACTTGCAGATAGAAAATAAGTTATGGAGAGGACAATTAATGTTTGTTAATGAAGAAACATCATTGGTAGAGCATCTAATACCAGACTTTCCAACTGCTCCTGAAGAAAAGAAGCGTGTTTGCCATTTGGATCCAGAACAGTTTGTGGTGAGGTCTCTTCTGGGGGTAGTTTTGCACTTCTCTCAGTAGAACAAGAGTCAAGAAAGTGAGCAAAGTGAGTGTGGATTTTAAGGAGAAAAAGAATATTTTCATGTTGCATCTGCTCATCTTTGAAATTGTTAATGCATTTAGTTCATGAATCAAGATCTATTCTAAGAATCCATCCTGGAAAATGTCTAGGAAAAAGGCGATTTGTATTTAAGTCTCAGGCCATGTCAAACAGATTGCATTGCATAATGAAGTACTGCTAACAGCATCTTTCTTCTTAACGAACTACATAATGCTTTATGAACTAAACCCTTTTGGAGATCTGGGGGTGAGGATCACTTGTCCCATCAATACAGTGCCTTGGTCTCCAATGAAATATGGTGTTCACAAGAGCCAGGGCATCCTGATGGGGGCAAACTCGCGACTGGGTTGTGTCCTCTGCCATGAAGCAAACCTGCTAGGCAGAGTTTGAAGACCTCTTTTCTCTGCACTATTTAAAATGGAGCAATCTCCACTTCCCCAGAGTTTGAAATTTGACATGAAAAAGTTCTGAGAGTTATTTCAGTTCAAAATGTGGAAAAACACTTCATTTCTAATCTGTAGAATAATATGAGAACAAATTATCTTTGAATAATTTTAAAATAACACTTTGAAAGAACTATTGAAACATGAAAAATATAGATATTTAACTGGGGGCATGTCCAAGTGAAACTATTGGACCCTGCCCTTCACTTTTCACCCCCCAAGACAAAAACTAAGGGCAAGGTAGGCATTATTTCACAGAAGCTTTTATTTTCAGGAGTACTGTAACTACTCAGAGAAAAGGATTCAGCTGAAATGTTATGGGCCTGCCCTATAAGCATCACAGATAATGTGTGATTTAGCACAGAAGTAGCAGAAGTCTGTGGTCACTTCTGAATTATAGTACCCTTTATGTAGCTGTTCGCACACGTGCAAAACCACACCACATATATGGAAAGAATGACACTTCCCCACCAGAAAGACAGCACTTGTGTAACACTGCTGGGAACAGCTGCACAAGGTGCAAGAAAAGTGAGACCCTCTCTTACACATGTGGGAAAATTTTTAGGTGTCCTCTGAACCAGTGCTACAGGTGATTACTATATTCCCAGTATATTGTGGAAGGATATAGATTAACCATTCAGGCTTTCCTGTGGTGGTATTCAATGGCATCTCCAAGGTCTCTCACCAGATGCACAAGGAAATTAATTGAGGTGGACCGATTTATTAGGTGTTTAATCTTTAAACCCAAATTGCTTACTTTAGGTAGGTGGGCTTCATTGTACTTTAATCCTCTGGGAGGTGGCATTGCCTTCAAAGGCATGGGACAGGCAGGCAAAACAGCACTTTGCCTTCTCAGATGCTCTCAGAGCAGACAAGCAATCTGTTTTTGGGCCTGGTGCAACAGGTATTTTTAACGAAAAATATCCTGGGAGATGCCAGAACATCTGCCTTCATAAGAATTGAAGAAACTTTACACACATATGACTTTTTCCATCTTAATTGTAGCCCATTACCAGAGTAAAACCTTTCTGCACTAAAAACCAAGTAGTGATGTGCCAGTCTCACAATCTGCCATCCCATGTCATCTCCCTGGCTGCAGAGTGCACTGGAAGAGGGAACATTTGGGGCCAGAAATGCAAAACTAGGGAGAAAGGCTGACCTCATGGTTATGAGAGGGCTGACCAATGTCTCACAGAGCCACTGCTGGATCTGCAGAGCTGGCCTTGTGCAGGAACTACCCACCAATGCCTGAGCAGGGTCAAGGGGAATAAAATCACCAGCAAAAGCTCTGTGCCATACCAGAGTCGCCTACTGACAGATTATTCTGTTTGTCCTTGAGCTGGCTCCACAGTAATTCCGTATAGCTAGAAATCTTCCTGCTGCCACCAGATGACACTTACTAGTGTCATCAAAGACCACCTCCAAGCATTTCACCCTAATCTCCTGCTCCCCAGCAGCCTGACCAGTGTAAAAGTGAGACTAATACATGTGCGCTGCATGTGAGCATCCCTGCAGTACAGCAGAACACTTCCATTGCTCTCTCCCTTTGCAGGATGCCTCACAGCCCCTCTACCAGGCAGTTCCTTTACTATCTATTCTCCACATGAGCCTCCTACACCTTGGTAGGTATGAAATCAGAGATCAGGACTAAAACAGTAAGCAACAGAGGCATAAAGACTTTATACCTTGTACTTTCTGTCTTCCTTTCTCTTTACCATCACACAGTACTTGCTTTCCTAAGTTGTAGACTTTGTTTCACAGGTATTTAAAGCTGCTTTTCAGCTCAAGTCTCAGCCACACACAGCATGCCTTGCTGGTTGCACCAGAAGTGTGCAATGGATGTGGGGTCTGCATAAATTAAAAGTTTTCATAGAAATGTATGATCATGGTTTTAAACACTTACTTAATTCCTCTCAGAAAACCTGTCAACATTTTTTTCACCTTACTTCTGTAATGATAACTGTGCAGACCTCTGCATAAGGCTCTTTTATCTCTTAATATCTGATGAGGTTTAATATAGTTTTTGTTTTAGATTAGTATTTTCAAAATATTCAGCACAACCTTACCCACATAATTTTTAATTTACTAAAAATGACATGTATGCAGCATGTATACACACGTATACATATAGCATGTTAAATATAAGAACTTCTTTGGACGTCTTGTCCTTAAGAGTGTTTCTCCAACTTTTAAGGGTCTCCTCTCCTCTCCTCTCCTCTCCTCTCCTCTCCTCTCCTCTCCTCTCCTCTCCTCTCCTCTCCTCTCCTCTCCTCTCCTCTCCTCTCCTCTCCTCTCCTCTCCTCTCCTCTCCTCTCCTCTCCTCTCCTCTCCTCTCTCCTTTCTGAACATATTTTGGAAAGAAAGATATTGGGAATGGCTGAGTTTAGAAGATGCTATGTCAGCATAAAAACACCGTTTGAGGATATCTAGAGAAAATGAGGCATTTTTAGTGTCCTGTACATTACAGGATGAAGTTATGAGTTTAACTCTGAATATTTAACAAATAAATATATATATATATGCTTATATATATATATACATTTTTTTTCTCTCCACAGAAGAACAGCTATTGTAGGAAGACACCAAAATGTTACTGGACTTTCCACCTTTGGCTACTGGTTGACATTCAGCCCAGATGCAAAGTGGCGACCAGTTGTTACTGACCACAGAGACTTGGAATTGCATCTTCCTTTTCTCTCAACCCAAACAACCTTCCAATTGCTCTTTATTATTATTCACATCACGGCAAGGTCTCCAAATGGCCTGGCATTGCATAAAAGGCTGTCCCTCCCCGCAAGTGCTGACAAAACTAAAGAGCGGAATAGCTGGGAAGGAAAGGCATAAAGCAGCTGACCAGGGTCATTCGTGAGGTCAAGGGCAAAGCCAAAATTAAAACCAGCATCTGCCATGTTAGAGGAGACCATGTCCTCTCTCTGATACCAGACAGCTCTGACTCTGTGGTACTATACCCTGCCTGCAATACAGTATGTCTCACAGCCGCCTGATTCTTAGACTTTGCCTCTTTACACATCTGCATTGTATGTAGCATGCTTGAAAAGTAATAATAAGGTTCAGACAACATAAAATTAGCTCCTGTGAGTAATCCCTAGTTAGCAGGACTAAGTGAGTTTAAAAGCTCTTGTCCCTGTCAGTGGTCAGACCTCTGAGTATGAGTTATCCACACAAGCTTTGCACTGCTGAATCCCTGAGCAGTTGGAGAATATTTTCTTTGCATTCATCATCATGGCCATTAAACTCAACTGTTAGAGGGGAAGGAATGAGACCCCAACACAAGGAACCCACTGTCCACAGCCTTGCTAGGGTGAAGGTGGAATTTACCCCAGAGACCAATGAGGAAATTTATGGCTGTGATGTGTTGCCCTGAAGAATGGCAGTGCAAAAAGAGCACTGTAAAATTTAACATTGCTTTGAGAGATCTCTGCTCTGTTCCTGCTCTTTTATTTTTATTTTATTTTTATTTATTTATTTTTTTAACTTTAGGACAGCTTGTCCTGGTACAGATTAATTCTGTTACTTGTCCCTGGCCCAGGCAGGGCTGATGGTCTGACCTTCCTTTTAGACAAGAGCCCAGTCCAGCAGAGCTATGGAAGAGAACTTTCTTAATGTATTGAGTACATGAAGGAGTGGAAACATTTCCCAAACATGCAAGAAATGCTTCATTTCTTGCCCACACTGAGGAAGCAGGCTGTCTGACCACAAGAGCTGCAGGGACATCTTGTGTCAAGGGCACAGCTAAATCCACTGCAGACACCAGCTCCACCAGCCCCTCCAGCAAGGTGGGTCTGAAGCCCTGCCTAGTCCTGCTGGAGAGTACAGAAATGCATCTGGAAGACCAACAGAGTCGTTTTATTTTTGTTTTGTTTTGAAATAAGTTTTCCCAGCCTGTGACCAAGAAGAAGCCACTTGCTTTCAAACATACTATGCCTTGCTTTCATGCTACCGAGCAGCTGCTCCAAGCTCAGCCTGCCCAATCGTGTCTTGATCCGAGAGACTGAGATGAAAACTATCTGCTGCTTCCAGACTTCCTCCTCTGATCCTCTCCCTGCTCACATTTTATTGTTTTGATTTGACTTAGCAGCTTTTGCCAGCCAAAAAGCACTTCACAGGATCCTGAGCCACAGGCTTGGCTTGGGGCGGGTGGGACCATGAATGGGTACAGAACTGCACTGCCGCCAAGGAAGCATCTGGAGAACACTTGTCCTTGCTGTCAGAGTGATCTCATGCCTGAAACAACTTTGCAGAAGCAATAATAAGTTTGTGACTACTGCTGATATGCTGATGCCTGCTCTGGTGTGGATGGGCTCTGGTCTTATATCCCCTCTGTCCCATGACACTCTGCCAGGGCTATCTAAGGAGAGATTAATCTTAGAGCAGCAAAAACTCCACAAATGCAAATGGAGCAAGAGTCATTAAGAAGTACAGCTGCTAGAGTGAGAAAAAAAAAAAGAGAGAGAATATGGCCAGTAACAAATCTGCAATTACAGGTTTCAAGATGTTAAGTGAATGCAAGTAACTTTTCTACTTGAGCACTAAAGGATTCAATACCCTGTTGATGTGCTTATCACAATTGCAGAAATAGAGATGTCTGTTTTATTGGCTGCTGTTTAGTGTAGTGTTCATAAATGACTGATACTTAAATAATTGAAGGCAGTATTACGAAAAGCAATCTGCTCTCAAAGGCTCTTTCTAACCAGCAGTTGTATTTGTTCTGATCTCAGAGAAATAAGTTCCAAGTTACTATCTTTTCTCAGACAATAAACATGAAAAGAAACAGTAAAAGTGAAATACTTGGAAAAAATGCTTTCACGTATGTATTTTTTCCAGGTTAGAACTGTGTTTTGAAATAATTTTCATTCTTTGCAGTGTTGTTTTTAAATTATTGCTCCCTGCTAAAGACAGCAAATTTGCTGGGGTTGCTGACAAATCAGGCTTAAACACAGTTTCCTTCCTCGTATATGACAGTACACAAGAAGCAATCCCCATGTAATCGATAAACCTGTCCATACTAATAAATAAAATGTGCCTCAGACGATACTGCCATGTGGCAGGGGCAACACATACCCAAGCAGATACACACTATTATCCTCAGAACAGAGTAGATATGGATACTGAGAATGGACCCTCACTCCGACTATCTCCCAGGACATTCCCTGGCACTGTCTGGGATAACTACCAGACAAACATCATACCTGGGAATACACTTGTGAGTTAACAGTTTACGAGGGTCAGTGCTCAGTGTAGATTTGCCAGGTTTACGTGATAAGGGCACAAGCCAGACCCCAAGCACAGGAACACCTGGGATGGGGAAAACATGAGCAATCTTGCCCCACAACATATCTCAGAAGTCTCCATCCAGGCTTCATACATTCAGCTATGGTTTCCTGCTTGCCACGGTCTATCTGCATGACCTTGGGCAAGACATTTTTCTGGCTGGGTTGCAGACTGCAGCATCGTGTAGCAATGGTTGTAACAGTGCTGGCCGGGGTCCCCAAAGCAACGGGAGCTGGGATTTCCATACAGCTTTGTTCACCTGGCCTCTTGGAAGAGTAAACCTGTCTACATTGACCCCTGCTTTGCCAGAGTGGGTTTTAAACCTACCTTAGGCTTTTGAAACCGTGCTGCAATCTGCACTGTGGATATTAATTGCCATCTTTCTGCTCCTCCTCTATCAAACAGAAAGACCAGGACATCCCTCCTTATGGAGGGGCAGGGAAGATAGATGTATTCAAGGCTATTAAGCCCTTCTAATACTTCAGCAAGTAATGAATGATCATTACCCTACAAAGACAGATTTTCTCAGGAAAAGCCAAGCAGTTTCATTACACTTTGCCCCAAACCAGCTGTTTCAAAACCAGAACAGTTTGCTGAAATCTGGCGTACAGGGAAGGAAAAGAGTACAAGAGGTTTTGCCGGTCCCAGACAGAGCAGGAGAGGGGCTGGAACACCTCAAGATTGTACTGCAGTTCCTAAACAAGCCCAGGTTGATGCTTGCCCCCTGTCAGATGCAGACTAACCACACAGATGGGATATCTTCATGGTTTGTAAACCCACAGGATTGTTCTTAGAATAATTTTATTCAATCTGAGGTTGTTCTTAAAAGAACAAGACAGCAAAATTTACTGGTATTAACCAAAAAGTGAGGAAACCCTAGAAGATCCTGGTGGGTCCTTACTGCTTGCAGGGAAGTTTAGCTGAGATAGCTCCCAAGGACGTGGACTGGTCAGTGTGATGAACCAGGTAAGGTCAGGAAGATTTGGCTCTCTGGTTTGTATTTTCATTAGATCTGGCCACAACCACACTTTCATGTTGTGATTCAAGTAAAAAGAAATTAGAAATCTCATAGCTACAGCCACAGTGGTTGTTCCCTTTGCTGGACATCCAGACACTGATCTAACTCAGTGGGTGTAGCATCCAAGGTGGTCCTGGTTAAACACACCCATAAAACCCTGGAGCAAGTGACACAGGCCTAGGTCTCCACAGCCTTTTCTCAGAGGTGCAGAGACAGGGGAGGCAGTAAATAAATCCAGGAGCCTGGATTAAACTGGGATTTTCAAGCCATGGCTTGAAGGAGAGCAAGAAATGATTCCCCACAACTTCCTAACTCTGTAGCTTCATAGGTGGGGCACTGAGATGACAGAATGGGAGCACCTGGATAATTAATCTGTGCAAAGCAATAATTTATCCCCAGCAGCTGGAGTCAAGGTGAATCTCTGAGGACACGGGATAGCTGAAGGCCAGCCCAGCTTCAGGGCTGACCATAGTGCCACAAACAAGTCCTTCCTGTACCAGAGAAGGAAAAACCTTATCAAAGTGTGTCTCTTTCCCAGAAGCATCAGGGACTCTGCCTTTCCGCAGACACGGGTTGTATTTTTAAGTTTTTCTCTAAAGTGTACCCACAGGTTTTGGTGGTTTACCTTCCTTTACTGAGAGGTGGGTAGGAAGATCCCAGCTTTGTTCCACTTTAAAGCTAGATACTTAAGGACATCTACTCCTTACACAACAACTAGTAGGAGTGGAGGTGCCATGCTTTGGGAAAACATTTGTCTGTGTGAATTACCTACCAATTACTCTTATTCCATTAAATCTCTAATTCATGCCACTTTTTTTTTTTTTTTTTTTTTTTTTTTTTTTTTTTTTTAATCTATAAAAAAGGACAAGCTGTAGGCACACTCTTGGTAAAAAACACATCACAAGTGATCCCATCCCAGTTGTGGCAGGCTCAGTTAGGGTTTCTCTACATGAGGAAATTAATCTGGATTAAGAGTAGAATGACTATTTCTGTGGGGGGTTGGGTGATAGCAATATTAATCCAGATTACCCATGTCTCCATCAAATTAGCTTTATCTCAACTTTAAAAATAAATTAAAAAAAATATGAAAGAAGACACTTTTGTTCTGTAATAGAATTGTCTTCATAATGAACTAAATGACAAAAATTATTTGGGGGTATTTAATCTGGAGTAACTCGGTGTTTCTAGCACTCCTTGCACTCAGGACTTTCTGACAGCAGCAAGGACACCTTTCCATTTCCACATGCTCAAACAGCCACAACTCTGCACAAAGCAATTACTGTAACATATCCAGCAGTGGGACCAAATCCCACGTGTCCCAACCAGCCCTTTTACTGAAGGAAAAAGACCAATAAAATTAATCTATATTTCTGGTTTAGTTTTTGGGGCAGGAACTTAACTTTTTGTTTGTTTGTTTGTTTTTGTTTTGTTTTTTCCTAGTAAACAAACAGTAAGAAACAAATGATAACTTCAGGACGTGGCTGGTATTTGCAAGAGCACTATCTCCCCTATCCTTGAGAGGCTACGGTAAGGACCGTGTCTTCTTCCCTATGTCCTGAGCATGAGTATCTAGCATCTTAAGGATTTTGTTAAACTCTGTTAAATTAATCCTGCAATGGTTGGGGAAGCATGCAGATATGCTGTAATTTGCAGAAACTTCTTCCACCATCCACCTGCAAACTTTACACCTTATTTGCTCATAGGAGGTTAGTGAGCCCGATTGCTCCCTTTGAGAAGGAAAGAGGTGCTTGTGTGCCGGGGGAATATTCCTGAGACAGTTGTGCTGAATTATTTATTATTTTAGGACTGAAAGACTTAAACTTCTTTCACCTTTTACCTCATTTCGCCTCTGCTGGAAGCCTCTAGCTGATGGGATCTGTCCCAAAACTCCAGTCCATCCATCAGCACCAGATCTAATTATTTTCACACAGAGAGCAAAAATTCCACCTCCCTTCCCCTTCTTTGCATGCAGGTAAAGAAACAGAAAAAGAAGGCAGGACACCTTTCTTTTTTCTGGCCATATTAAAGATAAATTACCCTGCTTCACAGTGAGGCTGTAATAAGTGACAGTGAACCCCCTCTAAGCCCCCCACCCCCAAGTTCGCGACCTCCTGTCCCTTTTCCCGATGCATTAACCCCTCAAGGCATTGCAAGGTCTCCCGGTCCCGAGGCTGTTCTCCACTCCCTGCTGCTCCTGGTTCCTTAGCGTACCGTGTCCCCCGCCCTCCCTCCTCGTACAGAACAATAGCAAGGCACCAGTTTCAGCTGCTTCCCGAGGAAAGCCCAGATCACACATATTTAGAGAGAAAGAGATAGATATGATTATATTTCTCCTGCTGTTTAGGACAAGAAATGAAGTGCTGCCTCTTTAATTGGCAAAAGCATGCAGTAAGAGCATACCTTTAATTTAGTGTTGGGATAGCTCACTTGCACCCTGGCTGTTGTCTTATTGGAGAGGGCAGCCTGCCTCAGATCCTCTAGCACTGAAATAATATCATCCAGCACGCATTTCTTATCCTGATTTCTCAATACACACAGATGGGAAAAAGTATAATTATAGCCTTTGTAGTTCACCTTCATTTCCAGCACGGCTCGGTGGATCTGCAGGATCACATCAGCCTGATGCAAAATATTGCCTCCGGGTTTGGAGAGGAGAATCACCCTGCCATACCTCCCCGGGGTGTGCAAGTCCGAATACAGCTGGCTTTTGGATTGATCGAGGGAGAAAAGGCTGCTGGCTAAGCTCCTCTCGATCTTGGCCAGGCTGTGGCTGGGGGCTACCAGGCTCTCCAGGTCAGTGTCAGGCTGGAAGCGGTTGAGCAGGCTGAAGCCGAAGATGATGGTCAGGACTGCGGGCACAGTGAGGAAAAACACCGGATGCCTGCTCACGAATAAGCCCAGCTTGTAGAAAAACGACTGGAGCCCTCTGTGTATCACCTGCCGCAGCATCCTCCACCAGATCCAGCCTGCAGATGCTCCTGGCCGTCTTAGAAAGCACATGTGACATGTGTAGCTCCTTACCCCTTCCTGTCAGTTTCCCTTTCTCTCTCCCTCTCTCGCTCTACTACTCCTTTAAAAGACTGCAGCAAGTTGCAGCAAGACAGCCAAATATTGATCAATGGTGTGTGTGTGTGTGTGTGTGTGTGTGTGGTGTGTGTGTGTCGGGGTGGAAGGGAGCGGGCAGAGAAAGGAGGAGGGGGGGGTCCTTGCCTTTTTTTTTTTCCTTGCTTTTTTTTTTTTTTTTTTTTTTTTGTTGGTTTTTTTTTTTTTTTCCTCGCTCTTTTTTTCCCTTCCTCCCTCCCCCCGAGCGAGTAGCATCCCCCTCCACCACCCCCCTTTCCCGGGTGCCCCCCTTTCGCCTCCGAGGCTCGGGCATTGCACCGGGAGCGCTGCCGGCTCTGCAGTGCCCGCTCCGCGCAGCCCCGCTTCTCCGGGCGGTGCAGCCAGAGTCGGCTGCGGACCCCCTCTCCCCGACCCCCCCCCCTCCCCCGGCTCCAAAACACCGCTTTGCACCCCTCTTTCCTCCCCCCTCACACACAAGCGTGGGGAATTTGCCGGGGCGAGAGGATGATGCTGCATTTTAACATCCCCCGACCCCGCGGTGCCCCCCCCTCCCCGTCCCTATCAGCCCGCCCCATCCCCGCCCGACCCCCCTAGTCCCCCTGCTCTCCTCCAGCTGCCGGAGGACGGCTTTGCCCGGACACTTTCCGAAGCTCTTTCCACGGCAGCAGCCACGCTCTGCTCCCCGTGTCCCGGTCCCAAGGCTGCTGTATTCCCCCCCCGGCCACCCCCCAGAGGCACCCAGCCCTGCCCCAGCCTCCCCCTGGGCTCAAGGAGGGGACACGCGAACCGCTCCGGGCAAAGCCCCCCAGCCCAAATTTGCCCCCACTCCGTTTTCCCTCGTTTGCAGCCGAGGTCGCCCGGGAGAAGCTGCCCCACGCTCCTACGAGGGGAAAAAGTGGCTCCGGGAGATGCTTAGGGCAAAGGGGAGAAGCTGCCCCGGTGCTCCCTTCTGCAGCCCTTCTGCCTGGCATCTCTGCCCCCACGGTCAGCAGCTCTGTGAGCAGTGACCCAGCAGACGTAGGACAGGGCTCCTGACCCCCTCCAGCTGTGAAAAAAAAAGGAGGTTTTCCAAGCAAAGCCACCGGCAGTCCATTACATAAGAGCAGAGAAATTCTGCAGCTCCCAGGACTGAGGGAGAGCAGCAGAGAAATGCACGCATTTGCAGCAGGAGGGCTGCCCACCAACTCTCCAGGAAGGAAGCTCTGCTCCTCCAGGAGCTTCGCTCAGGACTGCTTGGGACAGCAGATCCATCCCTGGCAGTCCTGACAGCCCCTCACAGGCAAGGCAGGAGAAAAGGCAGGATTTGCATTGCAGGAGGCTTATATTTAAATCATAAGTCTAAATCATAGGAACATAATTAAAACCAACCCCCCAGAACTGGATCTCTGCTTGGTGCATCCCCACCATCAAATTCCTGTTATACTTTTGCTAGTTTTGTCAAGCAGTAATTGGATTGTTTTTGGGATGGGACCAAGAACACTGTGCAAAGCCTGAGAGAGCAAGGTTCTGCTGTAATAAACCCTTCCTGAAACAAGGAGAGAGAGAGTGGAAACTGGGGAGCTTGAGATTCTCAGCACACTCTGCCCAAGATGAGCAGCAGGCGGTGCTCAGCTTGAGGTAATTACCAGTGTTTTGGAGAAAACCCATTTATTTCATCAATCCCTTCCACACTGACCCTCTTACCCACTTCTGTGTGGATGGACAGGACATACACAGGAACACCCCATCTCTGAGGGCTTTGTAGGGCTTGCATTCAGTCACAGTGCCAGTGATTCATTCAAACTGGAAGCCTAAGGTCTTGCAGAAGTGTGGAAAGATGAACATCTTTTAAGTGATGCAATAGGGAGTCCGGAAGCATCAGTTTGGTAACCTACCTCACTAAAATCTGTGGTTAGATTCACAGCTGCTTTGGTAAAACTGGCTTATTTTTAAAAATATTTGAATGGTTGCTGCAAGCACATCACGACTTTCAAATTCAGGCTGTTTTTATTTAGTGGCCTAGATACAGATGATCTGGAGGTGCTTGCAAATGTGGGCTGGTGTTCGTACAGAGAACAAGAAGGAGCAGGTGAAGGTGGGAAATACCATACAAAAGACACTACCAGCTTCCCATTTGCTCAGCTTAAAGCATTCCCCAGGATGGAAATCTGCCTCAACAACCCTAGGAAATGCTAAGCTCCATTGGTACAAATTACAGCTCTTTGTCTATTTTATGATGCACTTATGCCAATGGTTGAGTGCTCCCAGTGAATAACGTCTAAATGTAAAGGCTTTATTGAGCCTTTGTACTTACACACATGAGCGAGACCTTGAGTGGGAAGTCAGAACCTGATTCCTCATTGCTACACAGGCGGGCTTATAACAGCCTTTGACAAAGTATGTCATAATATCTAACCGTGGGTGCTACTGGCAGGGAAACCTTCACGTTGAGGATTTCAGCACAGGATGAAAGATCCCTGCCTGGAGCTTTTGGATACTTGATACTCTTTGACTCTGTGGCTTTTGCGGTGCTGCTACCTGGTCCAGCATGGAGAAAGCTGCAGTCACATCTCTTGGATGCCACAACCTTGCCCAGGAAGCTCTCCACAGAGGTCATCACTGCTCAGGAAGTTGGCCAGATCCTCCTGGTGACCAGTGGAAGAGTTCAGGAACCCAGCACAAGTAATCCAGATCACCCCAGCAGCAGCAGGTCCTTCTACTGTCTAAATAAGGTAACGTAATGGCTGTTTTTTCTCTGTAGCTTCTCTGGGCCTTCTCCAACTTCTGTCTGCCCAGATGCTGTCAGCCAGGAGTGCTCAGACATGGCACTGTTAGGGCACTGATCATGCAAAGAGAGAATAAAGAAACATATGGTGAAAAGTGTTAAGGCTGAGCACATGCAGCTTCCTTTCTGGGCAGGAAGATGACAGGGTATTTCCAAACAGCACTGGTGGCCGGTCTTGCCTGTCCTTTGGAGTACACCACAGCCAAGTGTGATCTGGCATTAGTACTTCACAGGTAACATAGATGATGAAGTGACCAGTGCATTTCGCTGGTCACCTCAAACAGCAAAATCAAAGTCAGTTTGAAGTATGCCTCAGAAACAAGCATTGCATCAACACCTATTCTGAAAACAGCTTTGGGATATGTTGATATTTATACACCCCTGGTGTCCTCATATGAATCCTCTTTAAAGAGGAACAGCAAACACATTAGGGATGTTAGCTAGGGGAGCTGAATGATGGTTCACAGGGTCTAGAGCCTAGAGAAACAACAAACCACAAAGAGATTCAAAATACTCTCAGGAATATTTGAAAACAGACTGTTTGGAAAAATTATCCCCAGCAATTATAAATGGGGAAAATAAATTTGAGATACCTACTCCCAGAAGGGACACAAATTGGGGAAAAAATCATTCTGTACAAAAAAAAAAAAAATAAATAAATAAAAAAAAGAAAGATGTTACAGGACAAAGGAAGTTAGACACAAGTTTGGAAAAACATCATGTCTCAGACAGACAAAGCAATACAAATTTGCTTGCAGAGATATCCTGAGTCACAGGTGCACTGCTTAGGTATGGAAGAAGGAAGAGCTGGTTGCCCAAGAGCCAGATTGCCATACACTTATTCACAAGCAAGCACATTTATTTACAAAGAAGTAAATACACATAGAGTCCTATAGACATAGTGATTTTAAGTTGTTGTGGTTTAATAGTGGGGTGGGTATAGTAACAGTTAAAGGTACTGAAAGACAATAAATAGTGTCATTAATTAGAGTGGCCACAGAGGCTATGTATATAAGCGTATGTATAAAAGGCTTGACACAGACAGGCAGTCTGTGTCTATACGCTTAAATGATTTTCTGACCTCAGAGTGGGAAAATCTCTAGTGTGACTATGAATTTAGTTTTAGGGGTGTGGATTTTAAGAGGAAATCCTTTGTTCACAATTCTCAGTAAAGTTCTGACCTTCCTTGAATTGCAGGACCTGCTCTAGGCAGGAGCTGGGCAAGGAGGCAGGGGTAAGAAAGGGGAGAGAATAGAGCAAGCTCCAGAGGAAAATGAATAAACAAATGAAAACAGACAGGCACACACATACACACGCAAACCAAAAAAACACACCTGTGTTTGAGTTTGCTGTTTCATCCTTTGACAACAGTTGAGAAAAACCTGCTGATTGCTGAAACAGAGGGTACAAAACGCTGAGGTGACTGATGTCTTTTGGGGAGGTTGTTAGACACTTTAGGACCCATAAACCTTCACTCATAAATTGTGGAGGTGTTATACAGAAACAACCAAGATTAACAAAAGCCATGGTCAGTCAGTATGTGAGTAAGGAGACATGGCTATAATAGTAGAAGCAAAAGTAGGTGCATAAAGAGTCTTTGAAATTCTTGTATAGGAGGAAGCAGGTATCAGACCCTTCATGTTTTGATATTTTTTCAAATGTTCAGCTTTAGTATAACAGTTTTAAATCACCAATTAGGTGTTATTTCCTTGGATAACTACAAGGCAGTTGGCGACATTGCTCAAATGAGTAACAGAGTACTCCTGTAAGTAAAGATTGCCAAGCCAGGGATATCTAAAGGTTAATATTTGTTGAATAAAATTTATCACATATGAAATGTTTTCATATGTGAAAAAGAGGTTTTGAAAAATATTGTGCATAAAACTACCACTTCACTCTGCATTTACTCAATTGTTTTGCCTCTCCTACAACAAACACTATCTTTTAGTTTTAAAAAGTAAAATCTGCCAGTTCAAAGATCAAGCTTTTGGGAATAGGCTTTAAATATATATATATATATATATATTTTTTTTTTTTTTTTTCCTGAATAACTTTCTAAATACTTTTTGTTTTCATTTTTTTTCCAGAAATTGGAAATTTGTTGGAAATGTACTAGAAAGAAATAAACGTGCTTTGCTCCTGCTTAGTTTTTGTTGGTGGTGGTGTTTTGTTTTTTTGTTTTGTTTGTTTGTTTGTTTTGGTTGTAAAAATATGCTTGCCATTTTCCAAGCAGCTACAGTTAATTCACACTGTTACCTGATAAAAGCCTCTACTGTTAGCAAAGACCTGAGAGATATGTGGCAAATAAGAGCTTCACAAAACGCATAATGTCAATGTATTATATTTCTTGAGAGGACTGAAAAATTAAAATGCTAACAGAAGACAGCTTGCAAAGATAGCTGGGAGCAGCAGACAGTTAAGTAATATGTTTTGTGTGGGTGGGGAGGTTAAGTTGTGGTTTTGTTTTCTTTTGTGAGAGAGAAAATATTGATTCAGCTAGACAAAATGGAAATGACTGAGAAAGCTACCTCAGATGAGTGAAAAAATCAAACAAAGGCATTCCCACATGTGTCTCTCCTTATCATTTCTGCAAAAATTAAAACTCATATTTTCAGCTCTTGTTACTGTGCTTCCTACTATCATAAAAGACTAACAATGAATATTCATTTCTTCTGGCACCATATGTCTTTATTTTCATGTCCCTGCCTATTTGGAAAAGTACTTTGAAAACAAAGATGTCTGTTAAAATCTATCTCTAGATGGAGATCTATGGAAGTGTAAATTATACCTGCTATCAGTGTCCTCCTTGAGGACTTTATAAAGAGACTCTATCTATCCTGTGGGTTTTCAAGCTGACCTGGTGATACTATTGCAATGTATTTTTAATGCTACAGATCCCAAGAAGCTGGAAAAGAAACTCCTAAGTACAGGAATCCCAGTAAGAAAATGGGTGGTATTAATCCTCAGTCTGACAACATCTTGGATACTTGCCTTGCATTATTTCAATTCCTCCTTGTAAATTGAGGATAGTGTTGTTATTTAGCCCAAGTCAGAAGTTGGTGCCAGGTGTCAGAGTCATTTTCTGCTTACAAAGCTGGGTTCAAAATGAAAAGGCGATACGATTGGTCTTATAGAAGAGACCATCATCATAAAACCTCCCCCTAAGAGACTTCCTGATGCTCCTCTCTTACAGACTAGCTCTGCTAATTTTGCCAGCCTGATTCTGCCTTTTCTGAGATGGCCTGAGATGGCCTTTGCTGTGAGTCTTCTGAGGACAGGGCTGAATGCAGTTAGAGAAGCTGTTATCAAAACTGATGGGAAGGAGCAAAGGTATCATTTAATTGCAGTCAGTGTAAGGATTTTATTTCTTTAGACCGACATGAAATCAGAATATATACAATAAATCTGATCTAGTGCTGTTGGCTGTTTGGAGGTATAAAGGGGCATGGCACTTTCACCAAAGGGTAAAAAGAATCATGAGGATTAATGAATGCATTACATAAGAAAAGAATCTCAAGATGAAACACTTAATTATTACTAAAAGTTGCATTGCCTTAACTTATTTTTAATAGGGGACCAGCAGAACAGGGTTCATAAAGAGCAAACCTACATGATCCATGTAGGTACATGCCAAATGTACAAGTACAGCTTCTTTCTTTCTGTCTGTTTTTATTAAGAGTAATGTGGAATTCAAAAAACAACACAACAAGGCACTGAAGTAGGCTGAGGGAATGTGTAGCAGTTGAATGTGGTTTGGAGGAGATCTGGTCCTATTCCTGCCACATAGTTCCTATAAGATGTTACTCAAATAGCTTAGATCCATTGGGGCTGTAAGTGTCTTACCAGCTTGGGATCACTGGGTCTATTTCATCAAACTGCTGAATGTTTCCAGCCACAGTTATGATGGATGCTAAGCTGTGGATATGACTATCCTAATAAGTTAAGTGGTGCCAGGGCCCATTTTCTAGACCTGGGGCCAGCTGGCACAGCCTGGCTGTGTCTACGGCATTAAAGTTTCTCAGCTTCTGCAATAGGGTAGCTGCATCCAAACTCACAGCTCAGAATGGTCCCTGGTCATTGCTGGATCTTGAATCACACTCAAGACTGGGTTGGGAAAGCTCTGGTTGTCCTGGGCCAAAATCATTCCAGGGACCATTCTACAAACTGAAGAAATTAGATGATTGCATTCTACTGCTTGGGAATGTTCCCTGGCACTGTTTAATTTCCTGACAGAGGGAATCGTAAGATGGGATTTGCTTAAACAAATATAGATGATCACATGTGAGACAGTTGTCTGTGCCTACCTTGTTGTCAATGGAGAGAAACACTTGGGCATAATTTCTGTCATCACACAAAATCTACTTATTGTTAAATGGATGCTAGTTATGGCCACATGGATTGCACCATAAAAAACGTGCATTAAATAACAAAGATGATAAGAGTAGTCCAGAAACACTAGGTCACCACCTTAAGATCAATGTATCTTAAGATCTCTTGTAGATGCTCCAAATCTAGGTATCATAGTCAATCACAGGAACAAAACTGGGCAATAATCTGTGGCAGAGCAAAGGATTCAGTCTTAAACTAGTAAACAATCCTAGAATCATCCTTTCTTACACTTCATTAAACTTCTGTTTTCCTAGCTCTACCTCAGCTTTTATCTTCTGACTGCTTTCACAAGGTGTGACTAAGTCTGTGTATCTCTGAATATAGGAGGGCCTGATTCTGTTTGCAGGTCCCTTGGCAGCAGTGTAACAGCAATCGTAACAATTTGCATTTATACACTTCCTTCCATCTGATAGCCTCGGAGTGCTTTACAAACACTGATTGATTATGTTTCACATTACTCCTGCGGGATAACTATAAAATAGAAAAATAGAAGAGTGGATTATGAATGGCTGGAACTGATAGATAGACAAGAAAAGCATGCCATTAGGAAAAGGAAGGACCATTACTTCTCCATAAAACCAGGAACTCAGTGATCTTCTCCACATTTACACCAGCTGAAATTCTTTTAGGACCCAAATTCCTGGCAAAGTAAGAATTTAACCTTGGTTGCATCTTGACTTTAAAGAAAACTCTGGATGCTCATAATTTTTGACACAGTATACACACTATATGCACTGGTGAACCAATTCTGAGTTGGAGTATAATATTTTTGTTGCACTGGACTAATTTAATGGATTTAATAGTGAGAAAAACTGCTTAGCCAATACCTGTGAGTGAACAATGACAAATCCTCTATCAATAGAGACAATATATTTTTATAAAGGTCAATAGAAATAAAGAGGAGCAAAAACAACAGGTGTTTCTTCAAGAGTCAATCCAAGCAAATTGGATTTGTTCCAAGGAAAAGCTATACTGGAAAAATCACATGTGAACAGTGGGGTGGCAGAGAGAGGGACAAAGTGTGTCCTTGAGCAAAGACTCACCTCCCTGCCCTATTTGCTAGTCTGTTCTCTACAGAAGTTGCAGACCCTTTCCTGACACATCACAGCTCATGTGGAGTGGTTCACATGCTAAGCCCTGAGAATCCTCCTCGCCATTCCTCCTCAATGCTAGCTATATAACCTTGTCTGGGATCAACTCGCTGAGTGATGGGTATTGCTGTGCACTGTTGCTCCGTTCTCTGCATTATTTAGCATGCTGACAGTCTTTTTGTTATCTGCAAATATTACCAATGGTGACTGCAAACTGCCTTTCAGAAATATGGGATAGCAACAGACCTAGCAACAGTCTATGCAGAACCCTACTAAAAGCATCCTCTCCCTGTCACAATTACCCATTGACAAACCCTTTTTCAGGTTTGTGAATTAGCTTGTTCTTAATTTCTTTAAAATGTGTTTTATTTATAATATATGGAGCTAATTTTTTAATCAAAATGTTATGCAGCAAAAAGTCAAACACTGTATGGAAGTCTAAATATATTACATCTTTGTTGTTACCTTAATTAGCCAGCCTTGGAAAATCATCAAATATTTAAATTGAATTTGTTTTATGAGACATGTTTTCTGTAAAAATTTGGAGACTAGTATTAATTAATAATACTCCATATTAATTATTTACACTTTATTAATTCCATATTATTTTTGTTTGTTTTTTATTTTTTTCTTCTTTTGGTTTGTTATTGATGTTACACTGGCTTTCCCAGGAGATCTTGTTCATCATTTGTTATTATTGAAGTGCATCAGCAGGTTTCCCATCCTTTGGAACATCCCCTGGATTCTGTTATTTTGGAAAAGGTTTTTCTAGAAACTCTTGAACATGAAAGTTGTCTCAGCCAGAAAATTTTCCTGTTTTTCTGTACATAGCCTATCTAGTTTCTTCAGACTGTGTTGAGTAGCTGTGTCAAAACCAGAGGTGTCATTTCAGACAACTTCTATAGGAGACAAGGAATACAGAAGAATAAAGAGAAGTAGCAACTGCAGGAAAAGCACTCCAGTCCCAAATGAGCCTGGAATTTTTTGAAATATGGGAATTAGTACAGATAGCTAGAACAGTGGGTTGATTTATAGGCAATTAAGATCTGACATGTACTACACCTATTCCCCAAAATTTTAAGATTATCACATCATTCACAGCCCACCCAGGTACACAAACACTGTGTTCCCCTATTTCTTCCTCTCCCTTCTACATGTATTGCTTTCCTAAAATCACCTCCTTAAGCCAGTTTCTTCTGTCTTTGCTGGATTCCAGCCATCACAAAAAACTTCAAGTTTCTACAAACTGTTGTGAACAAGGACAGAGTACTTCCTCCCAGCATTCAGTCCAGTACTATTCTGGCCTAAGAGAAGAAAAACCTCTGCTGATTGATGGAAGGGAATGGACACTGCTATACACCAACTCATTAACATTTTCTTAGCGTGGATATTCTTGATCTTTCAGCAAGATGGGTGTTTTAAGAAACTTCTTTTCAACCTTATTTGTTAGAAACCTTAAGAAGGTTTAAATAATTGATAACTTTTTGCTACCATTTTCAGCAAGAGGGTCAACTGTAATCGTATCATATCAGATGGCTAAAAAAGTGAATGTCAGAAACTAAAAACTAAAAAGCAAAATAGACAAAGAAAAAAAGAAAAAAAATGTTGCAGAGAACACTTAGGTATATTAAATTTGGATTCTTAGATAATTTACAGAAAATTATCTTGGTGCTATTGTTCAGTGTATATGAACTCCTGGAAGTCAGATGAGATTCCATAACACAGGAAAAAGTAAATGCAATGAGCATTCTTAAAAGGGAAGAGTAGGAAGAAAAATGGAAAGAATATTGACCAGCCAGCCGTACTTCAGTTCCATTCAATTCAATTCAAAAACAAAACAAAACAACAACAGGTAAAGTTGAACAATAACAATTTCAAAGGACATACATGTAGGGAAAAATGAGTAGTCGTGTTTTTTTCTAAGAAAAAAATGACAAATTAATTTATTTCTTTTTAAAGGAGGCTTCAGAACAGGGAATATGAGGTAGTAAAATAATTCATTTTAGGATGTCTGCTGACATTATTTCATATTATTTTCTCACAAAAGGACTGCAGAGACATTTTTCTGGTAAAACCAAAATAAGGTGGGTGAAAAACTGGTCATAGAATGACTGCATGGAAGTAATTACGATTTTTTTCTTTTTCCAAATGGCTGGACTGTGAAAGATTTCTCAGTACTCTTTCTTTGTTCAGGTGTTACTGAATATTTTGAGTTATACTTTGAATGAACAAAAAGAGAATAGAAATATTACATTTGCAAACTGAACCAAATGGAATGTGGGATGAAAAGATGAGAGAATGGGGTTGAAATCTAAACCGGGTGGAAGAAATGCATGTAATTTGAGTGAACACATTTGTACACTCAAATAATAATAATGGATACAAAACATCTGGATTAATAGGTATTTCTGAGTAATTATTATTATTTATTTATTTTTACTGTGTCTTATAGGATATGTTTCTATGGTGTGTCACATAATCCTTCAGTTTACATTTTAAGGCCCGAAATAGTTTATTTTAGCCCCGGGTTTTTGTAAATCACAAAGAGATGAAGCAGAAGTACATTTCAATTCACAAGTGTACTAGGCAGTCCAGGCTTGGACTTTTATCCTGAGGACATTACTTGAGGACCAATTGCCATTTGAAAAACCTTATCTCAGTGTTGTTTCATGATAGCCAGTCTGCTCTGAACTTTGATTCTTACTTATTGACCAAAAAAAGGCCATCGTTGTCCTTTTGTTCATTTCATTTGTTGAACAATTGTTTTCATTGCTTGTAGGTAAATATAAGAAAATAAACTAAGTTGGGCATTTACCTCTAGACAATGTGACTGTCTCCCTTCTCCCATGCTGAAGAGGACATAAAACACCACTGTCTCCTTACTGACCTCAAGTTACAGAAATCTCTGTCACTGCAATAGTGATCTCCTCCTTAATTCTTTGCAAATTCATACCTTTATGACAGGAATCTTCAGAAAATGGTCCCCACTTCTGTCATACTTGTTACCCCAAAACGAGACATGACAGACTTCAGATTGACTTCACTACAAACTGGTTCCACTGCAATGCATGAGATATTGTACCTCCTGAAAAAAACATGAATTGATGCTTCAGTCAATATTTTTCCTCTGATGTTCTTTGCTGAATTTAATTATTGGGTTTGACTTCAAGATTCTGTCATCATCAGCATGAAAATGATCGCCTGAGTAACTACCACAGCAGAAACCTCATCATTTGATCTCAATGGCATTTAATTAAATTGCAATAAAAGATAAACAAAACTTTTCAAAAGCAAATTCATCTCTGTTTAAATATTTCTAGTTCTATCTCCTGTGTAGTCAGGTTACCAAGCTCAAACATCAGTAGCTATGAAACCCATTAGGTGCTTCTCTTAACTTAGAATCATAGAATCATAAAATATTCTGAGTTGAAAGGGACCCACAAGGATCATTGGCTTCAACTCCTGGATCTACACAGGACCACCCCAAAACCAGACCCTATGTCTGAGAGTGTTGTTCAAATGCTTCTTGAACTCCGGCAGGCTCAGTGTGACCACTGCCCTGGGGAGCCTGTCCCAGTGCCCAACCACACTCTGGGTACAGAAGCTTTCTCTTCGTGAACCTGTGTTGGCTGTGAACAATGACCTAATTGTCTTTCAAGTGTTTTTCAATAACTCCCAGAATAATTGTTTTTCATAATTTATCCAGGGTCTGAAATAAGACTGACAGGCCTGTAATTACAAGGATCTTCTTTCTTGCCCTTGAAAATTGGGACAACATTTGCCAGCTCCCAATTGACTGTGACCTCTCCAGATTCCCAATACCATTGAAAAATAATTGAAAAAGATCTTGTGATGACATCAGACCTCTCTGAGCATCCTGGGATAAATCCCATTGGGCCCCATACATTTATATGCACCCAGGTGGAGCAGCAAATACCACACAGGTTCAGGGTTGGCTGGCAGTTTATCATTACCATGGTCATGGTTCTCCAACTCAGAGCTCCAGGGGTCTCAGAGCCCATCATCAGATAGCTGAGAGGTGTAGAAGGTGTTAAAAAAATTCTGCTTTGTCTATGTTCCTATTTGTGAGGTGACCATCTTCATCAAGTAATAGACCGATGTTATCTCTGGCCATCCTTTTGCTGTTAAAATATTTTAAAAAGCCCTTTATATTCTTCCCAGTAGTACTGGACTGCTTCAACTCTAACTGAGTTTTTACTACATGAATTTTCTCCCTACAATAGTGAACAGTATCTCTGTAGTCCTCCCACATTGCCAGACCTTGTTTCTAGTGGCCATATGCTTTCTTTCTGCCTAAGCTCCAGAAGAAAACCTCTGCTCAGCAAAGCTGACCTTCTGCCCCACAAGTTTGCCTTCTGGCATTTTGGAACTGCCTGTTCCTGTGCTCTTAAGAGGTGGTACTTAAAAATTGACCAGCACTGGTGAACCCCAATGCCTTCAAAAGCACTTTCCCAGGGGATCTCACTAACTAGTTTCTTGAGCAGCCTGAAGTCTGCTCTCCCCATATGCAGGGTTGAAGTTTTGGTGGCATTTTTTCTCCTATCACTAAAGATTTTAGGCTTGTCTACTTCATGGTCACTATGGCCAAGATGGCCGCCAATTGCCTCTTCACCCATAAGACCCTCTCTGTTTACAAGCAACTAATCTAGGAGGGCACCTTTCCTAGATGACTCCCTTAGTACCTGTATCAAGAAGCTACCATCAAGGTGTTTTAGGAATCTCCTGGACCTGTTTCTATCAGATGCATGTATTTCCAGTTAATGTGGCTTCCTGAGCATTTATGAGGTGCCTCCCTAACCCTAAACCTTCTTCCCTCTTCAGACTTCTCAGCTTTTCATGCTCTACTTCAGTACTTTCAGCTTGAGAGGGTACTGCTCCCTCTAAGAAAACATTCCTTGCAGTCTGCAAATGCTATAGGAAAGAGCAAAGCAGGTATGATTTTTTTTTTTCAAAACGTGGAATTTAGTCAAAAAGAAGGAAGATTTGATGTTTTATGTGTCCTTGGTAAATAGAATAACATGAAATAAACTTCTGCAAGAAAGTTGTTAGACTTCTTACACCAAAAACTTTTAACACAAAGAACAGATAAGACTGTCCAGAGAAGGGGTGTGATTTCCAGCAGTGAAAGGTTTTGTGAGTCTGCTATGAGTTTCTCAGTGGTCTCTGTCTTAAAGTTCCTCCTAATAGATGGGTTTCCCCAATGGAGTTGCTCCTAATGAAGGGGTTCCTCCTGATAGAGCTCATAATCCATGAAGCAGAACATATTTCTTCAACTTTGCCCTTCTCAAGAATTAACAAAATACAATAAATATGAAAACCTTCATGGTATGTTCTTATGTTAATTTTCAGTTGTTGGTAGAATCAGATACACCCTTTTGCAAATATTGGATATTGTCTATTTATATGAATTTAGTGAAGCAAATACACAGAATAACTCAGAATAACCTACATTTAAGCTCTTTATTATTTAATTTCTATTTTGTTGAAAAAGTGTGAATGATAAATTGCTTATTTACTAAAGAGTTAATTAACTTCCCCTCCCCCCCTAACAGTAAGTGCCAAATAGCTTTTGCATGGATCCTGGAATTTAATTAAAATACAGAAACCAAGCATTATAAGAATCATTTTTATTAGTTAAATAAAATTTTCTTGACTGTCATAGATGCATAAGCAAAGCAGGAGAGATTTTAAAGACGTTTTGCATCTAGGATAAACTTAAATTATAATCTGTATAAATAAATTGCACTGATTGCTTCAGAGCTCCACACTCTCTACACCTAATGATAGCTAAATTGTATCCTATCCCATATAATCCTTCCAGACTGGAAGAAAGAATGTTCTCATTTTGATTCCCAGTTGGTTTTCTTACTTTGAATGAACTAGCGCCTAAAAAAAAAAGTCGACTGTATCATTGGAATAAGTAGAAAATATTTTGCATTGACTCTGACAGTGTCTAGTGGTATTGGCATTAATTTAGCTCTTAAATTCCACTTCTGTTACTTGCTCCATGCTCTTCATGGGTTAACTGGCTTCACTCTTTTATAACTTTAGTAAGAACTCTGAGCTGTTTAAAATTGTTTTAGTTTAAATGATATATATAAATAACAGTAATTATATATCTAATTCCTAGGCTATTCTAAGTAGATTAACAGAGGTGTCGATTTCAAATTAAATATTAAGGATATTTATTGTTGAAGCAAAAACCTAATTGAAAATGTCATCATTTTGTCTCATATAATTGATTTTTAGCATTTTATTAGCTATCGATTTTACCTATAATTTCGAAGTTTACAGTGTATTTTGTATTGTAATATTGAATTATTATGCAATAAGAAGTCATGAACTTCATTTATGGGATGGAATACAACTTACCTATCATTAGCTGTTTAAAGCTTATGTGCCTAATTTTCAGCAGGATGTTCACCTCAGACTTACACTAGATCTTTTTATTAGCATGGGATGAAAGCCTTTGGATATGATTGTTTGTGTTGGGACTATTGATAATACCCAAAGTTCAGACCATATACCTAACCTCCAGGTGGCTAGTCAGGTACAATGAACATACCCTTGGAGGTTATTGTAGTCACTGGTGTTGTCAGCTACCATCATTCACCCTGGTGGTCTACCTAATAAATCTCACTGCAATGGAGATTAAAAACCCAGTCAGGAAAGACGTGAAAGTTTCCCTTTGGGCATGAAACATTTTTTTTTTTGGACATGAAACTTTCCCTTTGGAGAGTGTTTCAGTAAGTCTGTTCCCCTTCTGTACTGATGTCAACATGGTCCTGTAAATAGATACAATTACCGTTCTCAGCAAACACAAAGAACTGAACCTATCTATCATGAGATAATCCCAAAATGGCCTCATCATGACAGTCTGGCACTTTCTCTTCATGCCCACATCAATCTCCTCCATGAAAGTGCATTTTTCACACATCAGCCATTCAGGCATTCCTACATAAATTAAAGCCCAGGCTGATGTCCAAAGGAGATTAGGGCTCATCTCCAGATTAGTACTCCCCTGTGGAAGGTTTTTTTTATCTTGCATGTTTTTCTTTCAGTCATACAGAAAGAAGGAGTGCTTTTAAAAATATATATAATAATAATTATATATATAAATATATATATATATATTATTTTTTTTTCTTTGCAAAGCCATTCCCCCAAAAGCAGCCTTGGGAAAACTGGCACAAGCAGAGAAGCTCACCAGCGGGAAGACTGAAGGTTAATTCCATGCCCTTGGCATTCTCTGCATAGGAGAGCTGCCAGGAGTTTCCTTTGTCACACTGCTTATTGTGGAGGCCATTTGACTTCACTAATTGGTAAATGGAAAGCTCCACATAAAATAAATAATATTAGTAAGTCCAAATATCACCACAGATTTCTTCTTGTAAACTGGTCTCTTTTTCTCAATGTATTTTACTCTGGAAACTTTTTTTTTTTTTTTTTGACTCATTTCAGATACTCTTACTTGCTTCCCTTTAAATCCATTCTCAAGACCATGCTGACATGTCCTCCTCATGGTATCTTGGCCACTGCAGGAACTCCAGATTTTATTTGTTACATGCAACAGCAAATAAAGACAACAGCTCCTTCTTCCCCAAGTTGTTGTTGTTGTTGTTCAGCAGTGTATGAGATTTCTTTCGCTTCCAGACTGTACCATCTTTTTGGACAGAGATTATTCTTATCAAACTCTATTCCATAAAGCATATACTTATTGTCAAATAACATCATCAACAACAACAATAATAATAACAAAAGGTGTATAAATGATGCAAAATGTTCATCTGAGGAAGCATATGTCAAGATAAAAGATGACAACTGAACTTACTCAAACTACATCTCCTAGCAGTCTGCATATAAAGGAAGATACATGAATATATATGTTTGACTGGCCATGGACCTCATCTACCACCTCCAAACATCCACCTAATGCTTGTCTCTGCAAAGTTTTGTACAGATGCCAGAGTGCAGGGAGAAATGTGCCCTCCTCATTTCCTCCAAATGTTCTGAAATACTGAAATGCTGAAGTTTTAACCACACTGAGAAATATTTGGTTGTCAGGTAAACACTTCCTAGAAGAGATGAAGGGATGTCTGTTCATCTGAAGCTTGTGTGTCAGCAATTCAAAGCAATGCAGCTTCTCAATACAGACGTGTTGACATGAACTAATGCCTTGCTGGAGCTGTCGAGCTGAACTGGCTTGTGATTGGCCTGCAGGATATCTCATCCCTTACTGTTCCTTATTCATTTAGTATAATGGAAATAAAGAAATCAAAACCGGAGGGTCTGACAGGATAATAGGCTTGTGATGCTCTGAAAATAAACATCTACCTCTGCCTTGACATTTATTATCTATAAACTGTTTGGCTTATTTTTGGCAGCTTTATTGTGTCAAGAGACCATTATCCTGTCACAGCACTTTATTGCACTGACATTATCTCTTAAGCAAATTTTGGTATTGAATTTACAGTTCTGTAGGTATTTCCAGCCTTAATAGCTGAAAGCAAGGCAGGACAGGTCATTGAACACACAGGTGATGGGACTGCACCAAGGTTCCTGGGATGGACCAGCTCATGTACCTGGTAATGAAGAATGGGTGCTGGTGGGGAAGCTCCTGGCAGCTGGTGAGAGAGGAGACCTATTTCCTTCCTTGCACCACATCATGGCTTGCTGCGGGTCATCTCTGTGTGTGAACAGCTTGCAGCAAGCTTTCATTGCAGAATCAAACATCTCAGTGGATTTTAATAATTCTTTTATTGTGCTTGGAACCAAAGGAAGAGAATGCACTGGTAATATCATTCATCTTATGGGACAGTATCACCCTAAGCATATGCCCAGTAATGAAATTTTAAAACAGGATGAAATCAAACCCCAGAGTTAATTTGCATCAATTTATTTCTGCATGAAGATAGAATATTCTGAGATTGGCCGGATAGAGGTACTGGCAAAACTAGCCCAATGCAACACGAAAATGGTTTTCATCCTGCCATAGGCTTTTGTAGTATTTCTAATGCCAAGCAAACAAAATCCTTTGAATGCATATATTAAGTTGTGAATCCAGTGAAAAGCCAGAGTTTACAGTCTGCTAATGCCTCAATAAATATCTGCTTCCTGGAAGAAACTATAGAGACAGATTCTCAATATCCCAAAGAGGTATTGTTTTAGGGGAAATGATACTGCTTTATCCAGAAGGCCGCAAGAACCATCCCTTTTATGTTGCCTAACTAATGATTTCTCATGTCTTAATAAAACAAAATCCATGACAACCACTCTGCGCAGACTTTTATGGCCTATTAGTAAAATTCAGAATTAGCTCTCTAGCCAGAGTACTAAGCAAAATCTTCCAGTGCCAAGGTTCTGTAGCATGTTGATAATCTTGTTCAATTTCATTTATCAAGTGCACTGTAGCTCCTATAGAGTGACTCCTACCTCCTTTGCAATTTGACATCTATCTTTGCAAAGCTACTCCAACTCAAGTTCAGCCACCTTTATTTATGTTTTTACATCATGGTCTTGGCTGGGACAGAGTTAATTTTCTTTGTAGAAGCTTACACAATGCTGTGTTGTGGGTTTTTGATGAATATAGTGGTGATAATACACCAATGTTTTAATTGTTACAGAGCAGTGCTTGCACACAGCCAGGGACTTCTCAGCTCCCTTCTTGTGCTGCCCTGCCAAAGGGAAGGCTGGGGGTGCACCAGGAGCTGGGAGGAGACACAGCCAGGACAGCTGGCTTACAGCTGACTTTTATGTATAACCACCATAGCAGACCTAAAAATCTGTCCTGATTTTCAGTAAGAAGGTAAGAATTTTCTAACTTCTATTCTTTACCTTGCCTTCAGTTCTTATAATATGCCCTTTCTACACAGCATCTGTGTCATTGCCTAAGTTTGGGATTGGAAGAGTCTGTAAATGAGTCTGTAAATGACTCAGGAACTGCCTTTTCACAAATAGCCATTAATTATAAAGCAATTCCCTTTTCCAAGCTGTATTGTCCTATTTTTAATGTTTTTTCCTATTTTTAAGACAGTATTCCTTCTATTTTCAACCATCTTCACTTCTCAAGCACAGTGAGAAGTCATTCTTGGGTGTCAGATGTTCAAAAACAGTCCTATGCCAAGGGAGGAAAGTGCTCCAAAACATAACAATAGCAAATATGAGCATGACCATGTTTCCAGGGAGAAAGTATACTGCTTGACTAGATCATAATACATGACCACAGTGCTCAAGGTTGGCACATACATTTGCATATATTTCATCCAAGCATCTTTATTGATCTCAAAGTTTCAATGCCAGTGATTTTCTGACTTTTTTTGATTGTTTGTTTTACAGCTAGAAATTTTACTCTGGGCAATTACTCCAGCACCATCCTCTATTTGCCAAGAATCTACTGGAGAGAAGTAGCACATAATGTGATGATTAGGGATAGATTTGATTGACAAACTAGCCTGCTACATACAAAAAGTCCTTCTGCCTCAAGATATTTTTATTTTGCACAAGAAGGCAGGAGTCTATCTCACTTGGTTTTCTGGACTCCTTCTGTGATCAGTGGAGACAAAATTGTTCCACAAGGGTGCATGGTCCATCTTGTTTCAAAATCAGTGAGATAAATTCCTCCGCAGAGATAACACTTTCCTCTGGTGACTGGAAATGGTATTGTGGCATCTTGTATATCATAAGTTAAATCACTTTGCAGGTTTGACAGTATTGACTAGGTTTCCACTGAGAATAATGTTAATTTAAATGCTTTAATTGCATTTAATTGCATGCGGGTGCCACCACTGAAATGTGTGAAGCTGGAGCTGAGTCCCAGGCTATAAGAGAAGCTCAGAGGCTAATATTGCTCTGCACAGTACCCTCTGCCTGACTTCATATTTAGTCTTTTTTAGGCAAAGATTTTTTTTTTTTCCCCAATGAGCTGCAGAATATTATTCAATCCCTCATAATTTATTTTATTGTTCTTTGTCCAAATTAACATCTGTATTTACAACTAACTGCTCTAAAATCAGAGTTTGCAACAAATACCTTTGAATCATTGAAACAAGATTTTCAATGGGTTTTCAATGGAGTCAGGATTTCACTTCTGAAAGTTTTGGTGCTTTTCAATATGCTGAGGCAGTCTGATTTTTATTTTTTAGTAAGCATCTATCTTCAAAAGAGGATTCTGAAATCTTCACTCTTGCTTTCTTAATTCAGACCTGCCAAAAAAAATTTGGCTGCCATCCAACACTGAAATACATTCCCTTTTCTTCCTTTTTAACTTTCCAGTGACATTAAATATTATATGCATTAAAAAAAAAAAAAAGTCCTAATACATAATGCAAAGCACAGCTGGTGGAGGAGGGCGTGGAAGAAAGTAATTTAGCTTTAGGCCACCCATCTCTGTTTTCTTCTAAATCTTGTTGGCATGACAGTGGCATTAACACCAACTCTCACAGATCAATACATATCAAAAATCATCAGATGCAAAAATATGCAGGTATTTTAACCAAAAAAAAAAAAAAAAAAAAAGTAAACCACGGTATGTTTCTGTACCTTAGTATTGAGAATAACTAAAAATTACAGGAATTTGTTTTGTAATGCTCATAACTAGAGCAGGCAGATGCATGAAAGAAAGAAAACTGAAGGAAGAGAACATTCCTTTGAAAGAAGTTGCAGACAGGCATGAATGAAATCTATGTTCTTTATTTTGCATCTTCTAAAAATTAACATAATAATCTACTATTAGAGTAAAAGATAATGTAAGAGGTTATTCCTTTATGTTATTTTATTTATATATATTGAAGAAGCAAAGTGTTTTGATATTTTTGGAGGACACAACTTCTCTTCCCAGATTTAGTGTGTTAAAGTTGTAGGAGGAATGAACAGTATAACCTGAAAGGCATCCAGAAATCTTTTAATTTCCATTTTCTGTAGCTATTACCAAGTTTTGTTGTTGTTGTTGTTGTTTGTTTTGTTTTATTTTGTTTTGTTTTCCCATTGGGAATATATTTTCCTCTTGAATATATGGTTTTGTTAAAATTAGCATATAATCAAAGTAATCAGTGTTAATACAGACTGTCACAGGAATCCATTTCAGCAAGGAAACTAATTCTTTACTGAAAATTGCATTCTCTTGAAGAGCTTACATGGCTTCAAGATTCCTGAGGAAAATAGGAGTTTCCTCTGTGGAACAAATCTTGATGGATCTCTATATTTCCTTCCTAAAAAAGAACCTTCCTAAAAAGTAAGACACCCATACAAATTCTTTAGCAGCAAGAGCAGAACTTGCTCTGCTGTCAGCTCTGCTGACAAAGATGGCAAAGCATATAAATTCTGTACACCTCAAAATAAAGCTGAAGTATCTATGAACTTCTCGCTTGCAATAAATCTATACTTTCAATCTTCATTGTAAGGCCTCTCTTGAAACAGCAGGAGACCATGGTTTGCACATCTTTAACCTTCAGAATTAGGATGCCACCATGCCAAAAATACATGTCAAGGTAAGACTTTAATGATCAAACACAATCTCATTACTGGATCACAGAATAAATTAGGTTCATGGGAGATACCTTCATCAGGGATATGAGCTGAGACTGTAAATTGTGGACAACAGGCCCCTGCTGGAACAAGAAGCAAGAAGAACTAGGGAACTGGAGATCTGTTCAGGTATTCACTGAGCCTGGAGCAAGACCTTTAGACCAGTCAGAACATTTTTCCCTCCAAGGGAAATGACACTGGATGGATGACAATGTCTTTACAAACATTTGAGCATAGCATTTGTGGAGACTGTGACTGAATTGAAAATATGAGGTTCCAGCTTGAGGGAAATACTGAGATTTCCACATTTAGAAAATGTTGAAATTTGGAATTGTTACTTCATTTAGGAATGTTAAGCCTGAGTTACTTTCTCTCTCTCTCTCTCTCTCTCTCTCTCTCTCTCTCTCTCTCTTTTTTTTTTTAAACAAAAAAACGAAAACTTGCCTGAATTGTAAGCTTCCTTTCTGTTTCCATGGCACTATGTGTCACTACATCTGTCTTTGCTCTTTTTTGTTACTTTTCTTTTATGTTATTAACAATACCTTATGCTTGCAGGGATGACGGAAAGCTTGAGTCCTGTACAAGTGTATTATACAGGTAAGTGTCATCCAACAGAGTCTCAGTCACAATTTGTAGCCATCTTAATGGGTTGTTCTGATAAAAATATTAAGCAATAATGGTAATATATGTTTGCTAATTAACTCAAATAATGTTCATATTAAATCTTGTTTTAATGAGGGATAAGTAAGGGAAAACTGAGTCCATCTAATATGCTGATCCTTTATGTGCCATGACTGCATCAAGAACTTCAGCAAAAGTTTTTCACCTCCAACAAGGCCAAAGATCAGGTCTGTTTTGCTTGGAACAAGGCTGTCCTTCCAGAACCTTTCAAAGGATGACACCTAAATGATTGAGGTTGAAATGTTTGTGCTCCCTCTGTTGCTAAGGGTCAATGCTGATGGACAACAATGTGCTGCAGCATCTTCTGCAGGAAGAGACACCTCTTCTGATTGTCCGCTGAGAAATGTGATATTGTAATTCACAGTATCATTGACATTATTAATAGCTTCTAGCTTTTTAACTTTGTGGGTTGAATAAATCCATACCAGCCTGCAAAAGGCCATGAAATCTACTACAAAACAAATTAAAAGCAGATTAACTGTGTGTATCTCCAATCCAGTGTATTTAAAGTAAAGCTCCTAGCAACTCCAGTGATATTTGGATTAATTCCTAAAGAGTGTATTACTGTGATGACGATGGTTGAGAATATTTCAGCTGAGCAACTTAGAACCTAATATTTGGAATATCATGGACTATTTAAGGTAGATGAGCCCTGACATATTAAGATGTGAGTTCTACTCTGAAACAAAAAGTCTCAATAAGCTTGGAAAATCCAGACATCATCTTTTAATTGTGCTCCAACTGCTTTTCCCTGGAGCACAGATCTTTTTTGGGCTGTTGATTCAAACACGGTGTCTTCTGCTTATGAAGTGTGCCTGAAAAACAAGCTTTGCAGTTGGAACTTAATCCAAAGGCAAATAAAGTCATCAGGAGTGTTTGGATGTGACCTTTTCATGGAAAAAAGGAGTCAACTAATAATGTTGCTCTAAGTTTTTGAATTTTATTTTTTACCCAACTCCTTCAGACAAATGTTGGAGCAAACAAGCTTTGTCACAGAAATTTTATTGGAAAAATGAGCTTGAGGGGAAAATAGAAAATATTTGCAAAAGCAAATCCACAAACGTAAGCATCCAAATTCATGAGAAACTATTCTAAGAGATCATATCATATGGAGAATTCATCTCACCTAACTGTATTCACCTAAAGAGTATAAAAGCCCACTCTTTATAACACTAGCATAACTCCTATCACATGACAAAAAGTACAGGGTCTCATTCAGTTTTGCAAAGCCAGAATTCTACCAAAAGGCATTTGTTTATTAACAGGTATCAGTAAAGTCTATCTCAAATTAATAAATAAATAAAGTTCCCATACCAATGATTTGGCCAAGCACTAGAAATGAAGTAAAAGAAAGCAATAAACAAAGTAACAATGCAGATAATCACTTTCTGTGAAGCTAAGAAACACGTTTTCTGTGATAGCAGATAAATCAACCTGTAAAGAAAATGTGAGTTTTGTGAACATGAAAATTCAAAGCAAAGCCACAATGAGGCACAAGACTTGATTGTTTTCATACAAAATAAAAACATATATTTAAAAATATTAAAAAATAAAAATAAAAACAAAATAAAAACAATATTTACTGAAGCTCCCAAAAGAAGTGGGCTTGCCAAACTTGCTGTATTTATTGTGAGACCCTTCAGAGAAAGGAGAGATAAAGGATCTTCTGCTACCAATGGCGTCCAAGACCCCATTAAATGGTCTCGTCTCATGTTTCTTCTCTCCCCCCTGGCATCTTGAAATCTCCTCACAGGTCTCTTCACTCACTACTGGTCTACTGGAGTTCCATAAATCCCTCTCTGACCATAACCAGCAGACCTTGCAAACCCTTACTTGTCACTTCCAACCTTATCTGCTATCCTCAGAACCAGACAGCTGCTTCTGAGAAGCCCCAAACCAGCCAGATGTAGGCTTGAACTGTCTTTGAAAAGGTCTAGAAACTGCCTCATCCATCCACTTTTTTGTGTCTTGAAACTGACTTTTTTTGTTAGTGATGCAAGTAAAGAGAATTGCCTTTGCTCTGTCAAGAGTGAAGATTTGATTAGAGTTCTGGAGTAGTGAGGACTGGAGGACAGAAAAAGAGATACAAGAGAAGGACAAAAAAAAAAAAAGGGATGGAAAGAGGATGTTTGCAGTCACCTTACAGAAGGGAAGACAATTCAGGAATAATATGAGGAATATACAAAAAACATGAATCTGCTTAAAGGGAATTAATTATTGAATAATGCAAAGCAATAACTGTGCGAATGAATTCTGCAGTAAAATTAATTACACAATGAAGTAGTTATTACAGCAAAAAAGCACGGCAATCAACGAATGTCAGGAGTCTAGGAAAACAATGGTAGCTTGAAGAAAAGAGGATTTCAGTTTAGTTACTGTCCTGTAAGCTAGATATTCTGTTTAGGTAGACTAGACATTAAACTTTTACAGTATTTTTTTTCTCTTCATTTCCTTCAGATCATTTCATAATAATAGGTTATGTGGGAACATCATTTGATTTTTCTTTTCATACATTAGTTTGAAAATGAACACTTGGTCTCAAATAAATGTAAATGTTTTTTAATCAAAAGCTGTTTTCCAAATAGTATACAAACTTTCAAACAGTTCATGAGCCTTTCTTCAAGGAGTCTACAATTCACTGGAAAATATCAAAGAGCTCTATGGTACAAATGAATGATTATGGGAGCTGGCAGTGAGTAAAAGGTAATGGGCAAAAGAGAAGGAAAACAATAAACATCAAGCTTACGACTGCGTGGGATGGGTAACTACCACAGGTCAGAAATACATGTCATATATACTGAAGATGTCTTCTGGTCAACCAAATATTTTGCCACATTGCTCTTTCTAAGCAGAAGAGGAGAAAAGCCCTGTTCACAGTGGAAGCAAGGAAAAGCAACCCAGTGCTAGAGTCTCTAGTCTCTAGTGCTAGAGACCCCCCACTCCCAGTGTGATCCATACACCAAACGCTTCTCAGAGTGCTTGGATTCAGTCCAGTCTTAGTGCACCAAGGCTGCCTTCAAATTCTGTTCATACTTCCCATCCAGAATCCTCTTCTGCTAAACAACCTACCTACCACATGGAAGTACCTACCACCTTGAAGAGTAGTGAGCTTAATTCTGTTCTGCCTCATCTATGCAATCCCTAATGGTATCAGTGGAGTAGAAATAGGGATAATTGGAAACAGAATGCAGCCAATTATCTTTGCAATTTCAGTTCATAATGTGAATAATGGAAGAAAAAAAAAAAAAAAAAAGAAATACACCCCAAGTTTGTCTCCACTGAATGGTAATTTCTCAAAACTTCTTTGAGATTTATTTTACTGGCTAAAGAAAAGAAAGAAGGAAAAAAAAAAAAAAAAAAAAAAAAAAAGGAAGAGTGAAAGAACGCATATTGTACACAAAAACCTGCGTAGGAACTGTAACTACATCCCTGAAATGAAAGATTACTAGCCAAAGAAGGAAATCATCAATATTTAGTCTCTTCCATCTGATTCATTGCTCTAATTGGGAAGTAACATTGAAGCTTTTGAATGTGACCTTGTGTGTTGATTAGGCAACTCCCCCAGCAGTTGAATCCTCTAATTTGTCCCAGCCATTTTTGGAGAACACTCTGCATAATGTGGAACATCCAGGTGTTTACAGGAAAGCTGCTGCCTGAAGGATCACTGGGAAAAATACAGGGATTGAGATACTGCTTCATGCACAAGCTGTAGTCAGAGAATCACAAAGAGTCTGTTTTCTATGCTGTCCAAAGGGAAAATCGTAACTAAACTTCCCTGTGGAAGAGAATGGTTGCACACAGCAGTGTGTGTTATATACCCTATGCAAATTCCACCCAAATTACACCAAAGGGCTGCCCCTCCAGCAACAGAGCATATGGGAAGTACATTGGTAAATCAGTAGAAAATCTGGTGAAGATGCTCTTTGCACTTAACAAGAAACATAGCAAGACCTGACTTTGTACTTAACTAGGCAAGAAAGGGTATAAGCTGTGAAATACCAAAAAGCTGTAGCACTGCTGGGTTTGCCACCTTGATTGCTGATGTTTATATGGATTTTCTTCACATCACAGAGGAGGAGCTTCAGTAGGTTTTATATGCAGCACAGTGGCCATGATAAGCACCGGGGAGTGTTACTCCTGATTTAAACTCAGGGGTGTGATAAACTGTGTAATCAAACATTGGCTCTGCATGTTGAATGTGATCTCTCAGCTAAACAAAGTAATGCAGAACAGAACGTTTTGCACGCAAGGAAAATTAGAGAGAGCATGCTAATGGATCGGTCCTATTTAGCATCTTCTCTTCTTTCTGAGAATGGTGATAAATTTAATTCCTTCCCTAGGCACATTTTGTGAGTGAACTGAAACTGGAGACTTAATTGCTCAAAATGTAATAATTTTGATCATTTTGTTCATTACCAAAAAACAATGCTGTGAACTCTGTTAATTCAAGAGAAGCATCTACTAAATCCTTACCAAGTCCAAGTCATTGCAGTTCTAGAGAAGGGGAGGTTGTGGTCATTTTTATTGGGACAAGGCCTGAATGGGTGCAAATATCCTGCCAGAGGCCAGAGGAGAGCCATTAAGCACCTGTTGTGCTACCAGCTTTCATCCAGAGTGTTTCCAGTTTATGCAGGTATAAGAAATTGCTCTGATGCATCATGACAAACTGATCAGATAAAGCTGTTTTAAAACAGCTTGTTTTATTAACTACCTGAGTGGGATAATGTTAGAAATAACTTGAGATAGGGTAGAACCTGGGAAAACCTTCAACACAATATTCACTCCACTTTGTCTGAGAATCCACAACTACCCTCCCAGTGTTTGGCAACTCAGAGTTTAATTAGCAAGAAGTCTTGAAAATTTATTAAGTACACTCCCCTTGCCTCCATGATTCTCACTTCAAATCAATGCCACTAATTAAGCCAATTTAAGCTTGAGCAATAAGGCTGAACGCAGATGCAGTGTTTTCATACAAGGTGCTTGGGTAAAAGATGATATGAAAGGTACCTGAACAGAGGAGCTTCTTTCTATCCTGAGATCCTGCACCATACTCCAACCAGGCTGTGCAGTGTGGAAATATGCTGAGGGAGATCTTATTGTTATGAACGTGTCATTATTTGTCACTTTCTAAATCAAACTCTGTACTTTAAAGTGGAGCTGCAGGCTTTTGTTTAGCTCTACCTCAATGTCTTTGTAGAGGCTGTTTTATCCAGTCTGATGTTGGCCATCACATTATGGATGTCTGGTCTGAAACACTCATGGTCAGCAGGGAGAGATGGGAACCTACTGAAGTTGGTTCATCTCATCCAAAGGCAAGTGCCAAAGTAGGTTTGATAAATTCTTCTCTGTAGATAATCTGATTGCAATAGAAACTGGGACCACCACTTTAAACTGTATAGCTACATGTTGGACAGCATGAGTTCAGTAAAATTAATCACATCCTAAAAACAAATATTCTGGGATCTGGTTGAGGTGTCACTTCTCTTATTCTAGCTATGAATCACTAAACAAGGAACTCAAAATTAAAAAAAAAAGAAAAAAAAAAAAAGGCAAACACAAAACAGCAACAACAACAAACAAACAGAAAACATAGTTGGCTGTACTTAGTATACTAACCATTTTACTCTGAAGTGAGTTTGACTGCGTTGCTGGAGGGTGGGTTTGATTCAGGTATCAATTCCAGTCATCTCTTGCTGGGCTCACCCCCTGGTGGGTCGGTATCTCATTCTCCCTCAAGTTGTGCACATGTAGATTTGGCAACAATCTATTTAAAGTTTCATTCTGCCAGGATAGACTTGTCAAGTGATGTAAAGGTTGATTTTCAAGTTTAATCCCAGTTCATGAACATATACAAATACACTGGAAATTCAACAAGACGAACTGAATACAGACATATTATGATAGACTTCAATACTTGCAGACCTATTCCTAAAACACAACCTCCAGGCTAATCAGACTGGTCTGTACTGACAGTTAAGTACAATTTCTGCAAATCATCTGATAGAGTCTTGTGCTTTTGCAATTGATGACCCCTACTTCTATCCATTTTTTATGTCAGTAATCAGATTTTATTAGATAAAAGTCATGAGCACCTATTCCTTGTTTTTTTTTGTGTGTGTGTGTTTTTTTTTTTTTTTGTGTTGTTGTTCTTGTTTTTTGTTTGTTTGTTTGCTTGTTTCAGCCAGGAACAATTTCCCCAAATTTTATAAGTCTGTTATGTGTTTTTTTCTTTAGTCTGATGTATTGGGTCTGGTTGGGATGGAGTTAACTTTCCCCACAGCAACCCACATAGTGCTGTGCTTTACATGTTTAGCTAGAACAGAGTTCTAGCAAAACAATGTATTGGCTATTCACAGAACCACAGAATCATACAGGTTGGAAAAGATCTTCAGGATCATGAAGCCCAACCATCAACCTGATCCACTGAGTCCCATCACTAAACTATGCCCCTTAATGCCACATCCACACATCTCTTTAACACCTCCAGGTTTCCTCCTTTTGCTTCCACGAGGCCTTTGCTTTATTTTTCTTTCATTAAACTTCTCCTATCTCAACTCCATGAGTTTTTTTTTTGTTGTTGTTGTTTGTTTGTTTGTTTGTTTGTTTAGTTTTTATTCTTTTACTTACATCTCATTTTCTTCCCCCCACCCCCACACTGTCATGCTGAGGAGGAGGAGTGAGAGAGCAGCTGTGTGGTACTTAGATGCTTATCAGGTGTTAAACTACTACATCTGCTCAACTAGATGCAAAAATTTTCAAGGCATGTCGAAAGAACTTTTAATTCCCTGTGTCATAAGAGGAACTGATTCACCTTCAGGTAATATGTCTCTGCTGTATGTCAGTTGGTGCATGTTAACTTCTCATATGATATTCCAGTCTAGATTTGTACCTAAATACAGATGTCTTCAGGCAGACTTACATATGAACCAGGCTTACATATGACTCAACTCAACTGCTCACACATCAGGCTTTAATACCTTTAGAGATGTGTCACAGTATCTGAAACATACACCTGGCACTGGCAGATGTGACAGAGATCCCATGGGACACCAGTACCTTCTTTCACCTCCTGTCTGGGAGGACTCCAGAGGAACACCATCCTCACTGGGTGTCTGTTTGAGTGGTTCTGCTGCAGGATCACAATTACACAGCCATGAAGAGCAGTGAGGCTGCAGATGTTTTCTACTAACACAACTCCATTTTACTGACAACTGAATTATAGCTAATATAACTTACTACTAGATTGCAGCTGAAGCTAAAGATGAAAACAAAAACCAACCAACCAACCAAAACAAAACAAAACAACACCCTGACATTTGCTACAGTAACCTGTGCAAACTTGCATTGCTAGTAAGTTATGTCATCTTAAACCATGAACTCACAATTCATCAAGTAATGATAAATATTGCACTGACAGTCACCATTACTTTACTTATTCATTTATGTAAAATTCATGTAAACATGTCCAAGTAGAAGAGCATTCTGTGCCAACCATTATTAGAAGACATTAGCTTCATTTTGTAGAGTAACCGAGCTGGAATAAAGTAAATGATGAGTTCAGTAAAGATGAGAAGTAAACACTGATCACATTTGAAATGTGTGCCTTGGAGTCTTGCAGAGGACGACTCCAAGTGTTTTCAGATTTACCTTTATTTGAAGGTCATTATCTTCAATAAAGATGGGGATTTCTCTCACTAGATTAACCTGATATTTGGCTAGAATTCAGCTATATGTTTAAAAGCATTTTTATTTATTTATTTTTAATATATTCACTTTTAGAAAGGGCTTGAGTGATTTGGTTTAAATATAGTAGATTTTTTTAAATATATATATATTTTTAATCTTACTGTAGCTCCTACATCTACTGTACAAATGTAAAAGAAAAAACAATTCCTTTTACAAAAATACTGAAACAACTAATTTGTAATAGGGAGAGAGTAAGACAGTCATAAAAAATGATCTTATGGGTAGTGGTTTGCAGTGCTTAACTAATCTGAATGTTACCAAGTTTTTAGAGACATCACAGGAAAAAAAAAAAAAAAAAAAAAAAAAAAAAAAGAGTGTCAAGAAGTAATATGAAGAGGAAACTTATAAAACAATGAACTTATAAAACATTGACAGATGCTGCTAGACAATTATTAGTGAACCGTCTTTATAATGTTATGTTGTAAGCACAATTATTTTAATATATAGCAAAACCTTTGTAAAGTTTTTGAACTTTATATAGTTAAACAGCTAACTTTTTCTATAGTTTTTTACTATAATTGACCAGATTAAAAAAATACTGAATAATGCCTTTTGTTGCATAACAGACTTACAATCTGCATGCCTGTTACACTCATACATTTTACTTTTGCTCTTGACAAAATCTTGAAATTTATAGTGGGTTTACTGAAAAAAAAAAAAAAAAAAAAAAAAAAAAAAAAAAAAAGGATCTTGAAATTGGATCATTCCACTGAATTAAATGCCATAAACAATGTGAAAAAATATTTGTGTCCCAGATCATGTGTTAAAATCACGTATTCATTTTCAGTCACTTCAGCACATACCAGACCAGAATTTGGTAATATCACCTACGTTAATTTTTGATTGCAGTCTTCCCAGTACTAGTCGTTAAACTTATTGACTCTTACTACATGGGTGGATTTAGCATTCATATTCAAACTAATGCTAAACTGAAGGTTGTTTATGGGGAGTTTTCCCCAAGCATTTGAGGCAAAATAAGGGGAAAATATAAAGCTGGAAGATCAAAGTGGATCATTGTTTACAGAAGATGCAGAAAAGTATATCTCTCAGTTTTAAGTGAAAGAGGATAAGATTAAAAAAAAAGGGGGGGGGGGGGGGCTAAATTAAACCATGAAAAAGAAGAGAGTTTTCTTATATTTGGTTCAACAGTAAAGAAACAGGACAATTAAAGAAATCCAAATTCTAGATAGACACCAACAAAACAAAGCTATGAGTGTCTGAGACATCAGGTGTTCAGAGCCTGAATACAATTTATCTGGACACTTGGATGAGTAAAACTACTTCTTTTTCAAAAATTGTCTGCAAGATTTAGAAACAGCTTGATGTGGTGGAAAGAAAATCCTGGGTGAATTTCATGACTAAATTATAAATTTGATTGACATGGATGATGACATTATTTTCCAGAAAGGTGGAAAAGAGATAATACAAACAGTGAATGCAAAGAGGTGAAGATTAGCAATGTTTTTTCAGCAATGTTCAGTTTGAACTGAGACATAAGTCAGGCTAGAGATAGACTAACATCTTAACTGGACATGGGAGGTGGATTGTGGCTCATAGAGTTTGTTTAATTTTTCTTTGCCTTGCATGAATAGAATTGTTTCACTCTCAAAAGTCACCAAAGGTCATGCATTTCCAAAGCAGCCTCTGTTTTTCATGCTCACAAAGAAATACGTGTCATGACCAAAAGAAGATAAGTAACTCAACTGTGACGTGTTACGAACAGTTCTAGGAGAACTATTGCATTCTTGTATACTGAATTGAAAATTAGGCCCACGAAAACTACTGGCCTCCTCTGGATACCTAGGCCATGATATTCTTCCATTGGGTTTGTGTCTGGTAGATACAATATAAACATTCTACTCATACATTTTTCCTGTGATGCGTTTTCTATGGCAACTTTAATGTGAAAGATCTATAAAGCCTTCTGAAAAACAGGAAATGGATACAGTCATGGAAGATTAAATCACTGAAGAGAAAAATCTTCACTTCTGGTTCTTGCCTTTGTATTTATCCCGCTACAGGATTTTTCCACTTCCTCACAAACAAATAGAGCAGCAGAGGAAACACTCGTCAGATAGTGATGGCTTTATAAGATTTTAAGGACAACACTAGTCATCAGGTGTAGCCATTTCATTTAAATGACCCATTTCAATGACTGCAAGAAAAATGTCTCCCCTCCAGCCTGTTCAGAAAGCAGCCGTCCACTGCAAGATTTGGATTCACTGTCATAAGTTCCAGCATTTACTAAATATGTTGAAGTTCAGAACATCAACAACAAAAAAAGTGGTTTTGGACAAGTCTGTTATATAAAATGAAAGAATATGAAGCAATCTCAATCTTCAGCAAAGAAAGAAATAAGGTAAACACTAACTTAGAATATTTTATTCATTTACCCCACCAGCGGTTGTAAATTCTGACAAAATACAGCAGCCATCTTTCCTCTCTATCTAATCACAGAAGAGACAGACTCTATTTTTCATGTAATACAATAGAGCACACTGAAACTACCAGACAGTAAAAGAAGGTACCGTAATGGTTAAGCTATTAAGAGCACACATTTTTGTTGTTGTCAGACAGTAGTTGTATGGGAGCAAATTGAATATAGCTGAAGGCAATACATAATACTGAAGAATCAGTAGCAGGCAGCACAAAGGGACAGTAGCTTTGGGAAATATTAAAGAATAACTATATTAGCCCTGCAGGTCCACCCCCTCAGATTCAAAGCTTCACTCAAGATCCTTCCTTAGATTCATCCTAGGACTTTTTCTTCTGGGCTCTCCTACGGGTGGCATTTAACAGTGGAATGTATTTATCATTTCCAAATCATGTGATATCAACATTACTGTTTGTATAATCAATTGGACTTGCCATATCTACTTCCTGTCCTGTCCTGTCCTGTCCTGTCCTCTCCTTTCCTCTCTTGGAGCAGGTCCAGAGGAGGGCCAAACGAATGATCAGGGGGATGGAGCACCTTTTCTATGAAGAGAATCTGAAAGTGTTGTAGCTGTTTAGCCTAGAGAAGAGAAGTCTCTGGATAGACTTCCAGTTGTGGCCTTCCAATACATAACAGAGCCCACAATAAAGATGAGGAGACACTCTTTTACAGGGTCTGTAGTAATAGGACAAGAGGCAATGGTTCTAAGATAAAGAATGGCAGACATTGATTAGATATAAGGAAGAAATTCCTTCCTGTGAGGGTGGTGAGGCACTGGAATGGGTTGCCCAGAGAAGATGTGGATGGCCAATCTCTGAAAGTGTTCAAGGCGAGGTTGGATGGGGTTCTGGCAACCAGCTATAGTGGAAGGTTTCCCTGCCCTTGGGACATCTGCAAAAGGTCAACCACTTAACTTAGATTAGACAGAATTTTCTGAAAATTTTGGACAAGTCTGAAAATTGTTCCTGGTAGATGGGTTAATCTCTTTCTAAGGCAAAACATTTTTTTTTTAATTTACTTTTTTTTTTTTTTCTTTTTTTTTTTTTTTTTTACTTTTTTTCAAAATGAAACATATTCAGCCTTATCAACCTCTTCCCAGAATAGACAGGATTAAAGTAGCCAGAGTCTTGGCCAGAAATATTATTTGTTGCTCTACATAGGCACAAAAGATATGTTCCTTACAGTTAGGACCAAGGAAGCAAGGAATAATAGACTGTGATGATTGGAATTCACCCTCCAAAGGGCCATTCCACATGCCACAGATGTCTTTTGTCCTACTTGGCTTCCACACCTTCAGATCAGCCCACAGTTTCCCTTTGTAAGCATGTAACGCAGGACACAAACATGCACAGTCTATGTACAGTGGTGGGATTCAGTTTGAGAAGAAGACAGTTAAATCTAGCAGCTTGCATCTAAGTGTCTGGTTCATTAGGGAATCAACTTATTTCCCAGAATATAAGTGCCTGGTGGTATATCAGATGCATTAAAGCATCCAAGATGTTAGCACAGGACTAAGAGATATCTCATTGGATAAATAAAAAACCTACACCCATCTTGGTCAGCAATCATAGTCCCGATGGGTATCTCAGGGCATCCCAGATAGCAATAGAGAATTATTTTAGGCAACTGAATTAAAATTCTGTTTAACTGATGCTACACTTTGCCCAACCTGTTTCTCACATCTGACTATAACCCCAAACAGCTTTGCCCTAAGCTCACTGTCTCTTACTGAGTTTTTGACCTTGATTGCTTTCATATTTTTCCCCCTCAGAAGATTTTCTAAGCCACATCAGATGGCTCTTTTCCCTGGTATGTGAAATACCAACTTGCAGAAAACTCAGCAAAGCAGGTAAGGGAGATGGATCCTGCACTTAATGGTTCATCCTTCCAGATAGCCCTGTCAGCACTTTGTAGAAGCGAGGTTTCAATTTTCACTTAAAATATGGATCCAGTAATGCTGCCAACTTATATTTATCTCTGTCAATGAGCTTGTCAGCCACAGCAGCCAGGGACACAATTCAACAGCTACTTCTTCTCACTGGCGTTAGAGCTACAGATGCTGTAATTTAACACAGGATTGTTGCTTATTCCAGTAAATAGTACAATACAACAGTTGCAAGGTTTGAGGAGAGACATTTCATTGAATGTAGCAGTGCTATCTATTCCCACTACCCTCCTCCGCACCCCCTCTCCCCCCCCACCCCAGTGAAGGAAGTAACCAATGGTTAAGTATTAATATTCTTTTGGAGGGATTTCTTTTTAATGTCATGGCAGAAAGTCTTGGTAAGGCTGTATCTAGTATATTGTCCTCACCATGCATCGTCAAAGGAGACAAACTGCAAAGGTCCTCAAGGAAGATCAGAGAAAGAGAGTCTTTCTGTTATGAAGGGACTAGATGATCTTGGTTTATTCAGTTTCAGAAAAAATAAAACAAAACTATGAACAGACAGAGATAAGGAAGCGTGTATTAGGTTGTGTCCATTAGGAAGCACACAAACAAACAAAAATTCCTGGGTGTAGCGGGTTTACGTGGCAAGGTTTTGGTAGCAGGGAGCCATAGGGGTGGTTTCTGTGAGAAAGATCTAGAAGCTGCCCCATGTTTGGGAAGGGCCCCATTGTTTTCCAGATCTGAGCCAATAAGCGATGTTGTTTGCGCCTCTGTGAGAGCATATTTAAGACAGGGAAAAAAACGCTGCGCCAGACAGCAGCCGGGAGTGAGAGAACAGCCTTGAAGGTGCCAAGGTCAGTGTAGAGGGAGGGGGAGAGGTGCTCCAGGCGCCAGAGCGGAAGTCCCCTGCGGCCTGTGGTGAGGACCATGGTGAAGCAGGATGTCCCCATGCAGCCCATGGAGTACCACGGTGGAGCAGGGTTCCACGCTGCAGCCCGTGGAGGAGACCACGGTGGAGCAGGTGGCCCTGCACCGACGGAGGCTGCCGCCTGTGGAAGACCCCTGCCGGCTACCAAAACCTTGCCACGTAAACCCACTACACTGGGGAGTAAGAACTATTTAACCTAAGTGTCCAAATAGTTACCAAAAATCATTTGAAAGTCATTTCTGGATAATGTAAGCATCAGAGACACAAGGAGCTGGGATATTTTCCTTTAGACACTTATTTATCATGGTGACATATATGTTTTACAGCTGAGGACGCATTCCCTTAAAGCCGGCAGAAGTCATGATTGGCTACGTATTTTTTTAGAGCTCCAGCACTCTATAAATGGTTGCATGTGGTCTGTGTATGGGAAGGCTACCTTGTGCATAAAGTCTTTAAGGTCATACACAATCTGTTTGCAATTTCTAACAGCACACAGGCCAATATCAACGGTGTATATTACATGTTGTATGGCTGGATATAAATAATATATCCTTACCTATGAAAGTTTAGAGGAATATACTGAAGAAGGGAAAATAAAGGGTAGAAATAAGAGGTGGGATACATCTCACCTAGCAAAGCATATTGCTATAAGAGCTAGCAGTCTTCTTTATAGCCTGAGAAGAGAAACTGGCATTTCAAGTACGATTCACCTGGCCAGTTTTAAACATTAATATTACGATAAGAAACTGCAAACTAAACAATGACACTGTATCAGCAAAATCTTCCCTGAGAAGTTCTGAAGAAAATTAGATAGAACATACTTCTTCATGAGTGGGAGTTTGCGAGAATTTACTTTATTAGTGTTAGGCAAATGTATATAGATAAGAAAACCTGGCTCAGATTTAGTCAAGATGATATATACTTAATGAAGCCAGTAGTTTGGAGAACATTTCTGGGTGATACAAGGTAGCTAGTAAATTTTGCTTTCCCTGAAAAACAGATAGTTTATATATATATATAAACTATATATATATACATATATATATATATATATATATATATATATATATATGGGCTTATTTCAAGGTTGGTGGGTACAAGTAATTATATTTTATGGAGATAACAGATTAAACTTTTAACATCCATATCCAGTCAGCTGCAATGTAAGAGCTAATAATAACTGTCCTTGGGAAGATTCAAAGTAGCATCGAGAAAAATCAGAAAAGACCAGCAGTGACACTCCTGAAATAGCCAAGAAAAAAATAATTGCAATGGGTAAACAAACAAAAAGAATGAATATCTTTGTACACCAGAAAGAGAAAAAGAATAAGTTAAATTAAAAAAAAAAAAAAAAAGAAAGAAAAAAAAAAAGGAAAAAAGAGTCCTTTGTAGGTCACCTTCAAAAGGAACAGCTCACAGTCATCAGAAAAAATAAAAAAATGCAGTAAGGAAGAAAAAAGTTTGAAGGGAAAACAATTTGAAGTACAAATAAAAGTGGTGAAGTTAGAACAGTGATTGCTTTAGATGATCTTTCATTGTCAACACCCAAAAGATAGGGCTATAATGATGGCAGAAATTGATAATATAACACCGATCACTTAAATATATTTGAAGCTGAAAATCCAAAATTATAGTAAATTTTCCAGTATACCATTCTGATAAAGCAATAAATGACATTGACAATATGCTGTTGAAGAAGGCCCTACTGGCGATGAAGATCATGGGAACAGAGCACAGAATGTTTATGATTGATTACTTATTTCTAATAATGATAATAAAGACAAACTTAAACATGATCAGCAATTACACTAGCTGCTGTCTTTGGTAGTTCAGGCACTTATGAGCCATGGATTCATGGACATCCGTCTTGGGATAAATATACAAATTGCATAACTTTATTCAGCAATTACATATCAAGGAGACTCTCTCACTTGAAGCAAAACTATCCCCAAATCCAATCAAGGTTTCTCATGATTAAATGCCTCCAGCTTGTCTTACTTTGGTGACCTTCCTAATGCATTAGTGAGTAAAAAACGGTAATACGTAGATATTTGGGGACAGAAGTTTACTGCACAGATTTTTGCATCTGAGACACCAGTAGTCTTAACTATCAGTGGAGAAAACCAAGCACTTTTAAGAAATTATGTATGTAACATTGAGATAAAATGCATTTCATCTTACAAGCATTGAATTCTTTCTCCATTATTATGAAGGGAATCTAGACAAATGTGTCATAGAAAAAAAATAAAATAAAAATCAGCATTATAGCTGGTATACCCCACCAGTAGCTTGACTTCAAAACTGTACAGATTACCTTCTCTGGGTGCAAGAAGCCTTTTGTTCTTACCTCACACTCAAAGGCTTATTGGAAAATACTGTTTCCTTAGCAGCCTGGAAGGCAGAGAGGGACTTTGCTGTTGGCTGATACCCTGCATCTGGGGAATGGCTGTTGAGAGCTAAAGGTGCCCACAACTCTAATAAGAATTCCTGTTTGCAGGAAGTCTCACCTCAGGATGTGAAATTAGCACATCACACTACGCTGACACCTTGTTTGCTCTTTGTATTAATACCCAGACATGTTTCAGGGCTCTGACATGGTGGTCTATCAGTAATTAAGATTAAGGCAAATTCTTTGTTGACAATTCACTGATGAATTAACTTGTCTCTGCATTCAACCCCAGATTCAGAGTTTGCTTCATTCCTTAGCTGGGACAGAATCCTTGTTATGATTTATTGCAATCCTTATTATGATTAATAGAGCTCTACAGTGTTCATCTCCTGGGGAATGAAAGCTGGATGCCTGTCCAAGGAGAACCACGTGGTCTCAATTTTAGATCAACCAGCTTGGTTGCAAGCTTTCAAGCAAGTTTTTTGGAGAAATTCTGTTTCTCACTGAAAAAAAATCAACTGAACAACTTTGATATTTTTTCCTGTGTTTTTAGTGTTTCTAACTGTTGCAGGACAATTTCTGTTGTTTTTGCAATGGATTTGTAATGTATCATCCTATCATCTAAACATTATTCATTTAGTATACTTCAATATATTAGCAGCTAATATATCAGAAATTACTTAAGATAACACGATGAAAACAGCTTGATGAAATTTAAGTGAAAAACTATTATTTTGGTAGGAAATAAGAGGATGCGAAAACTTGGAAAGTAAGAAAACTTGGATGGGAGAAGGTGGGTTTAGTTTGCTTTTAGTGCTCACTGCTCTACTCTGCTAGTGATAAGCAATAAATTATATTAACCTCCCTATGCTGAGTCTGTTTTGCCTGTTATAATAGCTGGTGGGTTGGTCTCCCTGTCCTTATCTCAACACCTGAGCCCTTCCCTTGAGTACTTCTTTTCATCTTCCTTTCTTCCCCTTCTTTTAAGGAGGGGGAGTAAGAAAGCAGCTTTGGTGGAGTTTAGCTGCCCAGCAGGGTAAAACCATGACAACTACCTGTTAATTATCCCTATAATTTCTTATTTAAAAAATTCTGTTCTTCATGTCTTCTAATACTGCAATATATTGTATTTAATCACATGTAATGTACATCCATGTATTTTATTGTTGTTTTGTTTGTTTGTTTGTTTGTCTGTATCAATGTAAAGGTAATTTATTATCCTTGACTTCTATCTCATGTTTGGGAGTCACTATATACAGCCTTCATTAACCTTCTGGATATTACAGTAACTATACATAATGAATATTTGCTTATGGAATTGATGACTACTTCTCAGCTGTGAAACTGCCCTGTAAGTTTACACCAGTAATTGTTAATTCCTGAGGTATACCCGAGGTATACCTCTCAGGTCTTTATGAAAAGCAAATGAGGTGACTAACACTGCTCACCTCACCAGCCTCCAGAGTGGTTTCCTACACTGAGCAGAAAAATGGTTTCTAATTGACTCAATCCAGGTGTGGATTGAAAAATCGGAGATGCTTTTCTGTATAAAACCTGTTTCACTTTGTGCTGGCATGGACTGCTCTAATGATCAGTTTTCATATCTCAGCTAGGATGGGTAACAGAGAGCTTGAGGGTCAGTGACCTCTTAAACTGATCAGGGATCTACAAAAGAATGCCTGATTTCACACCAAAATTTCCTTTTCAGAGTAGGTGTCACTTTAACTATGTGAACTCTGGACCCTGAGCTGGGGTAGCAGGATATCATTGGTACTATGAGCTCCGCACCCCTGCACACCCAATGCAGTTAGTGTTTCTTTCAACAGTTATTTAGTGAGTCTGCCAAGAGGAAGAAAACCTAATTACAGCATGGTCCTTTTACTAGGGTTGTGATTCAAAATTCTTATGTGATTCATTTTTATCTGCACTGCTGGCATCTTTAGAATGTAATATCTAAGTTTAAAAAGGCTAGTTTAAGGACTATTGTGTTCCCACTTATTTTATTTCTTCATCATGTCAGCTTTCCATGTCCTTTTTATAGTTTTAGTAAATACAGCGACTATCTTATTGTTGTACCCAAAAAAGCATGCCAAATTATAATGAAAATTATTTTTATTTTAGGACTTCAGTAGGAGCAGAAAAGACCTGCAGAAGAAGCAGAAAGAACCACAGGAATGGGTTATTTGTGTCTTTTGAGAGACAGGGTTGACTAGTCTGAGTACCACAGAGATCTCATGAAAAGGAAGGGAGGGAGAGAAAGCCAGGGAAAGCAATAAAGATCAATGTAAACTAATGAAAGAATGGAGGAATCTTGCTTTCAAACTCAAAGATCTTTAGATACCTAGGATCCTTTAAAACTAATGATCCCTTCCGTATTTCACTGGGCATTTAGGCACCTATAGATGCTAAATATTTTAGACAATGTGGGTGTCCAAATCTGACCATCCAGGGTAAATGAAGAAAGGCACAAAAAACAATCACAGATTGGAAATATTCAAGGTCAAACAAGAAAATTCATAAACAGACACAGAGATGGGAACATTGCTCCTGGGGACTTTCTGTAGAAGTGTTTTCCAGACACTGCTGCTGTTATTGAAAACCCTGTTTCTAGCTGTTTCACCCAGAAACATTTAGGATCAGTGCTGGAAGTTTGCAACAATACCTCTTCTAGTAAGTTTTAGGTTTCTAGAGAGATGAGGATACACACTTCATTAGGTGAGACTAGCTATTCTGACTGTGTCCATTTGATTGCTAGTCCTAAAAAAAAAAAAAAAAAAAAAAAAAAAAAAGTCAACAGGTTGCTTGCACAAGCCTGAATTAAATGTGAGGCCCATAGCTTCTTTGCCCCTAGCCAAAAAACTCAAAGACATGGCTATGCAAAAAAAATTTTTAGTAAATGGATCAATAGTTATCAAAGAATTGTGCAGCTTCCAACTTCAAAGCAGTCTGCAGAACAGCACCCGCTTGTCCCATTGAAACATAGCCCAGGCCTTTCCCCAAATGTGTCAGTTCAGATCTTCATGATCTTGGCAGTCATCTTTAAAAAGTCCCCAGATCAGCAAATGTTCTAGAGTGGTTTTATGTTGAAGGAGGAAAACAAAAACCTGTTTCTTTCAAACATCAATTCTGAGTGCAAGTTTGGTTTGTCCATGCTGTCCAAAGTATAATAGATAATACATTTTAATGGGACAAATCCTCACCCTAAGAGTTCAGTGATATAAATAAATCTTTTTCCAGCTCTACTGTGTTTGACATAGGCTCAATTCTAATCTCATTTACAGAAGTCTGACCACGACTGGCTGTATTGAAATCGACCGAATTTTCCTAGTGTGAAAATAGGATCAGGCCCTGTAGCTATAATTATGAATATAAATGGTTGTATAAAATAAGGTTTGGAGTTGAAAGAAATCCCACTGACAGAACGAGACACGATGATCTTTTTATGTCAAAAAAAAAAAAAAAAGGCACAATATTTAATAAAGAAATAAATGTTTTGCAAACTTCTTTGCTTTCTCTGTGCTAGTAAAAAACCTAAAGCTTCAGAGCAAAGCTGGGAAGTGGGAATCAGATGCCCCTGCAATCCCCTTCATTTTGTTTCATTACTTTCACACTGCACAGAGAAATTATGACCAAAACATTAAGTTAAATTAAAATGTGTTTAGTACTAGATCTGTAGGTGTATAAGGACATAGCCATCCTTGTCCATGAATTGAATTTGTTTTTTCTTTTATCTTTCCCTTTTGCTCATTTTCCCCTTGTTTTCATTCTAACTCTGATTAAGTGCCTTGAAGGTATGGCCTCAGTGGCCTCATGTCCCTGTTTCCTGGGCTCAGCTACATGTCTGGCCTACAACTTCTGTGAAGTGTAGGTCCTGCAAGTGGAAACATCATGGAACCTCATGAGAATGTAGTCTAAACAAAAGCTCTAACCTACAAAGGAGATCAGGATATGAATAAAACTAATACTCCTGTGCAAAAGTATAACTATTAAAAAATAAAAATACTTGGAGGTAAACATCTTATGGTATTAGAATTTCTTCTCAGTTTTGTGGGGAAAATTTACAGCAAGCTAGTGTTCTTTCATTAACAAACAAACAAAAAACCCAACATATAAACAAATCTTAAACCTTTTTAATTTTTTTCACTCCAGCCATTCCCAATGAGCTCAGCACTAGCCTACATTTTTTGTACTGATCGTGGTAGTCTTCTGTCAGATTGTTCCTACACCTGGTCCCTTCAGAGCACTCCTGCTGTGATTTCTCTGACCATTTGTCTGAGCAGCATTTTTAATTGAGTACCACTGAATCAAAACCGTGTTCAGCTTTATACCTACTCTTGATATCTCAACCCTTTCTAATTGTTTATTATTTGATCTTGTGAGGATGTCTTACACATGGCCTTCTTTCCTAGCTAGCTGCTAAATTCATCTGCTAATTTTCCCACTGTTTTGACATACCTTTGTGCCTTCTTCTAGTCAGAGCAGTCACACATGAAACGTTCTCCATAATTTATGGTATATTTCATTTTTCATTGCCAAAGTGGTTTTCACTAGTAGAATTGACTCTTCTGATAAATTTATAGTCTTCTGTTTTTACTTTTATCTTTGGTTGTGAGAATGACGCATTTTATCTCTGTTCCTTCTTGTGAATTATTATTGTCACATAATTCATTAATAATACAAGGAAAGTCTTTTTGTTTGTTTCTTATGCTCTTTCACTCTTGCTGATGCTACAGTATACAACTGTTCTATCACCAGCAGCACAAAGCAAATGCAGTCCCTCTCCTTGCTAATTGGGATATCTTTATTCAGGTTAGTTTGTGTTATGTATTGACCATAGCTACAGTCACATGGAGTACTTGTCTAGCTATTCATCAAGCCTCTCAGGTTTTTCAGCTTGCTGAGTACTCGATTGCATTACACAGTCGTCAACTCCAAGGTGTATTTTGGACCATTTCATGAGCTGAGATCAGGTGTCAATTAGTTTGGTCCTAACTCCTTAAAGCTGTGAAAGCACTCGCTGAAATGTGTGGGTTCATGTAAATATGGAAAAGATATAAAAGTTAAGAGAAAATAAAAACGAAAACGAAGGAGAAAGAGAAAAGGAACAAGAAAAGGAAAAAGGAAAAGGAAAAGGAAAAGGAAAAGGAAAAGGAAAAGGAAAAGGAAAAGGAAAAGGAAAAGGAAAAGGAAAAGGAAAAGGAAAAGGAAAAGGAAAAAGGGAAAGGGAAAGGGAAAGGGAAAGGGAAAGGGAAAGGGAAAGGGAAAGGGAAAGGGAAAGGGAAAGGGGAAGGGGAAGGGGAAGGGAAAGGGAAAGGGAAAGAAAAAGAAAAAGAAAAAGAAAAAGAAAAAGAAAAAGAAAAAGAAAAAGAAAAAGAAAAAGAAAAAGAAAAAGAAAAAGAAAAAGAGAAAAGAAGAAGAAGAAGAAGAAGAAGAAGAAGAAGAAGAAGAAGAAGAAGAAGAAGAAGAAGAAGAAGAAGAAGAAGAAGAAGATAAAAAAGAGAAAAGGGAAGGGAAGGGAAGGGAAGGGAAGGGAAGGGAAGGGAAGGGAAGGGAAGGGAAGGGAAGGGAAGGGAAGGGAAGGGAAGGGAAGGGAAGGGAAGGGAAGGGAAGGGAAGGGAAGGGAAGGGAAGGGAAGGGAAGGGAAGGGAAGGGAAGGGAAGGGAAGGGAAGGGAAGGGAAGGGAAAAGACATCACAATCTACCTGCAGCATTAATAAATTAAATTTCTAAATATAGATCCATAGACACTGAATATATATTGCGTGTCTAAAATGATTAACTCCAAGGGCAAAATTAGATATGCCCTAAAATATATATTCTCTGGACTGTTGGAACTGAAGCTTCCTCAAATATCCAGCCATTATGTGTTTAGGAAAGTACCTACAAGGTGTTTAATGGCTGAACCAATGCCTCATTGGCTTCTAGCTAATAGTCTTTTCTACAGTGATTTGGAAAGTGTGTATAAGCAGGATTTTATTGCATAAATCCCTCTGTTTTTGTATGAATATTAGCTGCATACTTTGCTGATGAAAAACATTATGTGCTACAAGAGCTAAACATTATCATTTGTCTTCTCTGACTTTCTGAGTCTAGTAAAATGGTGGCAGTCCCAGTATTTCAACAAGCTGTAAGATGTTATCTGTGGGGAACTTGGCCAAGAGTAGGGAGGGGGTAAGGCACTACTAACTAGTTTCTCTCCACAATCTTAGCTTTAAAAAAATAAGAAGGACTTTAGGATGTTGTATAGAGAGTTTAATAGCATTTAGTTGGATGCAGCTGCTTAAGTTCAAAATTCACATCCAAAATAAAATCTCTTTTCATCAAGAAAAATGCTTGAATTTAGTAGGGATTTCCCTGTTTGTCCTGCAGGTTATTTAGGTACCCACAGTTATACTTTGCAAAATGGATGCAGTCTTAGCCCTTAGATAACAGGGGGAGTTTTAAATCCTTCAAGTATTTCACAGAAAACAAAGAAAAAAGGTTAAAAATGCAAGAATAAATAAATTAACTAAAAATCAGAAATATTTAATTTGATGTGTGTGGCTAGAATATTTCCCTACAATTATGAATCACCTAAGATTCTTAGAATAAAAGCAGGCACTGGCGTTGTATTTCTTTGTAGAGAAAACATGACTTTTTCTTTCATTTAAGATTCATTCTATCAGATATGAATACAATTCCCAGTCCCAGCAGACAATTCAAGGTATGGGATGGCATGGATCCATAATTCTGCCTCAGGCTTCCAAAAACTGGAACAGGCTGGGAGTTCAAACACAATGTTCTGGATGGTATAATCTCATGATTAGCTCTAATAATCTCACTGCTGATATGGATGGTTCTTCTGGATCCTGTTATCTAGGAGAACCACTATAAGACATGGAGCAAAATATGTCTGAATTCATACCTCTATTCTTCTTGCCTTCTTTGTGATAATTTGTGTGTTCTCTAGTTTCAGAAAAACATCTCTATTTCCCTGCATGTTGGCAATGACACTAAACGGATATCTGTATTAATAGCAGAGCTGAGTGAATAGTAAGAAATTAACCTCTTTTTCTTTTTAGCCAAAGCTGAAGTGTCCATCAGAAGAAGGCAGCTTCCACAAAGCTAGCCTTATTTAAATTCACGTCCTATTTTGAAATGAGCAGGATAGCTTAATTGCATTTGGTCAGTCAGTGGAATTTCTACTCTCTAATTAAGTATTTGTAACCCTTATAACACAGCCTCCTTTGCAGCAAAAATCAACAACAAAAAAGCCCCTCTTATGCTCTCTTCTTTGATTGAGGACACAGAATAATAATAATCTAAGGAGGGGACAAAGACAAACAGGATTAATGAATCTTAGAAAATGTAAGCCTTTGTGGTTGCTTTGGTTGGCTTTGATTGTGAAATCGTGCTTAGGCTAAATTAAGCTAACGTATAATTTGTCAGCTGGACAAAAAATATTGTAATTGTTCATTTGCTCTTGTCACCCTGACAGAAGAAAAATGAAAAAAAAAAAATAGAAAAGAAAAAGAAAGAAAAAAAAAAAAGAAAAAAAAAAAAAAGAAAAAAAAGAAAGTCAACTTGCCAAGGCCTGGCTGGGGCTCTGGCTTGCTCGAGTTTCTCTGCTGAGGGCTCCATAGGGGCAGACCAGAGCCCTGGCTGTCCTCATGCAGAGCTGTCCCATCATGTGATGAGACCTTTCCACCTTGTCCTGGCTTTACTCTATTTATTGATATGAAGCAGGCAGGTTTAGATGACTTCTCTCAAGCTACGTGAGATGCTCACTTGGTAAGCCAAGCAAGTGACACATTTGAAGTAGCACAGATAAAGTGCAACTGCAATCACTGCCATTTTGCCATTTATGAAATAGCTTTTTGCTTGTGGTAGTTGGAGATGAGGAAAGGAGGAGCCTTAGAGAGCTGGGAGAGCTCTCATTGCTGGATATAGGTTTTAATGGCTGAGTACACAGAGGGCCACCAGGGTATGAATGATAACAATATTGTTATATGTGTAAGCATCACTCTGCGCATGCAGGTTATGGGTAACTATTAACTAAAGTCAGCTGTAATTATAATCATTGTCAAAGCTGGACATCATAGCCTTATCTGCATTAATAAGCTAAATGGTACCAAGGCCTGGGGACAAGCGCCGCCTCAGCTGTTGATGATGTCCTTTTTTAGCTTTCAGTACATGTAAGGGATTATCAGATGCAGGCACTTAAGTGACACTGTTATTTTATTGATCTTATTTGTTTTTTAAGCACCTCCAATATACTTGTTCTATGTTACATATTATAGGATTTGAGAATTTTAAGCAGTATTAATCATGTTTCTACTGATCTTCTTTTAATTGTTTCACTCTGAAGTGAGCATTGGACAAGGGATGTGAGACAGAACATGTGGACACATAGAATAAGTGAATGTTTCCCTTGACCTTGAACTGATACCATGTGTAGTGGATGTGCTGCTTTGAGCTGTGTGAATCTACAGGTTGCTTAAATTACTCTAAACATTTCAAGAAGGCTGAAGTATATAAAAGGCTTTGAGTATTTAAGCCACACAAACCACTTCCAAGATTTTAAGTAGTTTGAGCATTATCTTTGCTTGGCTGAGCTTTACCTTAATGAACGATGTATTTAAAAAAGGGTTTCTTAAAGGATGACAAGGTCTGAGCTGAGAACAATAGATTTGGCAGATAAGGAGGTTAGATACAAATGGAGATAGCTGTTTGTAAATGTCACAGGCATGATGTCTTTGGATCAGGCTGAACTGAGTTGCTGAAGCAAATAAAAGTTGTAAATTTGGTGAGCCAAATTCAGCTTCAGCTTGGAGTTACAAAGTCTTCTGCCCATGTTCCTTTCAGTGTCAACAGCTCCGAGTCATTTTCTTTCCATTCCACCTCTAACAGGGTTTCTTTCCTCTGTGGATGGCAAAAGGTCTGAGATGGGTCCTAAAGCAACCACAAGGTCCAGCCTCTTCTGGGACACATGTTCTGGTGCACTACATGGCATTTCCCTGGCCCTCAACCTGTGTGGGTGGATGGGGTTTATACTTCCATCTTCAACTTTCTTAAGTGATATTTTTGTCAGCAGTGCTGTCTAATGACCATTGACACCACCCACACAACATATAAACCTATGCAAAATTCCTGAGCTATATCAAAAGGAGGAGAGGAAATACAGAGACAGAGAAACTTGCTGAAGATCCAAAGTCATATATCCCCCAAACCCTTTTCAGATCCAGTGAATCATAGGTACATTGGGAGAAAGAAAAGGATGACTCACTTCACCCAACATGGATGATGGAGTGGGGCCCACAGGCAGATTCTCCTTGTTCCCTGTGGTCCTGCCAACCATGTTAGATCACATTTGTGTGGTCACCAAGTATTTTTTTAAAGGAATCATGGGTTAGAACAACTAAATATATAAGCCTAATGATTTCAGTAATAATTTCATCTTTGTGTTTCTTATGAGATTCAGCAAACATTGACACAGCACACATATCCAAGTGTATTTCAAAAACCAGACATTAGCAGAGAATAAATTTATGGGTATGCTTGTAAGATAACTGCTCCAGGACAGTGCATGGAGAGGAACTGGACTGAAAGCTAGTGTGCCTTACAGATGAACAAGTTGATACCAGTACTTTGGGTTGACACTAATTCATGGCATTGTGAAGCTGAGGAAACAAAGAACAATTGCACAAAAAGACCAATTTAATTGTGTAAAGTGGGAATCTTGCCTCTCCTCAGACTAGTGTGATAACAGAGAATAAATTCACGGTTATCAGGTATGAGCAACGTAGCCTGGACACAAAATGTTCAGTTTACTTTGCATTTTTGCATTTTCTGGCCTTCCTTTTTTTTTTTTTTTTCTTGTTTTTTTCTCTCAAAGTATATAAAAATCTTTTTCTAACCTTTTCTCATTTGACTTTTATTTCAATTCTTTCTGCCTTTTCTAGTCCAATAGTGTCCTGCTGTCTCTTATTTCACTGAAGAAACACTTTAAACCTTAGTTTTCAGCTTTGACATGTGGCATTGTGGCACCATTAATTGTCTTTGTGTACATTTAGGCTCTTTCCAAAGGAAGATGATATCAGTGTTCTGACATCATGATATGGCTGTACTTCATACTTTGTGTGCTAGAGAAAACAATTGAGAAACCACTAACAGTGTTTTCCTAAGATTTTCAATTTTCCTGTTTCACTGGAATATCACTGGCTGTTCAGCTTTTTAATGAACACTTGACATTCCTGTTAGAACAAAAGTACAATTTAGGACCCACACCATATCCTGAAAAGTTAACACTATTTATGTGCTCTTTCAATTGCAAATAATTCAGCCCTCTCTAGAAGTTAATGTTTAAATTGAACAAATTAAGGTACCGTTGCAGAAAATTGAGCCATATAAAAGTCGTATGGTCGCTGAAAAAGAAAAAACAGACTAGCATAAGCCTTTTGGTGAGACAAAAAAATCATCCAATCGAGAGCAGCAGTCTGGTCAATGAGGTTTTCAGTGTTTGACAGCACCATCAAAACAGGATTCTTTGACTTTTTCTATACTCACTCTTAAGTCAGTATCTCTGCAATGAGGGCTTCGGAACCAGCATCGGAAGGGGAGAGTGCAGGAAGGCTGCTGAGCAGAAGCAGCTCTATCAGCACTCCAATATTGCATTCAGTCCTGGTCACAGAGGTTGCTCCAGGAGCTTTTGTGGGCTATACAGACACAAACTTATAAGCAACTATATGTAACACACACAGAGGAATGAAATAGGAACATGGTCTTGTGTTTCAAAGCCTTGCTGTTGTGCTGATGCTATTTTGTATGTGTTATCGTGCTGGGCTTTCTTAAAAGCCTGTAAGTAAGCGTTGAGAAGGAAGGTTACCCGTTGGCCTTTTCCATGCTGTAAAAGTTTATTATGCAAATAAACTGTAAAACCACGCGGAAAAGTGTAGTGGGTTTATGTGGCAAGGTTTTGTTAGCAGGGGGCCATAAGGGTGGTTTCTGTGAGAAGGATCTAGAAGCTGCCCCATGTTTGGTAAGGGCCCCATTGGTTTTCCAGAGCTGATCCAATAAGCGATGTTGTTTTGTGCCTCTGTGAGAGCATATTTAAGACAGGGAAAAAAACGCTGCGCCACACAGCAGCTGGGAGAGTGAGAGGAGTGAAGAACAGCCTTGCAGGCACCAAGGTCAGTGAAGAAGGAGGGGGAGAGGTGCTCCAGGTGCCGGAGCAGAAGTCCCCTGCGGCCTGTGGTGAGGACCATGGTGAAGCAGGATGTCCCCATGCAGCCCATGGAGTACCACGGTGGAGCAGGGTTCCATGCTGCAGCCCGTGGAGGAGACCACGGTGGAGCAGGTGGCCCTGCACCGACGGAGGCTGCCGCCTGTGGAAGACCCCTGCCAGAGCAGATTCCGGGCTGGACCTGTAGCCCGTGGAGAGGAGACCACATAGGAGCAGGTGACCTGGCAGGAGCTGCTGCCTGTAGGGGAGTCAGGTTGGAGCAGTTTTCTCCTGAGGGATGGACCCCATGGTATGGACCCATGTCTGGAGCAGTTCTGGAAGAGCTGCTGCCTGTGGGAAGCCCACGCCAGATCAGTTCATCAAGGACTGTATCCCGTGGGTGGGACCCCGCAGCACAGGGGACGAGAGTGACCGAGAAGGAGCGGCAGAGAAGAAGTGCTGTAGACTGACCATAACCCCATTCTCCCGTTCCCCTGCGCCACTCGGGGGGAGGAGGTGGAAGAGGGTGGATGGGGGGGGAAGGTGCTTTTGGTTTCTTTCTTTTGTTTCTCACTTCTCTAGCTTGTTAGTAATAAGCAATAAATCTTATTATCTCCCTATGCAGGGTCTGTTTTGCCTGTTACAATAATTACTGTGTGATTTTCTTATCCTTATCTCAACCTTTGAGCCCTTTTCACATATTTTCTCCCCATTCCTCTTTGAGGAGGGGGAGTGTGGTGGAGCTCGGCTGCCCACTTGAGCAGAACCACAACAAAAAGACAAATGAAGTTGTGTCTTTCCTTAGGAGCTGCTGAACATAATCAGGGGAAAGTAAGCAGGCTGAGCATGGGAGAGAGTGAGGAAGAGGAGAGAGCCTGAAGTGCGATCAGCACTGCAGAGAGCAGAATGCAAAATTAATCACTCTTGCTCCACTTGTGCAATTTTAAGCAGTTTAAAAAGTCAAGTCCATCTCTAACCTCTGGGTGACTCTGGGCCTTCTCCCAGTGACTGAGTCACAACAAAATGGATTTTCCTTCCACTAGTTTGCAGTTTGCCTTCACTCTTACATAAAGTTCAAGTGCATTAAAATAACTTCTCACACTGTGAGGGAACATGTGAACTTCTTTCTAACCCAGCAAGCTCAGTCTACAGAGCACGCACTCTGACAGCAGTACACTCAGGGTCAATGAATGTACTACCTTCAGCCACTGGCCCATCTTTTTCAGCAACTCATAGTTATCCTGGGTTTGGCTACGTAGCTATTTGCTGTTGTTTGCTTATGCTTCCTTGAATTTTCATGATGTTGAATATATCCTGATACTGGAGCAGCCACCATGTTTTTCAAAGTAGGTATCCTTCTGTGCACCAATACCAGGATTCTCTTCCTAGCACCTCTTCGGTAGGGAATAGATTTGTTTTTGTGAAATTGCATTAGACACAGAGCTTGGCTCGCCTATCCTTATTCCATTTTGTCAGCTGGCAATGCCAAGATGGAGAAGTGGCTTTTGCTGCCAGGTGACAGGATTGCAGTGTTCAGGAAGGTCCATTTAGTGGTGATACTCTATGCTGGCAGCTCTTTGCTGCAGCGAGCAGTCATTCTCTGAAGGATGACTGGCTGCCAGGAAGGGCTGCTGGGCAAGGAGGAGGCAGCCAGCCCTGCCAGTGCCAGGTGTCATAAAGCCTTTGCTGGACCTGGTGGGAAGATCTTGAAGGAAGCAGGGATGAGGGTGTTACATTTCTGCTCTAACTGGGAAGATTTGGAAGCAGATAGAATTACAAGAGTGATTATTACAGCCTTCTGGCAGATCTACCACTGCTTCTAGCTGGGTGTAGGTTGGGGTCTGCAGCTGAAGCAGTCTGGTTCTTTCTGCTGCCAATGGTGTGTGTGAGTGCACAGCATATCTTAGCTGCAAGAAGAAACAGAAGAGCATCTAACAGACCTTTTTTTTGGGGGGGGGGGGGGAGTGAGAATGAGGAAAGAATAAGGGTGTACATGCTAGGGCTATCCAGGACTTGGGGACATCCTGTTCCACCATGAGTAAGCACTGCTTCACAGTAGCTGGACTCAGGATCTATCTCTAAGTTTAAAGACTCCCTTTAATCACTGCAGCATCCTACTGCTAGATCCCACTCATAAAATATTTATCATGCTGTTTCTGCATCAACGAGGTCTAAAAAACACTGAAACAGAAAACAAAGACTTCCTTTTAATAGGATAAATGATGTTTTTCTCCCATTCATTAAACACTGTTTTCTCTGTTCCATAAAAATATTTGCTGCATTTCAGAAGACAACAGAAGACAAGCAGATATGGAAAAAAGTGGGAATCCTGGAAAGAAAAAAAAAAAAAAAAAAAAAGGAAAAAAGAAAAAAAAAAAAGCCCTTATTTGTCACAATTTAAGATTTACTATAGGAGGTATGTGCAATGATGATCCAAGGGATTTTCCTAAATACTGCAAGATCTTGTGATGGATTGAACTAATAATAGAAATTTATCTCCACTGGAGATGCAGGCTAATAGCCATGACAAAACTCTATTATGATATTAGATTATTGTTTTCCAATTGTGTGAGGTTTTGTTTTCAAAGCAAGTGAATGTAGCAAAATCACTTCAATATCAAAGTTATGCAGTCAAAGGAACGTCAGGCTATTCCAACTGTAACTGATTATTTTGATTACAGGGCATTGCCAATTTCCAGATTTTATTCTGTTGTCCTTCTTACAGTCCTACCTCCTGCAACATGGGAAATTCAGCTTCTCTTTTTTTAATGCATGAGAAGGTCTGTTTCTAGCTCTTACTGATGCATAGAAAAGCTTAGAATTGTAAGTGCCTGAGAAAATAGGACACATTAAAACAAATTTATTTATTTATTTATTTTAGCTTGTAATTTTCAGCTAATCTTCTGATTCTGGTCAGAACTCAAGATCAGCAATATTGTTTATAGTGGTATTAGCTGTTCTTGACAAAAATATATGTAGACAATATAGAAATGTTAAAGCCTCAGTTTAATAGAGGCTACAGAATGAAATAAATATCTTCGCTGGAATATAAGTGAAATCTAATATATTTCATATAAGTGAAATCTAATTCCTTCACTATGTGCAAAGCATCTAAAGGCATGCACAGTGATAAGTCAGAACCACAGAATCATAAATTCATAGAATGGTTTGGGTTGGAATGACCTTAAAGATCATACATCTCCAACCCCCCTGCCATGGGAAGGGACACCATATCCCCCAAAACATTGAAGAAGATGAATACTTCTGTTGCATGTTATTCATATGTCATCTCATTTAAGTCTTGAAAATGAACACATAATTATTTAGTTATATAAAGTGATATTGGTACAAATTGGAAGAAAGATATAGTTATACATGTATTTTCAGTAACTTTCTACGGATGAACATGAAATATTGCATAGAATCTTTCCAAGAGGTGAATTGCCTTTCTCTAAGGAGGACTAGTTTGTTTTAATGTATTTTTTGCTGGGTGACAAATATTCACAGAGCTGAACCATTGCTTTTTTTTTTTTTTTTTTTAAAGAAAGCTATGTCTCTCTAGATGGGTCTATCTAGTAAGTGATATGCAGAGGCCCAAGAAAAATTGTGATTGGAATTTTTAATTGAGGGATTTTCCAAGGATGAAAGCATGTATTAAATTATATGGTGGAAGACAGAACCATCAAAGTCTAGCACTGACTGCCATCGACAGTGTGAAGCCAGGATTGGAGAAAATAAATAAATAAAAATAAATAAATAAATAAAGCAAAACAAAAAGGACTTGTCTATCATCTATGTTTCATTGATTCCTTGTAAATAGCAAGACTATTGTTAAGTTGAACATGTGAGAAAGAGAAAGAAAGAGAACTTATTCAAGTACATTTTTCTCCCCGTCAGCATAAATGATTGGCAGTGTGGCTGTGTGATTTCTGATGTGACACTTTCAAAGTCATAATAGTTGCCCTAGTAGCAAGCAGAATCAAACACATTTTAGTTGTGGCTTCAGGGTGCAGTGAAGAGAGATTAGAGTTTTCCATTTAAGTGGTAAACAAATGAAGCCCACTGTGAGATTTTTGGCACCTGGAATGAAAACTTATGGAAGTAGCTGGAGGCAATGTCTAAGTATGGCTTGCCCCAGTCAGACATGAAAGAAATAACGAGGGGAGGCATAGGAAAGGTGTTTGAACACAGTTATTGGGGAAAACAGCTACAAAAATAGCCTTAATTTTATTTTGCAACTAACAATGTAAAGAATTCTTCATGGGGCAGGAGGAGTCTTTTTTACATCATTCAAAACTTAGAATACACATATGTTTGTGTTACAGTTTACCGATCTGAACTCAGAAGAACTCACAACTTTGTTCAGTTTTTGTTCATGAGTTACGGTTAGCTTTTATGGGAAGCTTTCATTTTCCCTTGTTTCCTAACAAAGTATAGAAATATTATTTCAAACTACTGAGCAGTTTTTAATAGAAGATCTGGCAACAAGGTGTAATGAGATTGAAATCAAATGAGGGGAGCACATTTCTGATTCCAGGTATCTCAAGAGTGCTCACAAGAATCCCATGCCTTGACTCCTGGGTCAAACATTTGTCATTATAATGCTCTGAGGTTAATTCATTAATACACAAACATACAACTACTGAAATTGATGTACTGAGCTTAATGGGGTTTAGGCCATGCCAAAGGAATATTTTTTTCTGAGAGCCATGCACTTCTTCAGGCTTCATCCACTGCTGTAAGCACGTAAATACATCTCCATGAACTGGATTTTTAAGAGCAACTAAGCAATGCCACATGCCTCTCTAGCCCTAGATACAACAACTATACAAGCTGGGTTTTCTGTTTAACCCGAGCTGTTGTCTAGAGAGAGTCAATATAACCTGAGTCCTTTAGACAAAGTGCAGCAGAATAAACTGCTGTGATTTCATTTAACAATTCTTTTTCTTCAAACTGCACCAAATGACCCACAACTTTGATTAAATTGAAAATCTAATGTATTGGCATTTTCAGAAGAAAAGAAGAAAGAGAAGAGAAGAGAAGAGAAGAGAAGAGAAGAGAAGAGAAGAGAAGAGAAGAGAAGAGAAGAGAAGAGAAGAGAAGAGAAGAGAAGAGAAGAGAAGAGAAGAGAAGAGAAGAGAAGAGAAGAGAAGAGAAGAGAAGAGAAGAGAAGAGAAAGAGAAGAGAAGAGAAAAGAAGAAAAGAAAAGAAAAGAAAAGAAAAGAAAAGAAAAGAAAAGAAAAGAAAAGAAAAGAAAAGAAAAGAAAAGAAAAGAAAAGAAAAGAAAAGAAAAGAAAAGAAAAGAAAAGAAAAGAAAAGAAAAGAAAAGAAAAGAAAGAAAAAACAAGTGGTGCACAAAGCAGTTGCTTACCACACACTAATGCCCGTCCCATCTCTGAGCAGTAGCATCCCCCTGGCCAACTCCCCCAGTTTTATTGTCCTGGGTGACACCACATTGTGTGGGCCCCTTTGGCCAGCCTGGGCCAGCTGAGGCTGTGTCCCCTCTCAGATCCTGGTGCACCCCAGCCACCTCTGGCAGGGCAGCACAAGGAGCTGAAAAGTCCTTGACTTAGTTGCACTGCTCTGCAACAACTAAAACATCAGAGTGTTATCATCATTGTTTTCATCCTAACTCCAAAACACAGAACCACGCCAGCTTGTAGGAAGAAAATTAACTCTGTCCCAGTCAGAACTGGGACCATATCCACCCCTTTTTCTGTGCCATCTATGTCATGCCCAGGTCCCACACTTTCCAGTACATCCCAATTAATCACCATCATCTTTCCTGTCTTTTGCTATATACACACAGATATCATTCCCTTAGTCTGTGGGCTATCCTTCTAAAATGTCCATTGGGTTTGGTTAGTCCATGACTTTGGGTTTCATCTGTCACAACAGTTCTTCAGGGTTGAAGATGTGGTGTGTAGTATTGGATTGCCGCATGCTGAAGTTGGTTCTGGTTTAGTCACTGCTGTGCTTGTCTACTTAATAATGTGAACATGGATTTTACCTTTCCCATGTTAAATGAAGCTAGATAAACTATGCTTTAAACTTCCAGAGTTATTTAATATTTACTCTAAGATCTTTTCTACTAAGCTTCAGTTTAATGCTGAAAGTAAGTGTGCTGCCAAGGGTTTGTCCCAGTTTGGTGTTTGAACCGACTCTGTACTGAGCATCTTGCAGCAAAGCATGGCTTTTCCTGGTGGTTATTTCTCCTGCTGGGGCTTTTCATATGACGGGCTCCAGAAGTGAGAAGATGAACCTGTCTCTCCTGTGCTTTTAGGGCTTTCTGCAGCTGGCAAGCTGACGGGGAGGGAGCGTGAAGAAGAAAGCCAAGCACTAACACAGAATGGAGGGAAACGTTTCTCACCAGGGAAACAACCTGTTTTGAAAAAATTCAGAACTAGTGCCAAATTTTGACATCTTATTTGCTTTCCAGGAAATCACTGAGAGAAGTTTAGTAGGGACATTTGTAAATACATGTGTTTTTATCACCTCCGTAGTGGAACGGTGGTGCATTATGCACATGTTCATGCACCTATTTGCCCTACAAATGAGACTGGGCAACTAGGATCCATATATTACTTACTCTTTGAGCACTTGACATTATATCCTTTAAGCTTAAACAATTTTTTTCAGTACAAATGAGAGAGACATTGGCCTCCTCCTGGGAAGCACAACGAGGTGTGCCTTTAATGCAAGCACAAATGGGACACTAAACAGGTTGAGAGCAAAATAAAAATAGCTGTGCTGTAGTGTGAAAGGAAACAAATGGAGTTGGAACCTTAATTAACTCCTTCTTTAAGTATCAGACAGCAATCAGCACAAATTATGGAGTAGGAGCTTTATGCTCTTGAAAACATGGAGTCTTTGCTTCCCTGCCTCCTCCCCTCCCAGCAGCTGCAAGAATCCAGCTGAGATCAAGTATGTTTTTTTTATAGCACTTGTAAAAATCAAGTCCACAATCAAGTAGACAAAGCAAAGCCATCATGAAAGGAAGTAAACATCCGGTCTCAGTTTGTGTGTAGCAGGCTGGCTGAAATCTAGCCTATCCAGCACAGCTGAGAGCCTGCTCAGCAGTCTGTGCGGAAGGAGCTGGCAGCCTTAAACCAGCCTTTAATGAGCCTCATCAAACAAACAAACCACAAAAAAAAAAAAAAAAAAAAAAAAAAAAAAAAAAAAAAAAAAGAGGCTTCGCAAATTAACACCAAAGTCAAGCACTAAATGATTCTTGTGGTTTTGTGAAGTGCATCAATCCCCATCGCTTCTGGGAGTGGGGGGAATCTGTGCTAATGTTACCTCTCTAAATGCGGGGCATCTGTCATATAAAGGACATTTACTCTTCTCCAGACTTCTTTACCTTGACTTCTTTGGACAAGAAAAATCACATATTGAAGCTTCCCCACCCTGTCCCCCTTCCCCCTGATAATAAAGACCTGTTCCAGGCAGAGGAATAGAACGGAGCTGCGGGTTTTGTGTTGTTATTGCCTTCTGCCAGTGGGTTCTGAGAAGGCTACTGGTTAACACAGCTTTTGCAAGGATGAGGAGCTCAGCCAGCCAAGTTAAGTTTCATGCCCGCTATCCCACATACCTTGTGCTTCATTTATTTTGATGAGCATCACTTTCCTGCACATGTGTGTAAAGTGTGATTCATTCTCTAAGCACAGCATATGATCACAGAAAAAAAATAAATAAATCTCACCAGCTTGCAACAAAATAAGTGGTATCTATTTCTCACTCTGAGCACAGGACCATATTCTTCAGTGAAATTTGCATGCTATCTGAAAATTTGAAAGGAACAGTATATTTTTATTATGCCAAAGTTTGTGTAAATGTGACAGGAACAGCAAAAGATGCTTACTAAATTCCTTATTTTTTTTTCCCCAGAGATCTATGATTTGTAATAAGAGCAATGACTAGAGAACAACTCTTACATAAGACCAAACTTCACAATTCTGCCTAATTATTTGCCCTTGAAAGGTGACTTTCTAATCTATCTCCTGATGTACTTTTTTCCCCCTCACTGTGATTCTTTGCACAACTGTCCCCATGACAAATATAGTTTGAATTGGGAACAGCCCTTTCTGGAGTGCATGTATCAAGAGTTTTTTCCAATAAGCTGCAGCTCCTATCTTAATGAGAATAAGAGCCTTATGACAACTACAGGACTTTCAGTAGCAAACACAGCTTCAGTACAGCATGCTCAGGCTTCTCCTTCCCAAGGAATAAACTGTCAAGTTTTGCTTCCTGCTAGTTAAAAAATAGCCTGAATACTGCAGAGTTGGCATAGAGGAACAAAGGTTGGTTTTTGTCTTGACTCCTTGTAGGAAGGAGGAGTGCTGGGGAGGTTTTTGGGGAAGCATCTACACTAGCATTTTGGTGGTCCTGCACTCCAAAGGGGTATGAGATCACCTGTATGAGGATTTTTTTTATCTGAAACTGAATCAGAAAATGCAATCCCAAAATACTGCTCACATACCCCAACCACATGCAGTCCCTTGGACCAGGCTGTGTCTAGACCAAACCAAAACACTCAACAATGTGGATGTGGATGTTGTTGCATTCTCATATTGCATTTCCTCTTGATGGAAAAACAACATCAGCCATCTCCCCTTAAAAATCTGCTTGTCCTCATCTGCACTTCTCGTTGATTTAGACATACCCAGTAAGATTTAGACATACCCAGGTAAGACAGTTGGAGGTGTGGGGCTCAGTCAATTGCCAAAGTAGGTAGGGAGACTTCCTAAGCAGGAAGATATGTCTTAAAACAGGACAACCCTAGTTTCCCCTACACTATTTCCATTCAGATTTCAGACTAAACCCAGAAGCATTTTCGTGGACACCCATCACTTATTGCAAGCCAGAATCATGGCTACACCACTTATGGTAAAATCTAACTTTTTTGGTGAGCCCTTTTCCAGTCAAAATTAAAATCACCTTTTCAAAAACAGATATCACTTTTCTAAAACAAATTTGAGCAATAATAGGCACTGTCTAAAGGCAGTGACCAGTGAATCACAGTGAATTGCTGATGAAAATGTAACTTGGTATTGCTTGGCACAGCATTACCAAGTGATGTCAGCCGAGTGCAGTGTAATGGAAATGATTGATCTCATCCTGCTTCACTTACTGAAGCAGAGGCTTGGAATAATGTTGCGTGAAGCAAAACTTTTGCTTTTTTTTATTTTAATTCACGAGGTAGCAGTTTTATGGTGTTTTCACTTTTCTAAGGGCTTAATTCTGAAAATGTTGAAATGAAATATTTCTCCTATGAAGAAAGACTGAGAGAGCTGGGGACGTTCAGCCTGAAGAAGTAAAGGCTCCAGGGTGACCTCACTGCAGCTTTTAAATGCTTAAAGAAAGCTTATTAAAAAGATGGAGAGCAACTTTTTGCAGATAATGACAGGACAAGGGGGAATGGTTTTAAACTAAAAGAGGAGAGATTTAGATTAGAGATTAGGAGGAAATTCTTCACTCTGAGGGAGGTGAGGCACTAGAATAAGTTGTCCAAGAAGCTGCGGATGCCCCATCCCTGGAGGTGTTCAAGGCCAGGTTGGATCTAGTGGGTGGAATCCCTTCCCATGGTGGGTGGTTTGGAACTTTAAGGTCTCTTTAAGGTCTCTTCCAACCCAAGCCCTTCTATGATTCTATGGTTTTACTCTGATTTCAGGAAAAACTTTCTTTTTGGAACAGTTTTAGGCTGAATTAAAGCCAAATTGTTTGAGTTATTTTGGTCAGTCTCACTTCATCTGTTTTGACAATGAAAAAATAAAAAATTTAAAAAAAAAATCTTTGAGTGAAAAACACTGTCCTACAGTTTTAACCCTTAATGACATACATATTTTAAAGGATGATCTGAGGAAAATAATGTTTGGTGGGGTTTAGCCACTGTGCCAGGCACTGATGGCAGCAACCAGAGCTGTGCTCATTTTCTAAAAGCTGATATTAGACATCAGCCTGAACTTCCACCTAGAAAGATGGAAAAACTCAAGTGTCTGCACATTCAGTGAGTAATATTTCCTTTCTTCAGACTCTCAAATTACTTAAGAGAACAGTATCATCCTGAGGGAAGAGAAAAGATGAAGACATTGAAATAAAAAGGACAACATAAAATAACCACTACCCTTTCCTTTCCATACAGCAATGCCATAGCACATTCCTCTCATGTTCTTTCTTGATGGAGAACCTACAAAGATAGATAGAGTTTTCCCAACCCCAGACATACCAGATATCCCCAGACCATGACACAAGGATGCTCCCAGGTTCACAGTTAATATCCAGTATCCCTCTGGGATACACTGCATCCTCAATGCTGCAGCTGACTCTGTTGCATGACAGTGCATTTCTTCATCCCTTTTCACCAGCCTCCCTTCTTCACCTGCCATCTTGCTAGCTCCTCTTTTTTCTCCCCATTTTTCCCATTTTTCCTTAGTAGCTTTGCCCTGTTTTTTTGTTTGTTTTTGTTTGTTTGTTTGTTTGTGATTTCTTTGTTTGTTTGTTTTTGTTTTTTGTTTTTTGTTTTTTTGTTTTTTTTTTGGGGGGGGGGGGGGCGGGAGGGGGAATGGAGAGGGTGGATAGTGTTAATTTTCTTCCTAGTAGCTAGCATGGTGCTGTGTTTTGGGTTTAGGATGAGAACAATGCTGATAAAACACTGATATTTTAGCTGTTGCAGAGCTATGTTGTCAAGGAATTTTTAGCTTCTCGTACTGTCCTGACAGAGGATGTTAGGGTCCACAAGGAGCTGGGAGAGGACAGAACCAGGACAGCTGATTCAAAGGGATATTCCATACCATATGGCATCATGCTGAACAATAAAACTGGGGGAGTTGGCTGGGACAGAGGGCAACTGTTGCTCAGAGTTGGGATGGACATAGATCAGTGGGCGGTGAGCAATTGCATTGTGCATTATTATTGTTGTTTATATTTGTTGTTTATATTTGTGTTGTGCTTTATATTTATATTTATATTTATATTTATATTTACATTTACATTTATATTTATATTTATAGTCATATTTATATTTATATTCATATTTGTATTTATATTGCTATCATTATCGTTATCATTATTTATTTTTAATATTTATTGCTACTATTTTCCACTTCTTTTCTCTCCTATTAAACTGTCTTTACCTAAACCCACAAGTTTTATCTTTTTCTAATTCTCTCCCCCATCTCACCGTGTGTGGGTGGGAGTGAACAAACAGCCTGCCAGATTGAACCTCAGCAAGCTTCTTCTACTCTGCAAACAGAACACCACATCACACTGAAAGGCAACATACCTTTGTTACCCAAAAGAAACTCCTCATACAATCTTAATGTACTTTATCTAAAATTTTCACATCACAAGGCCACAAGAAGTTACATTACATCAAGCAGACAATTCACTGCAGCATGTTTAACAATAACTGGGGACACCAGACTTTCTTACTTTATGGCAGATATAGATATTACTTTACCTTAGGGCATAGATTTTTCTTTTCCTTATCAAAAATACCTCAATTTTGCTAAATATGATAAATGGGTCAATATTTATTTTGAAAGATATTTTTTTATTTTGTTTTTAAAAATTAAAAAGTAAATAAAATTGGTATCTGTCCACTGATCCTTCCATCCAAGCCCCACCAAAGCCCATAGAGCTTTCTATGTCCTGGGTCTTTCATCTTTTTTAGGAAACAATTGTTTCTTCTCTCTCTCTCTATTTTTTTTTTTCAGTCCTTATTAGCAGGTTTACAAGCATTTACCTTTATCTAAGCATACAATTTTATCATGAACATTTGAATATTGAGTTTCCCTCAGACTTAGCCAATATTGCAAGTAGTCACCTAATAGTTATTTCCAGAATAGTTTGTTTGGGGCCCAAACTAGACACATGCAAGAAGCCATGTGGGATATTTATTTTTAGCAGAAAATCCATCATTCTCTGTTTTGTCATTTATACCAGCTCAATTCCAGACTATACCAGTACTAGAGCAGAATTTAGTTCTTTTTACCTGAATAACCTGGTTCTACAGTACATATTGGCTGGCTCCACCAGCTAGTTCCCATGGCTTATGATATATACATTCATCCACCAGTTCTCTCACTCAGTTATTTCATTCATTTATTGGACAAGAAAATATGCAGGCCTTGAAAGCAGCATCTCTGCAGGAACACATCAGCACAGGGAGCTGTGCTTAGGATTTCTTCTCTTATTTGGAAATGTTAAAAATAATTCCCCATTTTCCCCTGAATCATAAGAAAAAATCTTTAAATTGAAGGTGATCAAAAACACTGGAACAGGGTACCCAGGGATCCTGTGGCATCTCCATCCTGGAAGATGCTCAAAAACTCACTGCACATGGATGGCCCTTAGCAATATATTCAAGCTGACCCTGCTCTGAGCACGGGTTTGGACCTCCAGAGGTATTTTACATCCTCAACCATTCTGTGATTCTGTGAATTCTATACAGTAGGCATTCAGTGCAGTAAATGTTTTAATTTACTTGTTGGCTGGAACCTTCCCTTTTGAATTGTGTCTTTGACTTCAGTGGCAACAGGCAGAGACCTCTAAACTGACTGAGGACGAATCTGCTGTGCAGTATTGTTCAGATACATGTACTTCAACTAGCATGGGTATCACTACATTCTAAGTGTAAAAGTGTAAAGATTAGGTTAGGCTTTTCTAGAGTTTGAAGGTAATGTTAATTTAGGTGTTGAAACTACAAAAGACATCACAAAACCACAATCTACACCTTCCATACCATCTTCTGTGTGGCTGTGGTATGGATAAGTGATGGAGCAGTGGAGAACCATGATTCTGCCCTTATAAATCACAGATATGGATGGACATGACACCTTGGCTAACACCTGCGTGTATGGGTTACAACGTACCAAGAGCCAGCTTCTTCTCTAGGTGACCCTACATGTTTGCATAATACACTTCTCCGTGTAAGAGGAACTCTGTTGTCTGTCTCAGGATTTAGTAATTCAGTAATTTTGAAAAGGTCAGCTCTGGAATTTAGCCTATTAATCAAAACGTAGGCAATTCATTGCAGGCTAAGTGGTAATTTCAATTTAGCGTCAACCTGGGGGCACATGCTTCATCCTTTTAGCTGGCTAAATTTATCATTAATAGAAACATTGAAGTAAACGATGTCATTCTTGGCAGTGTACCGATCTACCATTGGGATCACATGATGTGTATAATTCCCAAGCTTCACAGAGGAAGGGCAATCTGTTTAACATGGACTTGTAAATAAATGCAATGGGTTTGCTTTTCAGACATTTATGTAATGGAAAGTGTTGGCTTTGCCTTAGGCAGAAAGTGGGGACAGAAAGAAATAGTTCCATTTCAACATTTTGAGACCTCTCTTAAGAATTCTAATGACATCACTTAAATGTTAAAGTTACACACATATATATGCTTTTTTCTTGTTTTCAAGTATTTTCATAATGCCATTTCCTGCCTAAGTTCAGAGGCAGAAATATTGGCTTATAAAAAATGGGGAAACAGTCTATACTTTCATAACCCATCAAAGAAAGGAAAATTTTTCATTCTGCAATTGTAAAATCAAGTCATAAATGGCTAGATTTGCCCTGCTTAACTGAATAGCAGTGAAGGCCTCTCTGTAGGCAACACAAAGAGAGATATATCAGTTGGGTTGATCCACCTTCTGAATCCTCTCTGTCTTTCACTGTTGACTCTAGTGATGACACAGAATAGCTAGTCTGCCAACATAGGCATTTCAGGTAGATGCTAAAGTGAAGTGGGGTGAATCCCGACCTAAATGTTTTACCCTGGTTCTCAAAGCTTGGGATAGATGAGTAATTAAACCAAATTTTCCAGAATCCCAGTTGTCAGCCATAGTAATCCAGAGAAGTACAGAGTGCTATAGGTTGGGAGGAATATCTGGAGGTCTTCTCCAAACAGCTGCACTGAGCATGACAAGAGGGTCTATTTCTTCATCACTGGAGTATGAACCCTACCATAATAGATGAGATTTTGAGGTTTCATAAAAAGAAATAGAGAATCGAAGTGACTTCACTTTACAAAATACAAATACATACTCTTTTTATGCTTGTCAGTCATCTCAGATGGTATATTCACCATTTCCACTGAAACTTGTAAGACAACAACAAATAGTTGTCATCATCAGTAAGATATAGGCATTCACTGTAATAAAAAATATTATTCTGTTCCTGAAATCCACTCCATAGCATACAATCAAGAACTGCACCTCAGTATTACACAGATAGTGAGGTATTTCTCAAAATAAATAAATAAAATAAATAAATAAATACATTTGATTGGGAGTGCTTTAGTACTTTTTTCTCATCCTGAAACAGAAGAAAAAATCTTCAAAGCATCAATCATATTTGCAAAAAGAAAGTTGCCCGAGAAATAATTATTTCTGTAAAAAATTTAAAGATGCAGCTATAATGACATGCCTTTTTAAACGTATTATTTGAAATCTCCCTAGATCCCCCTAAGGGCATTCTGCTCAGACTGACATGCTGTCCCTGGAAAATTTTAAAGGAAATGAAGCTTCATAATTCTTCACAGAGGAATGTTTCACTTGAACAACTGCAAGCAGCTTCACAGTCTGAATTTCACTAGAAATATTGGTGATAATTAGATGGCAAGTCCCGTCCTTTCAAACAGATTTTGTACCAGTTTGTCAGTACAAAAACCATGTTCACTAAAATTGCTAAGACTGTGTAAAAAGCTAGATGTCTACATTTAAAATTTTGAATTTTATTATGTCCTTTCTAGAATGAAAGCTAGACTGGCAGACAACTCATATGATGCAGAATTTAATATTTAGGGTTAATATTCACTATCTCCTATTATTTGCAAATATGGAACTGAAGGACAAATTCATCTTTAGCACACATAGCAACTGAATTTGCTTTATACTTCTAGTCCACAATGTGCTTTGCCTTAGTTATTCACAGGCTTTCATCTTCACCTAATCTTCGTCTGCTAATGAACTGGAAATCACTCCTGACACTGCCAAATGGCTGGGCGATAGGGATAAAAAGCAAACAAGAGTTCTATAATGAGAAGTACTGAATTTCAGAGTATGTAGAGACAAAGATGATTTCTAGCTCTTGACCACTGACCTTTTACAGTAGGAAGACACAAAAATGAAAGAAGACCTGATGCAAGACATGTCTGGTCAGAACCACGCAGTCATTGCCATGCTAAAGCTTGTTCTGCAATCTGTCCAAAACTTACTTGGGCTGAGACTAGCTACCTTCACTGTGTTAAGAGGTTTCTAACCAGCTGAGCCAACACTCATGGCAACAAAAGGCTTCCTGTTGTTCTGAAAATCTTTGCATCAGGGTTATGCAACAGAAATGAGACAATTTTTTATATTTTATATAAAAAAATTTATATATATATTTTTTATATTTTTTATATATTTTTTATATATTTATATATATATATATTATATATATATATTTATATATATATATATTTTATATTTTTTATATTTTTTTATATATTTATATATTTTTTTTATATTTTTTTTTTCCAAATGCAAGATTTAGCAGAAACCAAAAAGTGGTAAAACTGAGTTTTTAAGACGGTAGACACTCACAAATAATCGAATACATGTGCTCAACAATGTAGTAGACTATTTCCATTCCAAAATGTACTATTATATTAATTGCTGGAAGATACATGGTAAGTATCAGTGAGATCTGTTGATCTTCTAATAGTTGTTGTTTGGTCAACACAAACTACCTTTAATATACTTTAAATTTACATAGGGAATAGTCAGCCTTCTGGACAAAGCTTCCTCCGCCATAGATCTTATGTCTTCACCCAAAAATCTCAGACATACCATACCAGGATTAGCATTAAGTCTTGGTCCAAGCATGATGCAATGAACCTCTTCATTCGATTATTTTTTTTAATGGCAGCTCACAAGGATATGCATTCAGTGCAGTACTATATTCAGTACAGTACTAAATATCCCATGGAATTGTTTGCAGCCTGGATATTACTCATTAGAGCCCACTGTCTATTTTCAAGGAAGACTTTGATTAAGACAGATTTATGACACTGGATCCTGATAATGCCTGCCACATTAGGGACTGAATGTTAATGACTACCAGTCAGTTTGAATTACCCTGTCTTGGAGGGACATGAGTTAGTTAGGATGAGAATTATACTTTGGCTTGATGGCAACGGATTTGGTTTTAAATTATTGTCTAATATGTTAGTACTTAGATACTGCAGGAATAGAGTGCTCTAAAAAATCTAATTTGATCTCAGTATATTAAGAAACTGCATCGAGACCACAGACATTAGGATGAATTTAAAGTGATTTGAGCCACTCTAAGTTATTAATCCTGATCTCCTGCTTCTGACATGTCCAGAGGCATACATGTCTCCCAGAGGCTCTACTAGCCCTATGTGAATGACTAGAGATTCCGTTGTTGATACGTATCTACATGATAGCAAATGAATCAAGCCACATTTATTTGTCACAGTCATGTGGGCAGATGCAGTAACATTCATCCCCTTGTGCAATAAACAATAATTTTCGAAGACAAGCTGTTAACCCATGATCCCCACAAGCATCTCATCTTTATACGTCCTTGCCTTTCCTTTTTTTGCTATCTGTTTAATCTGCAGATATTTAACATTCTGTATTTCATCTATTTTGATATTAAAAAAAAAAAAAAAAGTAAAAAAAAAAAAAAATCTGTGAAACATTCTATCAGGATGGATCATTCACATGAATGACAATCATTGATTTTACGAAGTAATGACATTTTAAATTAGGAATTACTCTGTATATAGCCCTTCCTAGGAAGCACTGCTAGGCAAAGCTCAGTTCATATCTGTATCTTCTTAGAATTAGGATGCAAAATGCTGCCACCTCTATTTTTCCACTGCATCACATGTAATCTTAGCTAACTCCAAAACCACTGTTACCCAATGTATCCCATAACAGCATGAACATCTTGCCACATTCTAGTGACCAGACCAAATGCAGAAAGTGGAATGAAGTTGAAGAAGAAATGTAGGACATAGCTAATACACAGTTGAATTTGATGAAGTATTTCAGCTCCAAAACCTTGATCTAGCTTTATCAATTCTAATTATAGCAGCAGGACTGTTTTAAAAAGGGGACCTATAACTTCAACACTGCCTACTCTCCTGTTATATTGAAGGCCAGATATGGGACAACATTTACTAGACATTACGTGTAGGTGAAGTCTGTTAGGATATCAATCTATCTTCAAAAAAGTACCATATATGTGCATATTCTAATGGTTTGAATTGATGTCAAAATTTTAAAATATTATCTATAACATTAAATTCACTTTGCCTAACTGCTGACTGATTTATTAGTTGGCACAGTTTATGAACATGAAGGAATGTCTATGTAACCACAATGGTAGTCCTTATACAACATGACCCATAGTTTTTAATGGGAAAGGAATTTAAAAAACATATTTTAATATCAAAAAAGAACTTATCCAATTCAGCATACCATCTGCTAAGGGCCTTGTTAGCAAATATCAGCTGGGAAAAAAATGCAATGCCTTTATGTATAAATAGAAGATGTCAGTTTGGAAGCTTGTCAAACTAGCAGCTCTTAGAGGAACTACTTGTAAAAGAAAGATGTCAGCTTCCAGTTTTATTTTTGTTCTTCTGTTGAAGATGCATTTTAGAATTGATGTTACTGATTTTTTTATTCTTTGTAATTAGAGAGCAATCAGATTCTTTTCATGACAGTGAGTTTATTTCTTCCTTAGCAAATGTTTTGTTGTAATTGACCTACTTTTAATATAATTTTATCAATGAAAATAGATAATCTTATGTAAACCAGGTATCAGTTGACTTCTTTTTATATAGTTTAGACAGATGAGCAGAGACAGTGCTATGTAAAACAAAACCCTACTATTAGTATTCTTTCTCTTTCTAGTGTTCATTTACTCATATAAATCCCACTGGTAATAAGGCAATTACACCACAGATGGTAGAGTTCAAACAAATTAGATTCTACTGTCTCTTCACAAATAGCTTCCATGCACAAACTTCTCCAAAGCACGTATGTGCTGAGCCCTCATCTTGCCACTCAATTGCTTGCATAACATCACCAACATGCTTTTATCTGCATTTCACCTTATTGGCTTTGCCTTTTCACTGGCTCCTTCCCTTGCTTTGGTTGGCCTTTCATAGCTATACACCCTTCTGCAGTTATTGCCCTCAAAATACAAATGAATGACAGACACCATGGGCTCATCAGCTCTGAGACTGGTATTCTCATATTTTGCTTTTCTTCCTTCCCATTGCTCCTTCACTGTCTCATGTCTCTGGCTTTGCCCTTGTGAGGTCCCACTTGGGTACTGCATCCAGGTCTGGGACCCCCAGCACAAGAAGGAGGTGGAGCAGAAGAAGGAGTGCATGCAGAAGAGGCCCACAAAGTTGATCAGAGAGCTGGAGCATTTTTTCTATGAAGATAGGATGAGAGAGCTGGGGATGTTGAGCCTAAAGAAGAAAAGACTCTGGGGTGACCTCATTGCAGCCTTTCAGTACTTAAAGGGGGCTTATATGAAAGATAAGGGACTTTTTTTCTCAAGCAGATAATGACAGAACAAGGGGGAATGGTTTTAAATTGAAAGAAGGGAGATTAGAAGCTGGGAGTCAATTCTTCACTCAGAAGATGGTGAAGCACTGGCATAGGTTGCCCAGAGAAGCTGTGGATGCCCCATCCCTGGAAGTGTTCAGGGCCAGGCTAGATGAGGCCCTGGGAAACCTGATCTAGTGGGTAGCATCCCTGGCCATGACAGGGGGTTGGAACAAGATGATCTTTAAGATTCCTTCTTAAAGGATCCTGAGCCATAGACTTATTCTTATCTCAGCAGCCAAGGCCAGCATGACTGCTATTCTAAATAAATGGAGACTTGCCTTGGCATGACGGAGTGCAAGAGCAGCCTCTCTAAATATGGAGTAGATTACGTTAAAGCTTGAGCAGCAGGATAGCTACCACTAAATAGAGCACTGTAAAGCCATAAAGGTATCAACACGCTGTTCCTCTGATGAAATTATCTCAATACACACTGACACAACTCAAGTAGCTGGATTGTTATTGTTAATTGTGTATGCCTCTTTTTTGGGTAACCTGAAGTTCTGGATCATTTCCATCCAATTTCAGCCACAACAGATGCCTACTCCTCTGTGGGATGGGAGTGGTCCAAGGTGAATGTGCCTTTGTACAATCTGTCTGTAGTGTTTGTTATTTAAATTCATAAAACAGGCTTCCTCAGAGTAAAAGGGGCACCTCCAGCTATATTTATGAAACTTGGAAGAAAGAGTGACACCAAGTCTGCACATTTCAGCTGAATCAGAAAAGAGGTGGACAGAGGACAGAAAGAAAATTCAAGACTTCAGCTCAGGCATCATAAACTAAAAGGATCTAAGTCTAAAACCAAGATTTGATTGCAGCCTTATCTAACATATTCATTGTATCCTTACTTATAATTTTAAACTTAGTGGGCACAGACACAAGACACAAAGGAAATGCTTCCTGCAACTATGAGGTTTCCCATTTAACAAGCAACATCAAGTGTGTGGCACATTAAGACCCAAGAGAATATTTAATTGACTACACTTTACCAACTGCTTTCTATCTTCAGGTGATTTGAAGTGGTGCTTCCTGTATTTTCTGTGTAAAATTTTTCTCTTTAATTAAAATTTGCATTTAATTCTTCCCTATTTATAATGGAAAAGTTTCTTTTATTCACAGAAACAGATTTCAGGGCCCACTTCTAGAAAATTCTTGCTACTAAAGCAATTAGGTTATGCTTTTTAAACATTAATGAAAAATCTCTTACTGGCAGGGAGCTTCTGTAATCAACTCTCTTTTCATTTATACAGAAATGTCAGCACAGAAACCGAGAGAAGGCAAATATCTACCTCCAAGTTTTGGATATGGAAACTAAGTGATATCTACAGACTGAACGTGAAGCTTTTTAATTTAAAGAAGCTGTAGTATCTACTGTCCCCCATCTGGAAGGTATTTGCGGTGCTCTGGCTGCTGTACACAACTAGGCAATCCTAAGAGACTAATGGGCACAGAGAAATAGAGAATTTGGGATGCAATTATAACTTGCCAAAGTAGTGAGCATAGCAAAGAACTAATAAAATTTAACTTCACTGGAAGTTGAAGAAGTCTAGTTACAGTTTAAGGATTAAAAAAAAAAATCAGAAATTTCAGTTAAGGCTTTAGAGGCAACAAATATGTTGTGAAAGAGGTAGAAATAAATAAAAAATGAAAACAAGCAGAAGCAGGAAACAATTTGAAGCACATCATTTAAAAAAAAAAAAAAAAAAAAAAAAAAAAAAAAAAAAAAAAACAAGAAACCCAACACAGATTTCAAGATTAAGTTGCCAGAGAGACCGAGTACCACATTTCTGCTGTGCCCTGGGCATAGCTTTGCAAGTGTTTTTGCCCTGTCTAAAGTGAGTTTGTATCTATTTGTTTGTTGTATTAAGTTTACTTCTTTAGATTATCTGCAGTTAACTCTTGATGCTTTTTACACATTTAACTTTGAAGTCTAGTATCAGTAGTATCAGCCAACACTAAATATATTCCTCTGAAATGTACAGCTGAGTGTATTAAAGGCTGGAAGATAGAGACTCAAATGTCTGATCTAAAATATTCTGGGAAAGCTTTTATTTGACTTAACTGAGTTATTTAAAATGAAGGTGGGGAGAAAAAACAAATGCTGCTGGGAAAATTATGGCAGACGATGGAGAGTAATGCTGAAAGCACACAGGAGGCTCTTTGGCAGGAATTCAGTTCCTGGGAAAACCATAGTGAGCCCTCTTGAAACACATGTGGGTGCACAATGGAGGAGTCTCAGAACCATCAGCATAGATTTCCCAAATGTAAATCATGCATGACCAATCAATCTGCGTGTCTTCTCTGATAAAATGACTGGTCTTGTGGACAACGGAAGAACAGTGAATGCAATTTACCTCAACATAGGTTGGGTTCATGGAGCAGTGGTTAATGGGTCATGCTCCAACTATAGGCCAGTGACAAGTGGGGCACCACAGCAGGCTGTCTGGGCACCTGGGAATCAAACATCTTTATCAATGACCTGAAAGAGGCCCTTTCTGTGCTGCTGAGAGGTTTTACTTTACAAAGGAAGAACTGATATAAGATGGGGTCATGGTATCTCAAGGAACTCCAGGGATATAGAAGGCTTCTGGGGTCTTCTCAGCAGAAATTCAGATGACAGCTTTGGAGTTCCCCTTGTTTTGAAAATTAATGGCAGCAGGAGATAACGTATGTAAAGCAATGAACTGCAGTAAATGGCAAGGTATTCTTTTGTGAAATACATAATCATATTCTCATAAGAATAGAAGGGCAACTAAAAGGGTCTGAATCTCAGAGACAGAGTTGGTTGACAATTGACTAGTGCAGGCAGCAAGGCAGTGCCCATTTAAAACAGAGCAATTTTAAACAGTCAGATCCCATTCAGAAATGAATTGAAGAAAAGCACCAAAGAACATTAAGGTAATTTTTCAGCCACATCCATACCAGCACCAGGAATCTGGAGCTGAGTAGGAACACCACATCTGGTAGGAGCTGATGTAAATCCATTTGCTTTCACATTACAGTAAACCAGTAACACAAATAAATAATAATAATAACATTAGAGTTGGGCAAAAGGTGTCTAAAAAGCAAGCAAGCAAGGAGCCAATAACAAAACAGCAAGCCACCTTCCAGCTTTATTGCTAAAAAATATGGAACACTTTAAATGACTTGCAAACTATTGGAAGTTTCTAATGGAAGGTGTCCCTGCTTATGGCAGGGGGAGTGGAATTAGGTGATCTTTAAGGTCTCTTCCAACCCAAACCATTCTGTTTCTATGATGATTCTATGAAATCGTCATCTGGGATATATACAACTCAGAAGAAAACGTGAATGAAAAATCAGAAGCCACATAAAAGGGGGGTTCTGGTAGCCAAAAGGGATGGATACCACAATTCTGGAGAAAAAAAAAAAAAAAAAAAAAAAAAAAAAACTTGTGACCAATTGTGGCTTTAGAGCACAGTAAAGGGAACAGTAAGATTTATTACCACAAATAAGTTAGATGGAAATAGAAACAGAAATACTAGTATTACAAACTTTCTATCTGTCCATTAGACACATAAACGAGCAACTTTGTCTTGTTTTCCAAATGCAGAAAATCAAAAAGAAAAAGACAGAAAAAAAAAAAAAAGAAGAGAAAAGATAGAAAAGAGAATAAAAAGTTTGCAAGGCTGAAAAAATACTCATATACACGATGAAGGAAAGAAACACTATCAAGAATAGAGAGGCAGTAAAATAAGCAGTGATGCAGAAAAGCCAGATGTGTTCAAAAACTTATTCTATTCTGTGTTTTGAATGAAGCAGCATGATCTACACTTATCACTTGAGCATGATGAAGTATTTTCCAGTCCATAAGTAACTCAGCAAGATATTACACAATAACCATATGAAAGAAACATTTATTTTTAGCAAATCCAAAAAGCTTACACCAGAAGTAGAAAGAGTTGGCTTAGGGCATTTTGGCCAGATGCTATTTTCAATCTATCTGGGAACAGCATGGTCTGGAAGGATGGAGAAGTGTTAGCATCCTACTATTCAGAAAGTCAGGAGGGATAACCTGGGTAACAAAAAACCTGCTGTAACCCTGCATAAATTAATGAAAAACCTGACTGAGCATTAATTTATCTGAGGGAGAAATAAGGAACAAGGATATAAGTACTGCCTCTCAACAGTGTCTCTTGAAAAATAAATCATGTCACATAAGCCTGATTACATCCTTCAGAACACTACAAGTTCAGCTGATAAAGGAGTTAGTAGACAGATAATATGCTTAGATTTCTGCAAGGCGTTTGACTTAGCACAGTAGAACAATCTGATGAAATTTTTAAAACTATGCAATATTGATAAATACAAGTTTAAAAAGATTAAGACAAACCAATCTCAAAAAGCTGTTAATGTGAAATCATTAAATGAGATTAGTTGTTATTTTTTTTATTAAATGTGTAGTTCCAAACTCATTTTATTGAGGTAGTATAAGTATGCTGCTGATAAGTTCAGTAAGAACAGGAAAATTGGTAAATCATCATTTCAGGTCAGGCAAAAAGAAGGATGTGGATCATTGTTTTTTTTCTTTCCCTTCTCCTTTAGACTATTCCAAGTTATCTCCATGATCAAGGGCTGCAGAACAGGTACATAGACTTGGTCCTTTGGAGCCTCAGAAGAATTTAGGTGTTCTGAATGAGCATGTATTAATAAGAAAGGTTAGGAAGGAGAATTAAAATGTACTTATGTCGTTGGTAAAACCAAGACCGGAATGATAGAGAGCAGTTTTGATTTCCACACACTATAAGAAATAGTGAAATACAGATGATAAGGTTGAGGGGAATCAAAACACTATGAGGGGAGGCCTTCAAAAATAAAGAAATGTAACTGATATGAGACCATATATAAAAAAAAAAAAAAAAAAAAAAATATATATATATATAAATTTGGTGTGAATACCTAGCAGTGAGCATTCAGCTGGAGACTGGGCTCTTAGCAAAAAAGATCTTATTCTGTGTTTCACTAGGTGAAGAAAGAATCTTGAAGGTTCTATGAAGCAAAAAGTAAAGTAAAACAGATTTGGAGCTCTATACAGGCATAGCTTTGTAATAGTCAGCTGTCCACTGAATATTAAACCGAGTAACCAAAAGATCCTCTCCACTTCTCAGGCCTAAATCTATGTTGCTTGAATACAATAGGGCACCCCCATCCACACACACTTTTTTTTTTTTTTAAATATAGCTAGTCCTTATGTCAGTGGATTTAAAATAAATAAATCTTAAAAATGCCATATATACACTGAGAAGTGCAGAAGAAAACACACCTTCATCTGTGATCTAAGCTGACTAGAACAGAGCCAGCAATACCCTGAAAAATGGAAAACTTCATAACCCTTCAGCATCGTACCCTGTCTAGGTTCACATTTTTGCATTCCCAGAAGGAAAAATAAAAAATAAATATATTAACAAAAAAAAAAATCCACAAGGGTGCGATTGAAGCAAATATTGATTAAGGAAGAGTTGAGATTTTTTTGCCTCCACTGATCTTACCTGTTTTTTGGCAAAGGCAGGAAGGCAGAAAAGCTGTTGGTGCCCACTTATCTTAACATTTCCATCACAGCCTGAAATGAAATCACATTTGCAAGTGTGCCATAAGGTTACAAAAAGTGTTGTCATTCAGATGGGATATATCCTCCTCCAACCAACGGCCAGAAAGTACCCTATAAGATAATTGACAGGCTACTGTGAATTACACAGCTATAAATAGCACATCAAGGGTGCCTGGTGAAAGGATGATAAAACACAAGTGAAAGTTGAGTTTTTATGAAGTCATTTGCACCACAGAGAAGTATTTATCACCGTACTTGCAGTTTTTCTATTTTTCCTTCCCCCATACATATAGAACAGAGAGCAGAAGGCAATAAAGAACTGTGAAATGTGATTTTTAAGAAGTTCACTCTGTCTTCCATTTCTGTATTCTTTCTGTTCCTGCTATTTTGTTAAGGTTTCTGTAGCACTACTTATATCAGATCAGTCTTGTTCCTATCTCTCCCTTCAAATTGCTTTCCCATCAATAAACCTCCCTTACTCTTCAGATGATCACCAAAAAAGAAAAAAAAAAAACAGGGAAGGTGGGCATATGTGTATTCTGGTAGCACTCATAGTTACTGCTTTAAGAAACACAGATATACAGCACCCAAAATTTTCCTTTAGAACAGAAATAAATCCCTTATTTTCTGTTCTCAACACTGAAGGGACAGCTTGAAGGATCATATGTTTGATTAAAGATATATTTCTTTCTGAAAGATAGAGAAACAATTCATGAAAGTTCAAAGAAGATATACAACCTTCAGGAAGGTTAATGGCAAATAGCAAAAGTCATTTGTTATTTGTGCATGGACAGAGTACCCTCATCCACATAACCAGCTGTATATAAGACATAGATTACTACCCATGAAACTGAGGGTTAGCTCAAATATGCCTGCATTTTTATATTCCCTTATACTTGACAGAGGCACACAACTGCAGTTGAGAGTCTGAAGAGTCCTTTCAAATTTCCATTCATAATACTAGTCATCATCTTTGCTATGTGTAATGTTGATTAAGCAAATCTGACATGTGAAAGGTTGTGGTAGGACACTGCCATTGAAGACAGAGTACCCAGACATGGCTTGTAGTTCTGATTATACACACAAACCTGCTTCATCCATCAATAAATAGTTAATATTAAATATATCTCACCCTTTCCTAAGAACAGAGACAGAAGAAACAGAAGACAAGTGTCTGAAATGTAAAACCTTGAATATGGTATTTAAACCAACACTGCTTTTCTTCTCTGACTGACATGAGATGATCCAAGCTGCCCATTAAGGAAAGGAAAAGAAAAAATCAGTTGAGACAACCTGGAGCCTTTGTGTTTACCTGATGTCAGAGTCATCTTGCTTCCCTGGAAGCAAAATACGGAAGAATCACACAGATGAAGAAAGAAAAAAAACAACAACAACAAAAAAAAACATTTTCCTCTGCAATAGAGTAGGTTGGAGGGAGGGCAGCCACACCATGCTTCATTCCATGCTGTAAGCAAATTCTCATAGTCTTAGGGATTATTTCAGTACAACATTGGCTAACAGAATAGGTCTGCTTTTTCTCTAGAATTATCAAATTTCTACCTATTTTATGCTGTAGGTCACTGCACACTCTTCATTATTGGCTTTTAACTTATGGGTTCCAATAAAACACAGTCAGTAATTGCAAAGAAAATAAGAAATAAAGGGAAAGAAGGGAAAAGGACAAAAAGATAAAAAGAAGAGTACAGATCTCACACTGTAAGTGACCATGGCATATCTCAGGCTGAGGAGATACAATAAAAACAAAATCATTTGCCCTGTTTTGGTCTAATAATAATTCCTTCCATAGCAACACAAGCCTAATGACACCTCACACTATCCTGGTATATTGGGAAATAAAGTGTCTTTCCACATGTATTTCATTCATACAATCTCAATGTCAAATTAACCCCTCTGGAGGGACTGCAAGGCAGAAAAGCAGATGTTCTCATTCTTTACCAGTTTCAGATGATCAGGTCTGGTTCATTCTCGTCTGATCTCTTCCTTGCTAGACATAATCTCAACATTGTTCTTAGGGCCTTGTCAGCAGACTTTTTTGCTGAGCTATGTTCACTGTCCTTATGCATATGGCTAACCAATGGCAAATCTGCAGACTTAGTATCTTCTGCAATGAACACAGGAATAAATGATGGAGACTCAGCTGATGTAAGGGAATTTGTTAGGCTACTGTGGCTCACCTCTCTATCTGAGTCAATTGTCTTTCTTTCAATTCAGAATTTGTAAGAAGCAAAAGTTGTATTCACCTCTTCTCCACTTCTTTCTCTACCTTCTCCATTTATTTAAAGATCTGTATCAGGAGACTTTCTTTTTTTCCTCTGTGCATATACAAAACCTTTCATAATGAATTTCTGATCTCAGGTGCAGATGTCTATTTATCAAGTCACTTCTGTGGTCCTCATCATTATTAAAAGTGTGAGCATGCAAAAGAAATAGAAAAATAGAAAGGAATGGAAAAACAAACAAACAAACAAAAAAGCTTATTTAGAGATTGTGTGAGAAAAAATAAATACATAAATAAGAACATGAAATTATAATATAATTCATGTTTTCATTACTGTCAGTCATGACCAAACAGATTTCCTGTTAGAAACTGATCAGTTTTCAGGATATTTTTTGACATTGACTCTGAATACTGATTCCAATCAGTCTAGACCACAGTGAAAAGGCTTTTACTGTGTTAGCTTTTTTTTTGTGCTAGCTAGGCTTTTACTAGTCAAGTTTTCCCTCCTTCTTCTACACTTCCTCAAAATCTAACATCTTCTATTTAAGTTTTTCTTCCTCTTTAGCCCATTAAACATCCTAGACCCTTATTTAGGCTTATATTTAAGAAGGCAAATACATCCTTATTCTTTGGCTCCATCACAATCGTGAACCATTTAAGGTACAGTTAAGGCTATGATTAAGCCAAATCCTCATTTCTTGACCCAGACCTTGGCCAAGCTCTTTGTTGTGAAAAAGGTAAAACTGCAGTAATTATGAGACAATTTCCTCTTCAAAGGCCAAGCAGAATTTTCTATATACTAAAGACAGTAAAGACCAGAGATAATACTACAGACATGCAAAGAGAAAAAGAGAAAGAAGGTACACCACGTACAAATAACCATATCAGTAAGGAAAGCTCTGAAGAAAGGCTCTCTGTAACTGTTTCAGATGAAGAAAGGAGGCCAAGCTTCAACTATTTTTACATATTGTCAATTTGCAGCTCATCAGCAGGACAGTGCAAGGGAGGATTATGCAACTCCTTCAGGATGGTTATCCTGTGAGAAATGCAATTATAAGGGCTCTGCTCACAAAGCATGTCAGTCTGGAAAGGTTCCCTCAAAGGGAGATATCTACTACCAATCTTAAAAGTGGGTCAGGGTCAAGACATAAATAGAAAAAGAAAGAGGAGAAGTAGTAACACAGCAAACAGGCTTTTTACCCATCCCTTGTATCCATAAGGCTGGCAAGGGTAGAGAGAGAAAAGGCATCTCCCCTCTCACTGTAGGGTATCAAGAAGGAGCAAATAGGCTTGAATGCAGACAGTGGTTGTATCATCACATTGCAGACATCAAAAGCACCAGGAAGGAAGCCACATAGGTGAGGAAAGCAGTGTCCCCCCTTTAATAAAGGAGTTTTTGGTGCACTGCAGATCTGTCCTACAGCTGTGGCTTGTTAGAAGACAGCTCAGGTTGTCACATGTTGTTTCAATAACAGTATTCTCTGTGCCTTGTAACATGGTAAGCAACTACATCGAAACTAAGTTGAAGGGTGGGATCACATCTCTTCAGAGCCAAACTGGCTTTGCATATATGCTTCTTGCAGCTGCCTGGTACCAGAGTACCTTGCAAAATGCTTAAGTTGTTCTCAAGAGAGTACAAGGGCTGAGGAAGAAGTGCCGTGGTGGTCTCACACTGCTCAGCTCCACCACACCATTCTCTCACTTCCCCTCCTCAACAGGACAGGGGGAGGAAGAAAACAAGAAAAGCTCACAGGCTGAAATAAGAACAGGGAGATCACTCACTAGTTACTGTCACAGGTAAAACAGACTCAGCATAATGGAGATTAGTGTAGTTGATAGCAGACTAGAGCAGTGTTGTGGTTTAGCCCAGCAGGCAGCTGACCCTCACACAGCCATTCGCTCACTCTCCCCAGCTGTGAGAGAATCAGAAAATGTGGGAGAGAATGAGAAAGGTAACAGTGTGAGAACTGATGGGCTAAGATAAAAGCATTCACTAGGTAAAGCAAAAGCCACGTGTGCAAGCAAAGCAAAACCAGGAATTCACTGGCTACCTCCCATCGGCAGGCAGGTCCTCAGCAACTTCCAGGAGAGCAGGGCTCACCACGTGTAACAGTTTCCTGGGAAGACAAACACCATCACTCTGAACATACCCCACTTCCTTCTTCTTTCCCCCAGCTTTTATTGCTGAGCATGACAGCATGGTGTGGGACATCCCTTTGGCCCATTGGGGCCAGCTGTCCTGGCTGTGTCCCCTCCCAGCTCTTGGTGCACACCCAGCCTCCCTGCTGGCAGGGCAGCACGAGGAGCTGAAAAGTCCTTGATTCTGTGTAAGCACTGCTCAGCAACACCTAAAACCACTAGTGTTAATTTTAGAAAAATAACTATTTCAGGCAACTCAGTTATCTCAAGTTAACTAAAACCACCTGCCCCCTATCCATCCTATTCCTTCTCCTCCCCCTAAGTGGTGCAGGGGAACGGGCAATGGGGCTGCTGTCAGTCCCCGATGCTTCATCTCCACCATTCCCTCACGGTCCTTCTCTCCCCCTGCTCCCCGTGGGGTCCCTCCCACGGGATGCCATCCATCCTGAACTTAGCCTGCATGGCCTGCCCACAGACAGCAGCTCTTCAAGAACTGCTCCAACATGGGTAGTCTCCCTGCTACCAAAACCTTACCACATAAGCCCAATACAGGTGCAGATTCTGTGGTGCATCTATCCCAAATAAATGTAGATTGGGAGCACAAGTCCCCCATTTCAATTTCATCTGTGTTTAATTTTTACCAAACACAAAAACAAAAATAAAAAACATTGATATTTCACTCCTATTATTCAAGTATGGATATATTTTCAAGCTGAAAGGATAAAAACCGTCATTCCGAACTATGGGCCATTGCTTTTGATGACAGAAATAAAAGATGTAAACCAATCAATTCATTTATTCTTGTAAATAGACCACAGCATGGTAACAATAGCTGCTGCTATCCATTCATGAAGGTGCTTAGGATATAGACTTAATGAGCATGAACAGCAGCTCTATTGATGCATTAGATGGTCCTGCTACCAATTCATAAACTGTGTAGGATTTTGTCAAATGTGCTCCAGCAACAGACCTCGATGAGCCCATTGCAGTTTACAACATTGATAATAACAGACATCCTCTTTTCAGGAGAGAAATCATAAGGCATCTACACTATTACTGGCATATGCTGCAGTAACCATCTTTTTTCAACTATGTTTTGGTAATGAGACAGCTCTTCAAAGAATGGGAACAGAGGTATGACCACTGTCATAGCACCACATTGTCTGTCTCAGAGGAGTGAATTCAATACTTATTTTCATCAGCAAAATCCAGGAAGGCTGGACAGTCTCTTTTCCTCTTCACTACCCAATGCACATAAACATAATCTCCTATCTCGTACATTCTGTGGCCAGCTACTCAGGTAGTTCAGAGACAGATGCTACATGGAAAACAAACAGCACAAACAGCCTTCTCAGCTAGGAGCATCCCATCTTCTTACAGCACTACAGCACTGGACAGCACTACAGCAAAAGTAGCATTGTAGTGGAGCCAAAGCAAAAACATGTAGAAATAAAAATAGTCAAATCTTCCTGGAGGGCTGCAAGTCTCTGAAGTTGGTAAATTCCACTGAGTTATACACAGCTAAGGAGTGATCAGACTTATTTATTTATGTATTTTAAAGCAGAACAGGGAACACCCTGAGGATTTTGGTGACTTAAAATAGGAAAGAAACACCCACAGCCTGGTTTAGATTTGAATCAATGCACTAATGAAAGTCCTGAAATTCAGAGTCCTCCTCAGAAATTCATTTTAGCAGATTAGCTACTGATTTATCTATAAAAAAGGCACTAAGAAAAGAAAATCAAACACCACCCACTGCCTTTACTACATTATGTCAGACCTCCCACTCATCTCCCTTTCCCTTGGCTCCAAGATTTTCTATTGCCTGATTAAAGTCAGAGGTGAGGGATTTTCCCATTATCACCTGGATATTGCATCTGAAAGATGCAAAATGTCTGAAAGCAAGCAGCCTTGAGGTAGATACAAAACCTAAACTAGAACACCTTCAGCTTGTCTTTGTGCGAGGGACAGAATGGCACCTACTTTACCTAACATATTCCTATGTTTTACACTTATATGCATTTATTTGCATGACCTTGTCAAATAGTCCTCCTAAAGTACATTCTCAATTTCTGTATAGAATTAAGGGAGGGATGGAGGAAGGTTTAAAATGGTTTAAACAAAAATTTTAATCTACCTGATGCAGGTGTATGGGTCTGACAGCTCTACTGAGTAAGGTAGGTGGCGTGGATTGTTCATTGCTTCTCTGAACATCATCTAGCTTTATCTTTGACGCCATGTGAAGTCATCTAAAAAAAATCCTACGTGCCTATAGAAAATCCCAAGCTAATTTCTTTCTATCAAAATACGGCATTGTGCACACAGATTTCTCCCTGGTGGAGGATAAATGAGTGAAAAAACCTCACAAGACACTCAGTGCTCTGGTGGAAATCACTCAGACATCAACAGTGCTGAGGGTTGTATAAGGATGGAACAGCTGCTCTGGAAGAGCTTTCATCTTGTAACAAAACATACTCCACTGCAATCCAGTCTTCTCTTGCTGCATTCATCTGTGAAGTAATTTATTTTTTTCCCACCCTCCCAGCTGTAGGGGATTCTCTCTGCCTCTTGATGTGGAGGGGTTTCAGTGCTGAATCTGACTGAGGCCTCTCAAATCCTTTCAGTCAGCATGGTATGGGATGGAGGAAGAAGGAGAAAGGCAGAAGATAAATCTACCTATGGATAAGTGGATGTATACATAGATGCATATGTAAAAGCAAATCTATTAGATACTCAAATTTTTGGAAGTACTCTGGATTTTTTTCCACTTAGCATAAAATGTTACATATTAATATTGAAATATTATATACCTTAGCCACATTCCACCAAAAAAAATGCATTTACTTGTCTGCAGCTTTATATTTTAAAAATTAAAGTGAAAGATTTGAGATTTATTTTGAAGCTGAAATTAATGTTCTGAAGCTTGCCTCTATTTCAGTCAGGAAAATTTCAGTCTCCTTTTCTTGCTGCTTTAAATACAAATTTCTCTTCATAGTTGCAAAAATAAGACCATAGAAACATAAGAATAGCACTGTTTGGTAAGACCAAAGTGTGTCTAGAACATTATTGTGTTTCTCATAATGTTTAATAGCAGATGCCTTGTGACCATGTAAAATAACCAAAGCAGTGTCAGTGATCCTGCACTCCTAGCTTCCAGCTGGATGATTTTTTAGGGACTTTCTGAGCTGGAAAAAGCATACCCATTACCACATGTAATAGTCTTCAGAGGCCTTTCTCGTGTACCCAAACATGTTTTTAACACATTTAAATCTATATTTGGCATCCCAATCAATCTTTGGTAATAAAACCTATGGTATGCCTATTAGGCATTAGAATTAAAAAAAAAATGTCTGTGTTAGGCTTCTTCACATTCTTTTGAAATAGAATAAAGAAACAAACAAACAAAAAAGAACACAACAAATAAACAAACAAAAAGTTCTTTTTCAGTTCAGCTTCTTCACAGTACTCATGATTGCAGGCTACTCCATCATGTTTTCCCTTCAGCCATCTCTGATGCTGAAGCATTTTTACCTTTTTTCATTTTCCTTGCATAGCATGTTTTGGTGTTTCTAAGCATCCTCATGCTGTTTCAGGGTCTAAACATCTCCTATTAAAGAAGGGATCATTAATATTCAGGATGTGGGCAAGCCATAGATTTCTAGATTTCTATGATGTTATAATGATATGTTCCAACTTTTCATTCCTTTTCTAATGCATCCTAAAATTCTTTTTTTTTTTTTTTTTTTTTTTTTGCTTTTTTGCTTTTTTGCTTTTTTGTTTTTTTTTGACTGTTGCCAAGTATTGGGCTGAGTTTTCCAGAGAACTTTAAAGATCCAACTACAAAGTTGTGGTATTTTTGCACATAAAGTCCTTGCTCTGGTTTTGTCCCATTTTAACTCTCCCGATTTTAGTAGGAATATTTCAGAATATACAGACTATGCTAGAATAAAAAAGATAGACTTCTGCATAAATTCTACAAATCTCTTTGGGATGAAGACTGTCATGTGAATATGCTGCATTTAAACTAGTTTGAAGCATTTTAAAGAACAAACTCAATCCCAAGCCTGTAATCAGGTCCTGAAAACATCCATATATACAACAAGATTGTTCTCTGTACTGCAGACTTCAATTGTTGAACATCACTGAAGAATGAATGGCTTTTATTACAAAAAATGAAGGATGTACAGGGATACAGCCCTACTGTACTAAGCAAAGATGAACAGATAGTTCTTGCTGCAAGGAACATCTGATCCTAATATTAGAGAAGAAAATAGAAAGATGAGAATGGGAACAATACGAACATAAACAAGCTGATGACATGATGTTCTGTCAGTAGAAATGGTTGGAGTTTTACAGGGAGAAAAAAACCTAGGCAGGGGCATGGCAATAGAGAGAGCATCTCAACTACAGGAATAAAGAGACAGTCAGACAGACTGGGATTAAGGTAGACTAAAGTGGAAAGACCATTTGAGAAAGAGGCCTGGATTTCACACCTGATAGGGTAGGGAGTACCAGGAGTTATGAGCAGGTATCACAACAGCCCATTCTGCCATGGGCCAAGGAAGTGCTGCTGTTACCTTTAACCCTTAAACCAGTGGGACTGCTGGATCTTTGAGAGGCAAAGTAGACATAACCCATATCCTCTGAGGCTCTGTTTAACCTGAAAAGGCAGATAAGCAGCATCTCTTTGGTTTCTTTTTCCCTGGCAGAGACACAAAGCATGCTCACTCTTCCAGATCCTGCCTTCCAACAGAGTGGGAGGAAAAGGATTGCTCTGCAGCACTGAGCAACAACAGTTGTTCCTGCAGAGGCAGGAGACCATGATTTGCACCTTCCCTGTCAATTTAAAATGTTATTCTTGTCCAGTTCTGTCTATTTTTTTCCCTACAATGTGCTTAGAGAAGTCTTTTTAGGGGAAACAGTCCATCAGATCTGTCTTTCCTATACCAGATGAGAATATTTTGAGGATGGAAGGGTATCTACATTCAGTTATTTGAACTTCTGCACATCACAGTGATGTCTTATGCAGATCTGGCAGCTTCAGGAAAGAAACCTGGTCTGCTGGCAGTGCAGACCTTGGTGAGCACTCAGAAAGAAGGGGAACGCTGCTAGAGTTGGAAATTCTTTTCAGGTGTTCTGTGGGGAGCAGTGTGCTGTTTCTTTACTGCTCTGGGATGACTCTGGCAATTTATGAATGGAGAGAAAGTTTTGTAGAATTTGATCCTACTTCATGTTATACTACAGCAAAAGCTGTCTCTTACCTGCTTTTCCTGCACAGTCCTGCAATCTCCTTGATTAGACCAGCCATTTAGCAAATTCCTTGTTGTGCCGACCAGCTGTACTTGGTGTCACAGCTCATTTGGTAAAGAGGAAACTGTGGTTTTGCACCTCAGCCAAGGACAGAAGAGGTCCATCTAAATTAAGTCAGGCAACTGAAAGGCTGGTGAGATGGTTAACGCTTCACCTTCACTGTCACTCTGACCTCTTCCCCTTGTTCTTACCTAAAACTCCTGAAACATCCCCACTGTGGGGGAAGAATGAATCAATAATTCACAGAATGAGGGAAAACAGTTCAACTTGCTTTTAAATCTGTCTTCTCAGAAGTCTCTCCTTGTGATAAAATAGAAAAGCACATGATTTTGGAGAAGTAATGAGACAGTTTTAGCTTCCCTCCCCCTGGTGTTCTTCCCCATGTTTAGGAAGCTATACTTTGTTAATGATATATATATTTGTTATCATTTGTTTGGTGAACTGAAGAGATTAGGCATACCAGAAGGCTATTAAATTCAGTTCACAACTTATTTATTTAATTTTCTTTTTTCATTCATTCATTTTTACCTTCTTGTTCTAAATCTACTCCTTTGACCTTGTGAATCTTTCCCTCACACAACACTCCGTAGCCCCTCCAGCTTCACTTTAATCTTTTGTCTATCTTACTATGTATAGCATTGAAGTGTAGGTAAAGGAATGAGCAAAAAATGACCACATTTCTTCACTGGGGCCTTTTTTGTCCCCACCAGTGCTAGATTTATTTGGAAACCAGCTTGAGTTTTCCAAGCAACTTGTAGCCATAAGACTTAGTTCTTCTCCAGCCCTTTTCCTCCACAGATCTGAAAATGCTGTATAAATGTCAATTAATTAAGCTGTCTCTATGCAGAAAGTTTCATAATACTCCTTTTAAAATTAGAAAAAATAAGACATTGAGAATGTTGTTTATCACCAAACATATTAATGGTAAAAATAATTAATGAAGTTACCATATTAATGGTAAAATTATTACTAGACCCCTGGAATCTCTCAGACCTTATGTTTTAATGAACTGCACTCATCCCCATTATTTAGAATGTAATGTTTTCTTTCCCATAATTTTTAAAAAGACTTCCTCACTTCCTCCCCAAAACAATAGAAACATCTCCCTTTTACTCATAACAAACAACAGGTAAGTACAGTTCTCATTGTGAATAGAAAGAAACCATTCTCGTTTCTAAGGGGACTTAATCTTTAACTGTTCTCCTCCCTTTTCCAAGGCCTTTCTGTTTACCAGACCAGACATAAACAGAATCATCTTGTCCTAAAAAGCAGAGCAGGGAATGCATAAAATTCCTGAATATCTGAACAAATGATCTTTTGCCAGTGTGAATCACAGGACACCTGTGGTGTCAGGTGGCTTCTTCTGTGCAGAGAAAATAATACCTTAGAAATAAAAATATTCATGCAACATACCTGAATTCACTGGGGATATTTTCTTTGATGTAGGAAATATAAACATGGCAATTCCCAAATCCCTTCTTGATGAGTTACTCAACCACCCTGCTTTTCTCTCACTTTTATTTTCAGTCCTTATAGTTGTGCTAATTTGGCCTGTGGGTATCAGCAGAACCGGTATTAGGTAGGGGCGCTGGACAGGCTGTATCTTCTGTGTAGTGTATTTCTCTTCATTAATGACAATTTGGGTTTAAATGGAATTGCATTCGGTGCTATCTTAATAGGACAGATGAGATGCAGCCAGCTTTCTCGCTCAGATCTAAGGGCTCAGAATCCCTTTTCTCTCTACCCCAGTATAAACTTCTTTAAACTGCTTAATCTTAGATTAGAAAAACTATCTTAATACATGTAGCTTCAATGTATACAGGCAAACAAAATGAATGATATCACGAAGACAGAGCACGTCCCTTACCTAATTTTTTAGCTATTATGACTACCTCTCCAATCTGCTTAATGATCATCAAACACAGGTGGAAGATGCAGCCTGGGAATGTAGATTATCACCATATACAGCCACGTAAATCCCTTTATGCATCTCAGATCAAATCCTCTAGCTAGCTGTGCTCTCAGTCTACCTTCTCAATTTCACTTGAGAGAAGGCAAAGGACATGGGGAAGGAGAGCAAAACCCAGGCTGAACCATACAGCCTACAGCACCCTGTGGTCTAGTTCCTTCCTTTCATTTTGTGTGCTGCAATGCGTAGCTTTGTAGGAACTCACCACTGCTTTGATACATGAAAAATACATCTGATGTAAATTTATGCTACTCGCACTTAGTTTTATTTATTTCCTCTTGCACAGCATCTTTAAAAGCATTGCCAAAGAAACGAGAACATCAGGACTACAGCTGATGGAACAACACAGGAAAATCTGTGTTCAAAACCACTGTGAAGTGGATGTGATTTCAAGGAGACTTCAGACGCTCGTGCTTACAGCAATCTCTTCCCTGTGCTTCTAGGCAAGGAGCAATGTGTACCACATCCAGTGCCCCACTGAGGGTGGTCCCTCCTCCATTACACTTCTCACACGTCTTGCCTGACTTTATTAATTTTGTACATCAATAACTCATTTAAAAACAAAACAAAAACAAAAACAACAACAAAAAAGAAACAGCTTCACAGTAAAGCTTTATAGAGGGTGTCAACTCCACACATCTGTTTGAACATGAATAATCTCACACAAGAACAAACCCTGATGATCTGCAACAGATCCTACATTGGGAAGATTTCAGCAAAGCCACTAGGAATCCATCCTGTGACTAGACCTTGGTTGGTTTTTCAGATAGGTGCTGTTTTACGGTCTGATTCAATGCTTCTGCAATCAGTTTTGCTGCTATTGGTTTCCACATCACAGTTTAAAGCAGTCCTCCAAAAAATGAGTGTGTCCCACTCTTTTGCTGTCCCTTATATATGCTGCAAATAAAACTAATCTGTCCATCATATTACTCTGTTTTTGCCCTTTGCCAGGGACAGTCTTTTTTTGTTTGATATATCCTGTTCAGTGTCTGCTCTGAGGATTCAGAGACAAATTAAGGGAGATGAGCTCCATAGATCTAAAGGCATTCAGGATTCATTTTATTCTGTTAGACATAGCCACTTCCACCCACAACAGTCACCCCCAGGATTCCTTCATAGTCAACAGAGAAAAATAGGCATATTTATGAGAGAATTTATCTCATCAGCTTTAGCAGATGTCTAAAATAGCTCAAATGAAATGCAGACTAAAAGAACCCATCTTTCTCCATTGATTAGAGAGGAAGCCTGAGGGTTTAGCTCAGGTATAAATGTCAACATTATAGGCATCAAGATAGGTGAGATGAATCTCCAATTAACCTACCAGTTATATATGATAGGCAGAAATAGAAAAGAGAAACAGGCACTTATGAACAGGTACATAAATAAACAGTGCCAGACCAGGCATAGACCTCAGGCCTTTCCCATTTCAGTCTAGTTCCTTTGACTCTTTCTCTGCAACTTCCAATTCTTGTATAGTACAAGAGAACACTTACAAAATCCAGTACATAAATTTATGCACATAGAATTAATGTTTATATACACTTAATTTACATTTTAATTTAAACCTCACTTGTTTTTGACCCAGTGAGTTTCTATTCTTGGAGGTCAGCAAAACCAGTAGTTGGAGATAAACAAATCCTGACTCTAGTTCAGTGAATAAGAGTTCTTTTTCTCCTCTCAGTTTTTTGATCTTTACAACCCTTGAGGCCACTAATGTAATTTCTTCTTTCAAGTATTTTCAAAGATGAAAATTTTACTAGCAATTTATGTCATTGTTTGGGATTAGTCATGATTTTAACAGTGAATGTGTGAGCTGACATAGGGTGCATTGACTCACTCCCCTCCAAGAATGTGAAGACTGATTGCACCACTAAATAAATAATGACCTTGGATTTCCTCAGGTGATACTTAACACTGAGGTCAATGAATATTCATAGTCATTAAAATAAATGTGCTTATATAGTAATCCAATCTGTTCACATCTTTATGAAAATATTCCATACAAATTTAGGATGGGATTTTGCAATGAAGTTTGATCCTAAATATCGCCTTATGCTAGTAAGGTTAGCAAAATGGAACCAGAAAATTATTGCTCCTAAAAACTCTTGAGGTTCCCAGAACCAATTGGGACCAATCCTGCGCCTATCATCAGTAAAAAATAATCCCCATGAGAAGAGATAGCCAAAACATTCCACCTCCAAAAGGCAAACACACCTTTTCTCAGCTCCATGTCTTGATCCACTTGCATTCAGAAGTGAGGGCTACATGCTAGTAACAAACTGCACCCAAGAAGGGGGGAAGAATTTGATTATCCTGTAAATAATTCTGAATGTAGTGCAGTGTAATTACATGCCCAAGTGGCAGTATTTTTTCATCCATTGAGGATGGGATTCATCTTCAGATGAAGAAACATAATATTGTGTGTCTATATGGAGAAGTCCATACATGAAATGTGCAATTCAGCTCCCATCAGTCAATTGGTACCTAGTCAGTATAAATGGATATGATCTCATTAGTGCAACTTGAAGGGTGATACAGTTTATCCAAAATCTGACACCTAGAGTGTCCACTGAAGCAAGGCTTTATGGTGACCCCAGCTGTATTTCCAGATCCTTTGGGGGCTGTGTGTCATACCTGCCACATGTGACTTATGTAAGGCTATAAGTAATCATTTAGAAGGTGAAAGAGCACTTGGTTATCTGTACAAAGGACCACATCTGTACTGGTAAACTAAACAATGCTTGGGCACATTCTCTGGCCCTAAAACCAACTGATATGTTCCGGCTGTATCCATACAGCTAAACCTTCTTAGCATTGAAAATATCACCCAGCTGGGCTATCTGAAATAAACCCTGGCCTGTTCCAAGTCTCATGAATTGTCTGAAATAATACTGGTTTCTTCAGCCAAAACACTGGCAGGGACTGCTTTGACAATTGAATGTGATGCATAATTGAGCTGTAAAGTCTGTGCCCATGCCCTAGCACTGCCTAAATTACTGGAAAAGGTGTAACCTACTTGTTTAATTGTTAGGCCTGTATGTCTCAAGTACCATAATCAGCTGTGTAGATTTCTGTTCTTAGGTATCATTTCCATCTCTTTTTAGTGAACTTTGGGCATCATGATGCTCGTCTTGCTTGCAAAAGCTACTGCTGCATATATACAGATTAAAAGCATTAGAACTGTAACAGCAGGATCAGTCATACACAAATGCTCCAAATGTCATGGGAGGCATCTCCAGACCTCCTGTGAAGCCTCTTTCCCAAGTGGTGAGAAAAGAACAGTACCCCAGCAGATCACATATGGGATGTTACATCAGTCAGGAGGTGAAGGTTGGGCTGCAGTGGTCTAAGCTGCAACTGGTCTGGGTGTCAGCCTGCTCAGAGCACATCATGAACCTGCCCACCAGTAGTGAAATTGCAGCTGGGGATCCTGGACCCAGGGAGAAAACACAGGCTATGTGACTCAGGTGGAAGTGTTGTGGAAGTGTTGTGCTGTCTCTGTTTGTTTGTTTAAAAAAAAAAAAAAAAAAAAAAAAAAAAAAAAAAAAAAAAAAAGAGAGACCTGTATCTTTTTTTTGATATCTCATCTTTTGCATAGCTTTTATGCTTTTTGGAATCTGAAGATAGCTTTTATTGCAGCTATTGAACTCAAGTCCCAAATAAGTTCATTGTTATTTCCACTTAAATTCAGTTGTTTCTCCCTCATTTGTGCTCAGTCCCTTGATAGCAGTTACTGCAGAAGTTCTTTTTTTTTTATTAATAAAAAAAAAAAAAAAAAAAAGTGAATATTAGAATTGCCTGCTGTGATAACTGCTCTTCTAGCTACCTTGTCACAGCTGACTAGGTACCTGTCAAACCAGTCACAAATCTAAATTCACATCATATTCTCTCCCTCCAGCTCTATTTACATACATGTGCATAGATCATTTTGCAGGCTTTACATGCAAATTCAAAATGAGATTATTATCTCAGACTGCAGAGTGAGTGGTGAACCTTCTTCTAGATGCTACAGTCCCAAAGGTAGTTTAATCACAACTTTGCTCTGTACAATGAAATGCAATTATTTTACAGCTAACCAGTTTCAGGAAGGCTTAAGGTAGTCTGAAGGAGCAACAGTGCTGAGCTAGCACCTAACACAGGGGGATTTAAAACTGATGTGCCTACAGACATTACCTATATGCACTAATACAGGTAGATCAGCTGAGCTGAATGACTTTGGCATTCTTCCTTGTGCAAATGCTGTAGGCTGTGGTTATTTTCCAGCTGCTACTAAAACAAGTAAATGCATTCCCTGGTGCCTTCTCCACTAGCAATACTAGTAACATGGCCATCAGGACAGGAGATGCCCCTGCCAGACCATTCCCCACTGGTGTCTCCCCACAGATATCTTTGGAGGATATCTCCCCACAACCACCAGCTCTGCTCTTGTAGCCCTGAGCCTCAGCAGCCAAACCCCCAGAGAGGCAGGGATGCATTCAGGACCTGACACCAGGTGAGAGCCTGCAGTTGGAAATAAGAAATGACTGCAATGGGGATTTGTACTGGAAAGAGGGTTGGAGAGAGCAAAACTACTTTCTGTGGTGACCTTCTCACTTCATTACATATCCTGAGTTCAAAACTTCCAGCTCCTTCCAGGAAAGCAGGACTGCACATGTATTGATTTAACAATTTATAGAAGGACAAAGGAGTGCACAAGTCTTTTCCAGTAAACTACTTAATGAACTAAGTCCGTTTCTTCTTCATAAGTAATGCAGACTGATTTTCATACCTTAATCATTACTCAGGGAGTGCCTTGTGACAATATTTTTCACTCCAGGGATTACTTGAAAATAATTTGACACATCTATTGTTTTAAATATTCAGTCTATATAATGCGCTGCTGGTTCCTTATCCCAACACAACATAGCTTTAGCTTCTCAGTGGAAGCATTCACAACCCTTACCTGAATTTTCTAGATGGCTGCACAAAAATTTCTGATAAAATTCATGTAAGTGCAACTCTTTGAAGTATATACTACTTTCTCTTAAAGTGTTAGAGGGGAAACACTTGCAAACAATTGCAAAGGTTCTTGGCCAAATTCAAACAAAGGTTGAAGTACTTATGGGTTTTCTGCACTAATATCGCCTTTCTGTAGCATTTGCTGTAGCTCACTTGTTATACTAAAGGATGAGAGTCTGAGGGAAAACCTCTAGAACACTTCACAAGTCCATGGATTACCCAATTTTTCTGGAAAATTTGAGCAGTTTGTCTGCAAACATTTTAACAGAGGCAAAAATAATCTATCCAATGTGAATTGTTTCTCTACTTTGAGGTGTCAATACCCAAGAAATTTGAGGGGACAGAAGTTTAAGGGTATATTTTATAAGCTTTCTCCTCCTAGCTGGAACATGGATGTCCAAGAGTAGTACGTCACTGCAACACAGGACTCCCACCAGTGCTACCAGTGCTGTGCATGCAAAGACAAGTGGTCTCTGCATTGAAGGGATCATAAAATAGGGTAATTTGATGCAAAAGTGAGATTATAAATAATTCATTTTCCTTCATTCCACATATCATTGCCAATCCTTGATAAAACTTAAGTCCTGCCAACCTCTGTAGCCTTAAAGAAGCACCGAAACATTTAATGTACACAGAAACTACTGATAATCCTGTAAAAACGCCTTAGGCAGTATGCCGAGGGCTAAGAAGAATTTAGACATTATAAGGAAATGCATTTCTTGGTGCTTTTCCTGCATCTGTTGGTGTTCCTTTGCTCTTCGTGCTTGTTCTTCTGTAAGATCTCAAAATCACGTTGCCATTTCAGTGTTTTTGTATTCACGCAAACACATAAATCTGAGTATCTGTCACTTAGACTCCCTGGAGATTGTAATAATATTCTTTTCAAATATGAACAAAGAGCCTAATATTTCCATAACTAACACTTTCCACCTGACTGTTCTCTGATGGACAGCAAAACAAAACTGTGTTATCCATTTGAAAATAAAACACCTTTGGGATTTCTTACAACTTACTCCTCTCAGGAGGAATTGTAAATATTCACATAGCTTCATTGATCTCCTTACATCATAAGACCCATAAAACTCCACATATCTGGCCACTCATGTCTCCCGTTTATTTCATTTCTATCTACACACCAGTACTGCTTTATTTCTACTTTCTGCATGTCTGCTGCCTTCTGCCTCATCTGCAAACTTTCAGAGTAAGAAAAGGCAGAGGGTTGTTCCAAGCATGTAAAGTAGAGCTCAGCAAAAGACTGGATGGCAAATGGGATGCCTGCATGCCACAGTAACATAAATAATAGCTAGTGTTTGGTTCTACCTCATTTTCCACTTTTGAAAAATGTGGATGAACTCAAGAACATAGCTAAAAGGTTCACAACGATGTTTTCCTGTTGTGATCTACCAAACACTGCTTAGGCCTGACCTGATAATACCCCTTAACTATTATCTCAGGGCTCTCACAGGGAAGTTGGTTGCTCTGCTCTTTTCAGGGAATACCTGACAGTCCTTTTTCTTTGTATCATCATCTCAAGGCCAGTACTTTACAGCTGGGATAACCGTGTAACTACCTGAATTACATAGGCTTTAACTTTCAGAAAGTTTGGTTTCTTTTATCACATCTAGGAGTGAACCTTTATGTACATGTTCAACCACCCAGCCACCCTACAAGCTTGGAGGGCATCATCGCTTTGGCCAAAACATTTCTACTCATCTACTCAAGAGGCACTGAATTAGGAAGCAGACTCAGCAAGTCCAAGAGCAAACCCACTCAAGCATTTTTGTTATTGACAGTACTGTTTTACAATCTATCACAGTGTGTCAGTGGGAATTGGAGCAAGTCTTCCTTCGGTTGCCAGCACTGGTAACTAATGTCCTGCTCTTCCCCGTAGCTTGAGGCATTTTGTCTGCAGCTGAGATAAAAGTTTGTGGTTTGATTGTTAGCTTGCTTTCTTAAAGGGAGGAGGCTAATACAGTCACGCTGTCAATGTATGCGCCCGCTTCTCCTGTTTTTTTAAACTTAATTGATCTTCGGGATCAGTTTCATCAAAATTTGGCAGAGGAGTAAAAGTTTCAGATATATCAGTCTTCTGGAATTTTCATGAAATTAAGCAGCACTATTAGCAAGACACTGTCAGTGCCGCTTCATAGGGAAGACTACAGTACAATCTTAATTTTTTATGCAGTTTAGTTGCAAAGGCCTTGGAGAACAGAAGAGATTCAGAACACACGTGCATCTTATTAAGCAGCAGAAAATCTAACCACAATGCACAAAATCTCAGGAAATTAGGCTTCATTAGTTTCACTCATCACAGGAAAACTTGTAAAGCACAGATTGTCTATATTTTTGTGCTATCCATATGTATAGGAAGCTACCAGAACTCACCTGGGGCCTCACAAGGGCAGAGCAGAAGGGGACAGTCACCTGCCTCCACCTTCTGGTCACCCCTCTGTTAATGCAGCCCAGGATGCAGTTGGCCTTCTGGGCTGCAAGCATACACTGCTGGCACATGTTGAGCTTTTCATCCATCAGAACCCACAAGTCCTTCTCTGTAGGGCTTCCCCCTCATTGAGTTCTTCTCCCAATCTGTACTCATGTCCAGGATTGCCCCGACCCAGGTGCAGCACCTTGCACTTGGACTTGTTGAACCTCATCCCTTCCTTCTGTAATATACTAAAAAAAACAACAAACAAACAAACAAAAACACCACACAAACAGACAAACAAACAAAACACATTTACCTCTATATTCTTCATAGGAAAACAGTAACTCTGTATATAATCTCTCAGTCCTGTTTATGACAGACGTACAAATGATCTTCAGAAATGTGCCTAGAAAGACATCATACTGTATTGGATGTAAAAAATAATAGTATCAATAGAGACACAGAGATCAGAAACATAGTAATTTCCCCCATATCTCATTCCTGCTTGTCACTAGCTTTTGTGTTATAATTACCTGTCTTTCTATCTCTACAAACCACAGGGGCTACAAATGTTATTACTTCTATTCTGATTAAGAATCCCTCTCTTCTCAGATACAAACCATCTTTTCCTTTGAAATTGTCTAATCAGCCAACATAATTAAGTTAAATTTGGAGCAGTTTCCAAACTCTGCTGAGCTTGAAGCTCTCTGATTCTGCTTCAGCACAAAGGCAAGTGAATCCAAAAACCTTGTGTACTTTTCCAGTTGTCAATACAAACTCTAAAAAATGGCATTTCATCTCTTTGTAAATTTTGTCTAACTATCTTTGAACTACAAATGTATAACAATTTATTTCCAACAGACACTGTCTGATTTTCAGCTCTGTGCTCCTTATAGGAGTTAAAAATATATGAAGCTTCTTCTTCAGAACTGTAAAAGTAAGGAAACCAAACACTGCTTTCCTAAAGAAACAGAAAGATGTATGGGGAGGATATGTTTTACTTGGAATTTCCTACCTTTCTGTACTCACACACAACAGATGACAATGCAGCAAGAAGACCAAGAGGAAAAAAAGGGGGGTTGGAAGACTTTTTCAGTACATTTTTGTCACACTTGTGAAAAAGTGTTATCCATGTTTCAGTGTGGTAATTCTGAAATGTGTGGGAAGCAAAAGCCGTAGGGAAATGATGACTGAGGACCACAATGTTTAGAGGCAGAAAACAGTATCATGTAACATGACTTATTTTCCAGGTAGTAGCTCTGGTAGCTCTATTATTATCAGTAACTCTGAAAATTGGGTATCTGCAAACTTTAGACATGGAGATGTCTCAAGTATTAGAGTAATTCTGAGATGTCAGAGGCAGTGAATGAGTCAGTATCATAGCAGGGATTGCCTGAACATTGACCAGTGAAAATGCCACGAAGCAATGATTTATTTCTCACTAATTTCACAGCCAGTCTGACAGGACACCTTCCTCCATTTGGACTGCTGCTTGATCTCCTTGGGGAAAATATTGTTGTTGTCAAAAAATCTGAAATTCTGCACGGAAATGACAGTGCCAACTCTCTACCAACCGATTTCTTGGCTTTTTATTTTTCTTTATGAGTACACTTTTAGTATCTAAATTCATGCTCAACTTGCAATCTGAATCCATATATCTTGCAGTTGCTGTCAAAGAATGCTATGGGAAGATTTGTTGTGGTAAGGAAAACCATAATTTGCTTTACAGCTAAAGAAAATTTATAAAGGAGAATTCTTTCTTTTCCTAATATAAATCATTAAATAATCATGTTTTTATTTTACTTTAGCAAATCTTATCCGTATATTTGATCTTAAAGTTATTCACTACATGTCCACAGGACAACATACAGAAAACAGTGATTAAAGGATTTATAGAATCAGCCTTTGGGTTACAAACAGTGAAAAACCTTTCATCTAGAATAATGACTAATTCCAGTAAAAAGAGGGGAATGGGGTACTGTTTATGACTTTAATTGATAATAACACAAAATCCCTATCTTAAAAAAAAATATATATAAAAAAATAATAATCCACATATTTTCTTTAAATGACAGTAACTTGAAAGGATTTCCCTCTGCAACACATATGTAAAGAAGATTCCCAATCTTTTTCTACCTCAAAAATTATGAGCTGATTAAGGAAAAAACATGGAAGTGAAACAAACCTTTCCCAGATTGTTCATCACTTATTTTCTCCATGTAACATCCATCCAGACTTAATAAAGCTAAAAGGATTTATTTGCATTTGAATCTGAGAGAGTACTGAACACCTCATTTCATCTAAATTTTATGGACTGAATTCTTTATGTTAAAGAAACCTGAGTTGGCTCCTTTAGAGCTAAAGATCTCTAAATCTTTAAGTCTCTAGAGTTAAAAGACCTGAGAGTCTGTATTACCGGTTAGAAAGTTAGGAAAAAATTCAAACATAATATCATCAAACAAAAGCAAACTGCCATTAAGACTAAAATATGATGAACTTTCAAACATTCTTCACAAGACCATGGTCTGGAGGCTTTCTTCCTTGTTTATTTTTAACAAGCCACCTTGACCACTCTTAATGTGGAATAAATGTCCACACATGCACACAATATGTATTGTTTATAGAAAGTATACATTAACAGCAGTCTAGCATGCAGCAAACTTTCCCACTCTGAAGGCAAATGCAAAATGAATAGGAGATGAATAGGTCAGTACAGTCCCTGTGCACACTCCCAGGCCATCTCTCTGGTTGCTGTTGTACATTACAATTAGCAGCTCCCAGCAGTCATAAGAAAAGCCCCACTGGGACCATTCAGAGCCCATTTTTCAAATCATATTAAAAGTTTCAAATATAGTAACATTTTACTGCGATCATCTACATTTTATATTGGGAACGCATTCACCAAGGACATGACCTGGTTTTTGTTAGGAGAGGAAGGGGAGCATCAAGGCTTCTGCTGACATTCCTTCTGCTTCTGTTACTTCATTGCTAAGGTCATGAGAAGTTGGAAGGGATCATAGATCTGAGCTACCTAAGTGTTATGGTGCTATATATATATTTATTCAGAATGACTAATTAAGGTGAATGACTACCAGTCCTCATTAGCACTGAAGTGGTGTTAATTTGATTAGACTTCTGGCCTAGATAGGCTTGCAAGGCATTATGTTCCTAATGCAATTTCTCTAACAAGAAAGCACTTCAGATGAGATGTTACCAGTCAATGTCTTCCTTTGTATAAATATTAAGTAGACATTTGCCTTTTAATGTTGGTGTAATTTTAGGGAGCAGGGAAACAGTGAAAATGTGACATCTGCATTGCCTTGGGATATGGGAAGAAAGTGTGAAAATAAACTTGTAATTCTTACTCCAGTCTCATTATTTAAATACCTCATAATGCTTTCACAGTAGAAAATCTTACTCGAAAAGTGCTTGTTAAACCTGTCTTTCTTTTAACATACCATTATATACTTCTTGCTCTTTAACTCCGAACTCTCTTTAATCAATATTTCAAAGCTTAAACATAGTCAATGTGGCAACATAAGTTTTAGATTAGAAAATACCTTCTGCTACATTCCTTTACCAGAAGGCCCACGAGAACTAGGAAGTACGTGCTGTTTACGTATTAATTAGAACTCACAATGATCTGTGCTGGAAAAGAATGCCCCAGAAAAAAATTGCCTATTTAGTTGGAATATGAATACTTAGTGATTCCTAAACTACACAGTTTAGCCATCATCAGAAATCAAAAAGCCTCTTTTTTTTTTTTTTTTTTTTTAGCAACACTTTCATAGATGAAACCCAAGGATTTGGGGAAAAATACCAAATAAATTATGATAACTAAAAAATATCAAGGGCTTGGTCAGGTCTTTAAACTTCATAAATGGTACCCAGGGCTTCTGGTTAGAAAAGCAGATTATATCTCCAGGACTTCTGGGGGCAGATTCACAGAGGTAGAGATGTCAAACTATGCCATGGTGCTCATGGGCCCTCTGATGAAGCTAGGGGAAATTTTTTCTAGTGCACAGCTTTTCCTGCTTCTCACCTACCCTCACCACCAGTAGCCAGGGGATCAATCCCTTTTTCCTTTCCCTCTTTTTGGAGCAATTCCAGACCTAGCCCAGCCTGGTACCTTCTCACCCCTTCCTCATTTCCTATTTCACATGTAGGCCAGGAGCTAGAGAAAGTTTAAGAAAGTCTGCCTCCCAGGAACTGCTGAGAAAGGGAGAAAAAGGGAAAATATCAGTTATGCTATATGGTAAAAGATCCTGCTTACGATGGGGTGAGGAGAGGTTGTTACAGGGGATGCTGTACTGGAGTTGGATAGATGTAAATAAATAAAATAAAATAAATAAATTGAATCCTAGAGGAAGATAATGTAGGAAACATGGAGAAAGAGCAGTATTTTTTGAGATTTGAGCAAGAGCAGGATGTTTGCCAAAGCCCCTTCAGTGACCTCTCACATACCCTCTTTTCTACCATCTCTCCTACATACCAGAGACCTCACTGCTTAACACAAATTCTTGAAATAAATTCCAAGTTTTCAAAATCTGCTGTAGAGATTCACATGGGGGGATCAGGCCCCATGAACTGGAGAAATATGTTCTATCAACAGCCTGTGGAACTTTTGATTCCAGATTGCACAGGTGCATTTTGGGAAAAAAAAAAAAAAAAAAAAAACTGTTCTGAATAACTTAGAAAATTTACATTTCTTGTTTCTTAACATCTTCTAGGCATGCTCATTAAGTGCCTCTGCAGAGCCACACTCTTATGAAAAATGAAATTGTGTGGCAAAAAGAATTCAGTAGTGTTGGACAGAGGATGATGCAGTAATCTGCAGAAAAAAAAAAAAAAAAAAAAAAAAGAATCTGGTTTATGGGGAATAGACTTTTTTTTATGTCTCCTGCAGATTTATTTTCTGGTCTTCAGCATGGAATTTGTTCCTTAGGAACAAAGACTGTCCTGGTAACCTTACAGCTTATTCTCCTTATTAACAATCGGACAGTTTATGAGCCTGAAATATGGGACCAAACTGAGGTCGAGGTGTGGGACTCTGCAACTAAAAATGACAAAGTTGCAGTGGGATTGCTCGGCACCTGGCAAGCAATCTCTGAGGACTTAAAGAGCTATGTGGAGCCACAATCACAAACGTGTGGCTTTCACAGAATCACAGAATTTCTAGGTTGGAAGAGACCTCAAGATCATCGAGTCCAACCTCTGACCTAACACTAGCAGTCCCCACTAAACCATATCCCTAAGCTCTACATCTAAATGTCTTTTAAAGACTTCCAGGGATGGTGACTCCACCACTTCCCTGGGCAGCCTGTTCCAATGTCTAACAACCCTTTCGGTAAAGAAGTTCTTCCTAACATCCAACCTAAAACTCCCCTGGCGCAAAAGACAGTCAGGGAGCTGTGGGCTCCTTTACTGATCCGACTGCTATGCCCTGGGCCCCTCTGCTGCTACAGCCATCGAAGGCTTTTGCTGTTACACCCCCTGCAAACCTGGACGTGCCTTTTGATCCAGGCCTATTGGCCTTGAAAAGGAGATGGATATGCTTTTCTTTGATCCGGGAAGAACGGGATACATAAGGCATGAAGACCGAGTTGCTTATTAAATTTCCCCCTGTACTTGGCTCTGGTGAGGCCGCACCTCGAGTACTGTGTTCAGTTTTGGGCACCTCTCTACAAGAAGGACATCGAGGTGCTCGAGTGAGTCCAGAGAAGGGAGACAAAGCTGGTGAGGGGCCTGGAGAACAAGTCCTACGAGGAGCGGCTGAAGGAGCTGGGCTTGTTCAGCCTGGAGAAAAGGAGGCTCAGGGGCGACCTTGTTGCTCTCTACAGATACCTTAAAGGAGGCTGTAGCGAGGTGGGGGTTGGTCTGTTCTCCCACGTGCCTGGTGACAGGATGAGGGGGAATGGGCTAAAGTTGCGTCAGGGGAGTTTTAGGTTGGATGTTAGGAAGAACTTCTTTACCGAAAGGGTTGTGAGGCATTGGAACAGGCTGCCCAGGGAAGTGGTGGAGTCACCATCCCTGGAAGTCTTTAAAAGATGTAGAGCTTAGGGATATGGTTTAGTGGAGGACTTGTTAGTGTTAGGTCAGAGGTTGGACTCGATGATCTTGAGGTCTCTTCCAACCTAGAAATTCTGTGATTCTGTGATTCTGTGAATGGAAATCCTGCAGATTAAGACTGTATGCTTGGCTCTTGACATGACAAAGGCTGTTGCTTGACCTAGTGTTTTCTCATTTTTAAAAATAGCTCTTTTTCTTAGAATATTGTTTTTCATCTCATTCTAATAAACATTCCACTTTTTAATTAAAGAAATTTTAGACGAATTTAACAGCTTTTAGTCAATTTCAGAATATAAGTTATCTTGTTTCCTTATTACTGAAAATAGTTGTCTGGCAATTAAATAAATCAGAACAAGTAGAATGTTCAATCTACTGTTGGACCAATGTTTCAGTAAAGTCAATGCTCAGTAAAGATGTATCTGTGAAAAAATGGATATATATATGTAAAACTGAGTTTTAGTATTGTCATTTTCAAAAGGTAGGTTGGGAATGTTTTTAAGCTGGTATGAGTTATTTAACTCTGAAAAGCAGATGACTCCATGTCTGCCTGTAAGTCAAGGTAAGTTGAAAGATAATAGCATTGGGAGGAAAAGGAGGGTTGCTAAAAGTATCACACATGACTGTAACTGTGATTCATTCTGGCTGTCAATATCATCTTTTTAAAGAAATAACTTTATTTCACCTCTTTCAAAAAAGTGCTACAGAAGACAGCTTAAGAGAATGGATTAATGCTTGTATCCTTGTATTTAGTAATGTTAAATGTACTGAATATTTCTTTCACTACTGAAGTTTTATATGTCATTTATATGTCATTAAATTTTCTAAATAGATTAATATAAAAACTTCACCAGGATTTATACGGCCATGTCTTAAAAACTGATGGTCAATAGCATCATAAAACATTATAATTCTTTCAAAATTAAAAAAGTTTCCATCACAATGAAGTACATTATAAACTGGTAAAAGCTTCACATGCATTGATGCTCCCAATGACTTTACTCCTCCTTTAAAGGACAGAAAAGCAAGAACTTTCATTTCATTTAGTAAAAGTAACTTGAATATTTAACTTGATTCAACCACGGGCTTTTTGTCTAAATATTTATATCATTAAAAAATAATAAATAAATAAATAAATAAATAAAAACAACAACATTTTGTGTATACATTATAAGACCGATCTTATTTAGATGGTATAAAATCCAAAAGAGTAATAGGAGAGTAACAGAGATGGTCTGGTTTAAATAGTCAGAGACTGTCCTCTGAAATATAATATTCTAAAACATATTTTCAAGTGTTTTCTGACATCTACAATAAATATTTCCAAGTGATGGACATCCTTTCCTTGCCTATAGGCAAAATGAACCATCACGTTCCATACAGGCTGATAGTTATAATTTCTGTTGAAACAAATTAATCTAAATTAAAATCTTAGCAAATGTTTTGGAGGAAAGAATCCAGTTAAATTTATAGCTATAAAATTGATACATATCAAATGAAACTGGATGTTATCTAAGAAAAAGATAACAACAAAAGTTGCTTTGACAAGCTCACAGAAGTGACACTGAGTCTAATAACTTTGGGGGTTAGAAAGGCCATAGCCTTTGTATTTCTTGCAAAGAATAGGATCATTTCAACCTCTACTCTAAATTTTATGCATACTGATTTGAAATAAGCTGGAAAAGGGAGTTCAGCTATTCATAATGTTAAAAGTAGGTATGGAGTAGTCATTATGTATACACTTTCTAGCTATGTATATACTTTCTAGCTATATAATAGTCTATTGAAGTGCAAGTAACTTTCCATCTAATGATACTTTTGACCTACTTCCATCATTCATCATTCTGACTGGATTTTCCCTCTTGCCTTCTACATCACTAGATATACTGGAATTGAAAATAAAAATATAAAAAAATGTGCATATTTGAATATAAAATTGTTAGGCTGTTTTGAAATTTGTCAATAAAGCTATGATTGGATCTATCCATGAAAACAAAAAGAGCACCTTTCGAAAAATGCAATGTGTAGATAAACCTGACATTGCACAGGGGTGCTATGGACAAGGATGTCACTTATTCCTGGGTTTGTTTTTCTACCAGATAATCTTCTGATGCATTTTAGGGAGGGAAAAGTATATAGGATGAAAAAGGGTGTGTTAGAAGATTTTACTTCTTCCTTAACCAGAGCTCAAAGCTCACCTTGACCTCTTTTTCCTTTTCATGGTGCATTGTTATGTGACATCCTTCTTCAAGCTGGACAATCCTGTCCTTCCAATTCGAGATTTCTACATTACAGTGAAAGGCTTGACCACCCACAGCCTGAGTGCATTACTCTCCTCTCCCAAAGCAGGAAAAATATGAGCTAGAGTTGCCATTCTTAGAGAAAGAATGGATATGTTTTGCTTTTGTGAATGCCACATCAAAAAACAAACAAACAAACCAACAATCCACCACCGCCACCACCAAACCAAACCAAACCAAAACAAAACAAAACAAAACAAAACAAAACAAAAAAAACTGCTTCTAGCACAAAGCTAGCCAGAGCTAAGATGTGTTTTGGATCTTTACTAAATCCAAAGTTATACTGATCCCTGAGACATACCGGGGGTACCAAGGTCCCTATACCAGGGAAGCAGGGCAGAAGAAAAAAATGTAAGAATCCCTTACAGCCTTTTAAAAACCTTTCCTTCTCTCTCGTTACGAGTTGATTTACACCATGCTTTGGAACAAGGTTCAGAGGTGCCAAAACTTTTGAAGATCTAAGCATTAAGTCAATGCATGGCATTTCTATCTCCAGAGTTAGCTGCAGAACTGGTTCGAGTTTCTTTACATCCAGAGGGCACGCATGCCCTAATTATCTCAATGATAAAGAGCAAGATGTTTGAATTTGATATACTAGTCACTGTGGGACAGAGAAGCAAGTTTAAGGTCTGTTAAACCTGGAGTTATGCTCTGTGATGCTGCATCATCCTGATCTAGATGGGGTTTCTTAGGGGTTACAGGGGCTTAGGCACAGCCTGCTGCAGTTGTCCAGTCAAGATGTAACAGAGGTGCTATTAAAAAAATACTCTGTGGAGAAGAGAGAGTAAAGGACAAAGTAATGACTTTGTTTCTCAGTTTGCAGCCCTCAGGAAAAAGATATCCTTGGCTGAGAAAAGAACTTACCATGACACTGGCAGAGATAAAGTCATCCCTAAACAGGCTGTGGTGCACAGCCTGTCACAACAGCTATGCAAGGACCGTACGTATATCAGCCTTGAAAATTTGTGTTCCCATCACACTATATCAGTGAGTTTGGCTACTCTAAGGCTCATGCTTCCTCCGTCTTCCTTCACATCCACTTAGTCCATTCCCAATGTACTCCTTATACAGCTTTGGGCCCACTCAGCCTTTACTAATGACATTACATCCTGCTCAGCAGAGGAGTAGGGGCTGATTATGGTATGTGCGCAACATATTCAGACTCAGAGGATGGCAAGTCCTTCCTGCAGTCCCACATCCTAGTTCTTCATTGGATTGGCCTTGTAAAGACCTCCTGGGTTAGGAAGAAACCTAATGAATGTTAGGGGAATTAAAGTTATGATCTTAGAGGAAAGAGAAAGATCAAAGGAGTATATGCATGGTGGAATTATAGGTTCATTCTGGGGTTTTGCAACTTATCAGACCCAGGAGTTCATAAAGTAATGAAGTATTGGCATGGCCATTAGCAATTAGTGTTATAAAATCATTGATCAGCAACTGCAGTATGTTCAACCATGAGGGAGTCTGCAAAGAGAAGGAAGACCATGAGGAGAGGAAAGCACAGACTAAAGACAGGAGCGGTTTTGGAAAAGGGGTAGGAAGCAATGCAGACAATCTTTAGCTCCTTTCTACAGCTAACATCCGTGAGTGAAGAAGAGCTCTAGACAAAAAAAAAAAAAAAAAAAAAAAAAAAAAAAAAAAAAAAAAAAAAAGTTTGTGGGGAAGAATCCCCTGCGAAAGCAAACAAATAAACACTTTCAGCACAAAAAGAAGAGCCCAGCAGCAACTAACCCAGCTTGTCATTTCCTTTATTACAGCTTGGAAGATGGTTGGTCCCCTTGTGGGACTGAGGCTAGTGCACTGACAAAAATACACGGTTTTCTTGCCAAATGGACACATTTGAAAAAGCTGCTATTTCATCGTGATGAGACATTCAATTTGCCATGCCATCTAACAGATAAAATGAAAAAACAGAGGCTCTAAAACATATCACTGATGTTCCAAGCTTCCAGGTTCCTCTCCCTCAGATAACACATTTCCTGCATTAACGAGATGGAGGCACTCATGTGTGCTGCAATAAAGACAAAATCAAATGCTCTTTTGCAGTGTTCTGTCAAATCCTCCAGGAGAATCTGGCTGCAGTTTTTATGTCCTGATTCAGAATTGCATCGGAGGAAGACATAAAAAAGCCCAATCCAATATGTGCAGTCTCATCTGGATGCTGAAGAGATTTCTAAGCGTTACAATACTACCAGGATATAATTAAGCAGAGAGTAACATAATTAAGCAGAGGGTGACAAAACTAAGTCCTACTCAACTCTTTGAGAGTTGGATTTTTTTTTTCCACCAAGCTCAATGGATTGCAGATCTGACTTTAACTGCATGTGCTAAATTTGTCCACAGCTTTACTGATGAGATTGTTCATCCTATTTTTCACCCCAGCATGAAGCTTTTGTTACTAGTTAGATGCAAACATGTAATTAATCAGGAGTCCGACAATAGTGTGCATGCCCTGTATTAAAATATGAATTAGGCCACTGTACTGGGTCTGGCTGGAATGTTAACTTTCCCAGCAGCAGCCCATACAGTGCCGTACTCTGTACTTGTAGTTGGAACAGCGGTGTTATCACACCAGTGTTGTGTCTACTGCTGAGCAGCAGTGGCACAGCATTGGGCCTTTCTCTAACCCTCCTAGGGGGTGGGCAAAAAAGTGAGGAGAGAAACATCACTAGGGCAGCTGACCTAAACCAATCAAAGGGATATTCCATACCATGTGGTGTCACACTCAGCAATAAAAGGTGGAAACAGGAAGAAGAGGGGAGGGGTGGGCTCTCATTGAGAAGACGTCGGTCCTCCTCTCGAACACCGGCTGCGTGCGTTGAGGCCTTGCTTCAAGGACGTGGTCAATCATCGCTCATTTGTGGGAAGTAGAGAGTAATTTCTTTCCTCTGCACTTCCATATAGCTTTCATTTATTTTGTTTGTTTTCCTCCCTTTTTCCCCTTTTCCCTTTTACTTCCCTTTAGTTAAATTGTTTAGTTCATGGTAGTCTTTATTTAATTATTATAATTATTTCCCTTTAATTAAATTATCCTTATCTCAGCCCGTAAGTTGTTCTTTGCTTTACTTCTCCCCTTCCTCATCTAAAGGAGGGGGAGTGAGAGAGCGGTTGTGGGGTTTAGCTGCCCAGCACGGTAAAACCACCACAGCCACACAGGCTTCTAGCCTGTTTTTATAAAATCCCTTTGCATCTTCTCTTCCTCATTAACGCTCAGAAATGAAAGCCAGGATCCAGAACTCATAGTCCAGCATCCCATGTAGGACTCAGGTAAATGCTACTCCTGCTGTGCTAGGCAAAATAAGCTTTTGCAGTGAAGATGTAAATGCTTTTACACTGAGTTCAGGATGTCCAATCCATGAGTCTGCTAGATACTTCTAAACTTTCATTTTAATGGCTTCGTAGAACATATGTTCCCCTCTCTTCCTGGTATTTATTTGTATTCACTGTAATATTATTTTCTCTGAAAAGTACCACAGCGTAGTAGAGTAGGCTGTCACTTGTTTCCCAAAAAAGTACTATGGGTAGGATGCATAAGCCTAAAGGTCTATAGGTGGACATGCTAATTGGAGTCAGTCAACCTGATCCCTTCTTCTAGTCAAAACAAAGAAATAGAAAAAGAACTTTTAGAAAATGGTTAATCTGGCTTGTTTTACTTTTGAGTGGTATGGATATTGCTCTAAAAATGTCTCAATACAAAGGAAGCCTGCATTGATCGTCTCAGACAAAAATGTAGATGTCTACATCTGATGATGTGAAACCCACACAATGTCCCACTTTATGTCTGGATGACACAATAAAGGTCACAACTCACCTCATGCCCAGCTGCAGAGATGCAAGCTTTGCAGACATAGATCTGACATACCCTGGGGAATGGTGAGAGAGAAAATTTGGGCTTTCTGTGATATCTTTATATGTCCTGAGTGTGCACCAAGCATGTGGAGGGATCAACAAAACTTTGACTAAAGTGCAGTGATAATTGCAGATAACTTTTAAGTACATGAAGCAACTAAATCTGCAAATAAGCTTCTCCTTGGCCCAACCAAATTTGAGTTACTGACCCTGCTGTGAAATGGCTGTGGGAGAACAAGTTATGTCAACTCAGTTATGCACACAAATAGTATCTGGCATAGATATGTTCCTCATGCTGCTTGCCATTCCTGGTCATAGCTGCAATTTGGAAAAGGTCATAAATGGTTTGCCCATTTGCCATTTGGATGACAAATGGTAGAAAACTCTGTTTGATATAGGCTTCTTTTTCTTCTTCTCTCTATTGCAGAAACTCTCACAAAACTTAACTGGAAGCAGTATGCAAACATAGATGCATACACATCTCCATTTTATGTTCTCTTCTTGCCAGCTTTTACAGGGTGAAAAAAGATTGTGCTTGCTCCTGATAAATGCATTTGGAATTCTGTTTAAATAAATAAATAAATAAATATTATTTAATAAATAATTAATAAATATAAACATATTTATAAGTAAAATATTTTATAATTTTAATAAATTTATGAATATATTTTTTACCATCTGTTTACTTTTTCTAACTGCAAACCTACTACAAAGCCTCATGCTATTGTGGCAGCCCTAAGAACTGCATCTCAAAAGGCCAAACATTTAATTAACAGAGTTATGGAGATAAACCATCATTGAGAGGAAGGAAACAATTAGGTCTTTTAGACAAGGGAGAACAGATACAGTGGATATTTGATGAGCAGGTATAAGTCAGTGAGGCAGAGCCAGAGGAGGGCTCCTTCCAAAGACTGACATTAGTAGTTGTAGGCATATGTTGAGGTCCACAGGGGAGCTGAGAGAAGTAGAGGAGGGAGTGGAGAGCAGAGAGTCTGTAAAGAGGTACCACTTTTCCCATGTTCCCAAACGTTCCCGCCCAACTGCAGTTCAAAATGGCATTTTGAGAACCAAACATCTTCCTCGTTGCTCCTTACCACTGCCCTGGCTGCAGGCACCAACTCCAGAACATCCTCAGGTATTCAACCCTGTCATTTTCCTGACAATTATCGGTTCCTGTTCAGCAGCCAGCATGTGCGCTACTTTTATCAATAAATCCCAAACTATTTCAGCTAACCTGGATTGTTTTGTTCAAATCAGGTTATTGAGAATGATCACTAGCTGCTGAGCTGTCAGTTAGGAAGATGAAGTAACTTCACAGCTGGGAAGCCCCTGGGATAAGGCTGGGTGCCTCTCCAGCCAGCATCAATTCAGATGGAAGAGGAACCTCTCTGCCTGACAGCAGCCTGGAGCAAGCCAGGCATGCTGGCAAGATGGGCCTTTAACCTTCATTTTTTTTTATTTATTTTTTCTTGCTTCCTTGATTTCCTTTCTTCATGCAGACATGTAAGAAAATTCAGTGCCCATCTGAAAAAAAAATAAATAAATAAAAAGTTGGGACACTGTTGTTGTAAAAAGCTATAGATCTTTTGCCTTTGCTTGAGTTAGTTTTGGTTCTAGTTGGCTCGTAATTCTTACAACCCAGTTCTCCTTCTATTAATATTCTTCCAGTTAATATTCTCTGATGTGCACTAAAGCACCTATCAATTATTCATACTACAACATGACCATTATTTCTTTTAACAATGAGATTAAACTGTTGAAGCCGCTGACCTAGACTAGTCACTAATGGGACATTTGCTTACCCAATATTTTCTCTCTGCTAAACCATGCGCCAGTGGGAATCTTTTAAGCCCCTCATAGGGATTCCATGTAACACTAAAATGTATTAAGTTTTCAAAGTTTCCAAAGACGCAAGTTAAAAGAATGTTATATAGAAGACCTATTTTTTCTCATTTGGATTTGTACAAACTGGGAGTTTTGCAAATAAATTTTCTGGAGAGAGATTCATTGGAACAAGTGTGCAACACAGAAGAGTATCAGCCATGATGAATCCAGTTATGACTTAGAAGCAAAGTATTTGTACCACAAGCAATTAACTGATTTTTATTTAAATTGCAAATGGAGGAAGGAGATAATTTCAGTTCTGCCCTGTTCATCAGAAATTCCACCCTATCCCAAACCTTGCAGTATCAGATCCAGTCACAAAATATGCAGAACAATGTCATCAGAGCAAACCTAAATTAGGGGATCATACCCAGAGGGCACAGCACTGTTTCTAATTAAGAGGTTTTTGTCCCCTTCAAATTAACATTTCAAAGGGCATCACATGGATTGAAGCCTTGGTATTTTCCAGCAGTTTTAGAGTTCTTTAAAACTGGGACATGACAGCAGTAAGAGACATGATACCTGGGTGAAATTGTTAATTGTCATGCTGCTTGTTTAAAACAGGCAGATTCGTGTTTTATGGGATATATTACCTTCATCAATGCACATCAGGTTTATCTAAGTAGAAGGAAGAAAGAAAGTAAGAAAGGAAATCAAGGAAGCAAGAAAAAAAAAAAAAAAAGAATAATACCATTAAAGGTTAAAAACAAAACAAAACAAAACAAACAAACAAACAAACAAACAAAAAAAAAAAAAAAAAAAGAAGGAAAGAAAGAGAAGAAAGAGAGAAACAGAGAGAGAGAAAAATGAAAGAAAACATCACAGTTCTTCTGCCAACTGGAGGTCCCTCTGGTGAGAATCTGCCATGGCAGAGCTCCTTAGGATAGGAAGGATGAGGTTCAGATACTGCCAGGAAAAGATTGGCAGCAGCAATTTCTGTGCTCAAATGCATTTTGACAGGGCAAACTTGGTTAGTTACAATCAAAATCTGCATGGAGATTGAACAGAGCAGTTGCTAAGTAGTCATCTCCCTTGCTTGTCTTAACGGAAGAGATTAAAAGTAGAATCAGTGGTTCTGAGTAAAGACTCATGGAAGATATTATGATTTGCAGGAAATAATCACCCTATGCCCTGGTATCTGATCAGACATTGTGAAGCTTTGTGGCATTGTGAAGCCACCATTACCTAACAGTGGTAAAATCAGTATCCCCCACTTATTTTGGCTCCTGCACTTTCATGTGGGGATTAGCCAGGAGAGGTTGAAGCTTACGATTACTTAAGTGACCAAAGCTTCAGAAAGCAGATGTTTTTTTTTTGTTGTTTGTTTGTTTGTTTTCTTTTTTTTTTTTTCTTTTTCATTCTTTCCCCACACAGTGCAGGACATCAAACCTTTTGCAACCACCAGAAACACCTCTTGGGACCATAGGACCATCAGAGTATGGCAGAGAAGAGGGGCTGAATAAGGCAAACACCATGGGGAAGAACAGTGCAGGACAGTGCAGCCCAGCCAGGTCCATCTCTGGGAAACCATACCCTTGACTCCATGCAAGGAAAATCACAGAGCAAAGAACTGTTGAATTTAAGCTTGTAAAGGAATGCTACACAAGGATATGGGGTCAGCTGTAGAAGGAAGCAAGTGGATTTTTTTTTCCTATAATTGCTAGAGGAAAAAACGATCAAAAAAAAAATCACCATCAAATCCATGGCTGCTGAGGAAGAAACAGTATCATGATCTAGCTCCCCCTAACAATAATAATCACCAGTTATCTATTATTTGAAATATTTTGTTTGATTGCTTTGTTTTTACTTTGCTACTCTGCAGAACTGACTTTTTAAATATTTCTCTGTCAGAATACTGTAATTTCTCTCAAACTGTAAGTTCAGTCATTTATGCAGCAAGGTCTTAGAGAACTGAGATATTCAGGAAAAATAACAGGAAAATAGTAAACACCAGCAATTTGTCATAAAGTCACAGAAGCTGACAGTACGTGCAAAACAGAAGACTGCTTGCACAGAGCAAGGTTGTTCCCAATGGCATATTCATCCTGCCAAAATAGACACTGGGCGAACTAGAGGACAGCGAGGAGGTGTTCAAACCAGGGCCAGTAGGTTCACACACGGTGCAGCAGTGTGCAGACTCACCAGATCATCTCTGCATATCATGGAGTTATAATGGCCTAAAGCTTCACTTCTGTCCTCTCAGCAGAATTAATGAGCTGGCAACACATTCTGACCCTGTAAAGCCTGTGAGCACAGTGCTGACCACACTTCTGATCTTACAAAGTGCCAAAATATACCTGGCTATTCACCACTGACCCACTGTGCAAGCAGGGGAGATCTGGGCAATGCTCTCCTGGTGAATTCACTCCTGCTGAGATAGGTTGGATGAATGTCATTCCAAAAGCACCCACTTCTCCTTCACCACTGTTCAGAGTGCCCAAGGATTGCTGCTCAGCTTTAGGCAACTACAGGGTAGTGACCCTTCAGGTGAGACAAATCCACCCTTTTCTGGAGGAATGGGAGACAAGCAGCATCCAGAGGACTGTGAAGATCTCAGGAGCTGCAACAGCCTCACCTGAGGTAGACTTGAGGGCTATGCAATTTGCTGAAAGTCTGAAACCCAGAAACTTAGCAGTTTGCTGCATCAACTGCAGTAACCTTCAAGGTGGTTTAGTAGAGCACTTACTCAACCTATATTGGACCTAGGAAAAGGAATAATTAACGTTTTCAGGAAAACTAATTTTCCCGGAAGCACTGTGCATTCAGGCACAGGCATAAATCTTTCTATTAAGAGTGTTATTGTTTGCTTCTTTGTTTATTGGCTGCAGTTATTTCTGACTTTCTTGACTATAAAAAAAAATGCAAGCAAAACATTTATGTAGGCCACAAGGAGCTCAAATTAGAAAATACAGGATAAAGTAATAAATTTTCTTAGCTCAGAGGAATTAGTGATCTGATCTAATTAGCTATTCTTGAAGGTTTTATGCATTAAAAAAGAAAAATAAAAAACACGAAGCTAATAAAAATGCGTTACTAGTGAAATCTGAACATTATCCAAAGGTTTGCTTCATGGACCTCTGAAGTCAGTGAAGCAAAATGGGAGTGTGGGGGCTTGAGCTGTGTTTGATCCAGACAGTACTGAGCACACAGGAAAAGCAATGTCAACCCCTCATTCATCATAAATGATGGGCTGCGAATTTATTGCTTGGGCAATAAAAGTTGTTGTTTCTACAACCACAGGATGCTTACTTCAGCAATAAGTTCTCATGTAAACATTAAATGCTCGCAGTGCTTTAGTTTTGCTGCAGAAACATAGAAAACATTTGTGGATACATAAAGACCTGGGGAAGACTACCAAAGAGCGATTATTTTTGGTTTTCATAAGAGAAGAGTGATCTTCATGAGTGCACATTAGTCAAAATACTTGGAAATTTGATTGTGCCCAAATCCCTTCCCACATCGCGTTTTGATTATTCTGATTCAGACACAATATTGTCATTTCCATCAAACTGAAAGTTCTGGGAAATGCGAGATACTGAATCACTTCATTTTTGTCTGCTTTTTGTGAATAAAACATTTTGATCTCCTCAGATTGAACTATTCCTTCTTTAGTTTATTGAGTCAAGTCTAAGCAACTGAGTTTCAGGTTGTTCATTATATTAGTAATCCCTCCGAGTATTACATGCTTCGTAGCAGCAATAATCAGGGTGCCCATTCTCCTTTCGGTAATGCTCCTTGATGGGATTGTGCCTCCCTGAAACGGAGTTATTGCATGGTAACTTTGGAATCTACCAGGAAAAGCAGCACATAATAGGATAACAAGTGTAAAAGAACTGAAGTACAACTCCAGCGGAAATTATGGCAGATTACATGGTCACACACATTAATTCTGAACTAATAAAAGATAAAATACACCGAATTTTTAACAACTATTCCAGACAATATTTATTAGTGAGAACAGGAAAGGTGAGAAGGGAGGAAGAGATTGGATTTTCTATTTGATTAACTGATAGGAGAAGCTTGCAGGTGCTTAAAACTTTCTTCAAATCTGAAATAAAGCAAGAAACTGCAAAGCCAGCTTCAGAAAAAGTCAGACCACCCACAGTTCATGATTTTCCAAAATGTATTTTATGTACCCAAGTAACTTAAGGCAGGAAAAGAAAATTTGTCCTTGCTTTTACAAATGATACACCTTCATAAGTGTCTCTATCATCTCTTGTCTTGGGTTGCTGCTTAAATAGGGAATCTGTCTTCAGGGAAAAATAAAATAAAATAAAAAAATAAATAAATCTCAGTCAAATGGGAGACTATAAATCCCTGATCTGACCCAACTGGGTTTACTGCAGGCAGTTTGTCATACCTGCATGCTATCTTAACGATAAACCTGGATAGTACACAAATGGATTTACTATTCAGGAGCAGAGCTACTCAGAAATACTCAAAATCATTCTTCATTTGTCATTTGATAACAATAAAACCATTTTGTAGGGACTGTTCAGCTCAGACAATGTTACTCGGGAAATGTGGTGATGCTTCGATGACAACTTGTTTGTCTTCCTGCCAAGTCTTTTCTCCAGTGCTGTCACAGAACAAACTTTCAGGGTCATCTCACTGATAAATTGACTTCAATTGTGGATACTAAATGATCTTAAAAAAGACAGATCTTTTTAGGTTCAAAGATCTGAGACAGCTTCATGGAATCAGGCTTTTCTGATTCTGGAGGTTTGTTTTGAATAATTAATCATATATATGTATGTATATATTTAGTTATTTTTTATTTATTTATGTATATATATGTTAAAATATTCTTTAGAATAAAATTTCTCCACCATGCTCTGAACAGATCACTTTTACAGAAAACAAAGAAAGAGGGTCTTTAACATTTAATATTTTTGGCTTCTTTATATGAAAATATGAAAGCTCTAACAGATTACTTGGTATTTTCTCTTTGAAGGTTACAAGTAGGTCTCAAGAGTGTTTATTGTTTCCATTTTTAAATGCAGCAGCTCTGATTTCCATTCTGTTCAGGGTCCTGAATGAATCCTATGAAGACCTAAAATCTGGACAGTGCTTCATCCAAGAATATATGCTGTTGTTCAAGCACAAGGGAGTAAGAAGATATTTGAGAATCACACCCAGATGCTTTAGATGAAGGATCCTGTTTTTTCTCACTCCCTTGTTTGGGAGACACTTCCTGCAATATCAAGGACTGATAGGCCTTCCCATACTCCCAGAAATTCTGGAATTGTTGTCCCTCATGCTGTTTTCCATTGTTTTCCCAGGGACCAAGAGACTTCCTCTCATCAAATTTTCTCTTTACCAATATATCTCAGTTCTCTTTCCTCTAAGCTTGTGAATTTTAGGCAGACTCTTGCACTAGCAAATACAGTGGGACAAGGATTGTTCTGCAGCCCCATGGGCAACCAGCACAAAGCAGCTTTTATCAGTATAGGCAGAATCAGTTGGCACCCAAGACAGGGCTATTGGGAAAGGCTGTTGGGGAATGGAAACTGTGAACATCAATTACTGAGTAAGATTGGACCACGACACAGGTCCCAGCCCTGGAATACAGTTCTAACAACAACCTCTTGGTGTTGTTACTGATCAACTAGCATTACTGTAGCCATCCCTAGACACAGGCATTATCCATGTCCAGAAATCTTCCCAATAAGAATTTTGGAAACCTCTGTCCTCATTTGGAGGCAGAGAGTGTTTAAAAGCAAGGCTGTGGCCACAAAGTGCCAGCTGGCTTTGGGGGCAGTGAAGAGGCCCTGGTGCTGCTTATTATTAGAGGCATAGCCTGTGCAGACCCCTCCCCTCCAAACTTTATCCCCACACCATTTATTATATGTCTTTTCCTCGAGGTCCTCACATACCATCCATCCTGCTGTCCACCAGAGCCGTTACCTTCACAGCACAAAGTTCATTCTGCTCTAAGTACTTTTCACTCCCCTAACTGTCGAAGACTGTGAGCAAAAAATTCTCCTGCCTTTATAAATTTTGTCTTCCCCTCTCTTCCTTCACAGCTTTTTTTTTTTTTTTTTTTTTCTCTCTCTCTCTGTCTCTTCGAGGTGCATCATTTAGGGTGTCAACACTTCAAACTGTTGGGCAACATTGACACTGTGAGAATTTTTATGCTGCAAAGTGTCAATATGTGCTGTCAACTGTTTCTATGATATAGAGACAGCAACAAGAGCTGGCTGCTGACAGGATTTCAGCACGTCTAACACCCACATCTTTCTTCTCATTTCTCACACCGTGCCAAAACCAGCAGGTTTCTCCTTATATTAGGTGCTCTTGGATATTCCACCTGCTCTCCATCTGCCAGTTCAGAAGGATATGAGTATCCTATAAATCCTTTAGCATGTCTTCCAGCCCCATGCAGACAGCTCAGGTGTCCCTTGGGCATCTCAAATGCACTCAGCAAATGTGTGCCTGCAACTGAATTTGATCCCTAAAAGTTCTATTGACTACAGTTGGAGTTAAGGCAGCTGTTGTACCTACAGGCACCTATATGTGTACACCTGATCTTTACGTTAGTTGGAGCTGAATCACTCTATAGGTTCTTTCCAGTATGCTAAGTAGATAGTGATGCTCTGCATCAGATATCAGCACAGGTATCTGCCACCATTTGAGGGGTCTAAGGAAACTCTATCTGGCCACCAGCAAACTCTCCAGAAGGGTTTAGATCTTCCCTAGAGCTGTGTAATATAAAGCCCTGTGAAGATGCCTTGGATAATCTATGGCACCAGAAATGGCACAGAGCATCAGGCAATTCTCATTCCTAATACAAACACTTGCCTGTTGACATCTAAATTCAAGTCTTTTATCTCAAAGAGAGTTCCAGAGTTCCACCTTTGAGGTCTACACTAAAACTACAGATCAAGCCTTTCAATCACTTTATAGAGCACATTTTAAGGACTTTGTTTTATATTTTCATTGGCATTCATTGTATCAACAGCCCAGCTCAGTTAAAACTTAGGTTTTCCAAAATGAACTCTTGTTCATGTTACTAACAAAGGAAAATTACTCTGCCATAGTAGGCAAATACATACTTAAATTTTAAGCTCCTTATTAACTCTGCAAAGTTTCAGCCAACTACCTTGGATATTAAAACACATACTTAAAATTCTATTAGGTAATTTTTATCCATTTCAATATGCAGAAGAATCTGCTTAAGGTTAAGTCAATGCTAATTTGTTTTGTCAACTCAGAAGCCAAATACATCAACTGTTTTTGACAAATACATCAAACTGTATTTGACATCTTGTTTCCCCATAGTCATTGCCAATAATAACAGTAACAAAATACTTTTATTCACTGTTGTACTTCCAGTACAACACTGGAAGAGTTTTTCTAGAGACTTTGTGTTGTCTCAGTCCTTGGAGGTTTTCAAGACTTACTTAGACAAAGACAATGTATGATCTGGTGGCAATATTCCTACAATGGGTAGAAAGTTGGACTAGACATTTCCAGAGGTCATTTTTAACCAACATTTCCACAATTCTTTGATGTATAAAACCCTGAACTTTCGCATAAAACTTCAGAGTCTTTTGAGGAACAGAGAACAAATTTTGACCTTGAATTTGAGTTAAGCTCCTGCTGATGTTAATGAGTATTATGCACGTGTAGCTGAAGATGAGATTTTGGCCCCAAATGAAGGATTCAAGTGATGTATTTGAGACATATGTCAGATTTTAGAAAGATTTTACCAGTGATATTTTTGGTGAGAAAGGTCAACTGACAGGCTTCTTGTTATTAATGATAATTTCTAGTAGAAGAAATCCTTTACTCTGAACTGAAAAGCACATTATAGTGGAGTGGGACTTGGAACCTGTGGCTAGCCAATACAAAACATCTTAACAGGGCTGCACACCTTCCTGTGGGAAATGCTATCAAACCTTTAAAGCCAATTTATTGAAGAAAATTGCAGACAGCTTGAAAACATCCATGATCCTGTGTCCTGACTTTGGCTTGTTAAGATTGCACTGTGACTCTGTGTCACCATTCTTTCTTATTCTAGTCTTTCATTTTATTTGCCTTTTGCTTTCATGTCATGCCCTATGTATCATTTTGTCTCTTCCATTCCAACACCACCTTCTCCATCTTTCTATTTCAGGTATGACAGGCTATATTTATTCTCTTCAGTGTGTCCCCTGCACACATGCACATGCAATTAATGAACCAGAGTTGAGCTTTTTATTATTTATTTTTTTTTAGATTTAGTTTTGTTTCACTTTTTTTTTTTTTTTCCCCCCACAGGTAAATTTCCTTTCCCTGCAGATGACCTCTCCCATTTTACAGCTTTTACGTATGACCTTTGAGGCAGGCATTATGAATCTTGTGTATCTAGAACCTGTGACACACTGTAGAGCCAACTCCTCTTTTCCTAGTTTTGGCACCCCAGACTCTTTTCATCCACTGGGCTTTCATCACAACCAGCTCAGCTGTCAAAGAAATTAAAATATTTTCAGTCTATTTACAAAGCCATGCCTCTTTTTTATGTCTATCTGTGAAGAAAGTTGCCACAGCATATTACAGGCCATGTGATAATGAGAACACCACCACTTTATAGTCAGGGTATGTCAGTTCAAGACTAAGGACCATGGTGTGTTTTTGAACTTTAATGTTGGCAGCTAAGGAAACAAACAGCATCGAACGATACAAAAACAGGTTCTTCCAACTGGTCAGGATGAAGAGAGAAAATAAAAGAATCAGAAACGATAAAAATAGATAGAGTAGTCCAAGCAATATTATATATTTGTTTGTCAGTCTGTAAATAGTATTTATATTTAGTCTTTCATTGTTTCCACTTTTCTAAGTTTAAAAGGCTCACTAAAGAATTAAAAATTAGTTTTGCTTTGGTTAATTTGGATTTTGTTAAGTATCATAAAGAAAAACTGAGAACGTGAGCCACTATAACTTTTCCAGAAGGCAAATTCCTTCCTCTCGAAGATCAAGACTTGAATTCATGAACTACACTTTATTTTTTCTAGGATAAGAACAAATATGTACTAATGTAGATGCAACGATTTGAAATGAATTGAATGAAACAAAACATATATTGGATTTCTCACTATTCAATCAGAAAATGCAGAAATATATTTTTATGACAATAGCTTGGGTTGTGTCAAAGTCTGAAAAAAAAATATGTTGTGATCCTTTAAATAGCAATTTAAAAGAAAAAGAAAAAAAAAAAAAAAAAGAAAATGACACTCAAGATATATTGTTCTTAAGTGGTTGATCAGAAAACCAGAGAGGAAGATTTTTAAAAGTGCTATTTATTTACATGAATACATACACATGTAAATATCCCCAGTTAATAACAAAGACATGATCTGACACGTATTAGATAAACAGCGACTGTTTCAACCCCTCTTCACACAATTTGGAAGGATATACACAAACCTCTCAAGAAAATGAAAGATCAATTACTAACAAATGAAGGAAGGACAGTCAGAGCATTCATGCTCCATTTTAGGTTGATCTACCTCAAAGCATAAATGAGGCATAACAAATCTGTCCACTAAGGACAAAGCATCCATGACCTCATTATTTGGCCAGAAAAGAACACTGAAGCTAAAATACTCAGGTTATTAGGAATCATTTTCATTATTCAAGAACTCTGGATGGCACAGCAAACTTTGAGTAGCTAAGGTGACCCTTAGATCTTGTAAAAGTAATAGTACAGGGAACTGCCTTAATTTGCAGAAATGCAGAGAGTATTATTTACATAATCTCACACGCAGCCATAGTTTTCACCAATTTTCAGGAAGAGTATTTTGGAATTTATTTTAGGTGCACACTAGAGAGGTAGTTTCTATGTTAGGGCACTGCTACTGCCATGGAAACTGTACTTGGTCAGACAAGTTGTGATCTTCACCGTCAGACCCTTAGCTGGTTAGCAGTAGGCTTCAAGTCCCGACTGATCTTGGCTGTCTGTGTCCTTTTACCAGCTGGTGGACCTCAGCTTCAGAAAGCAAAGAAAGAAAGATTTGAGAACATGATGTAAAAATACATCTCAAGGAGAAACTCATGTAAGTAAATCTGACATTTTCACTTCCCTGATGAAAATACAAAGAGCCAAGCTTTATATATAACTGATGCCATATGATGACGGTGGAGAATACACACATTTCTAAGTATCTTGAGACTATTTTGTGGCAAGAGGTTTATTTATTTCTAAAGCTCTCATAACAGTTAACACTTCTAAATAAAGTCAGTAGCAGCACACACCTAACCACATTGGGAAACCAAAGAACACCTTGTCTTTCTGAATTAATATACCATGCTTGCTCAATCAGATCCTATTGCCTTTGTTGGCTAAAGATGGATATTACATGCTGAAGTCATGGAAAGTATATGAGCCATCAGAGGGGAAAAATAAATAAATAAATAAATCTAGGCATAAGCAGTCTTTTAAAGTAGACTGATGCTGAAGTTTCCTCTTCCTTAGAAGAGGTTTATTTAGGATATGTAATTGTATTACCAGTTTTCAGAAGCCCAACCATTTTTATACCAATTTTATCTCTTGATGTTTTACTTTCCAATTAAAAGCAGCATTTTTCATTTGACCAGATTTCTTTGTGCACTTGAAAAGGTACTTAGTAGCATCTCTTCCCTGACATAATTCACAGTACTACTACCAGATGAATCCATTTTGGTACTTTTACTGACCCTAATCATGGCAATAAAATGAACCT